>NC_056740.1:32068159-32223159 GCF_019279795.1 Protopterus annectens
GGTGGGTGTGAGTAGGTTATTGTCTGTGAGATGTTTTAGCAATTGAGAATGAATACACTTTTCTAAAATTTTAGAAAGAGGTGAAAGTATGTAGATGGGCCGGTAGTTAGATAGATCACTGGTGTAACCGCCTTTGTGAAGGGGAATAATAACTGAGTTTTTCCATAGTTGAGGGACATATGATTCAGAGATTGAGCGGTTAATGAGAATGCTAATTGGAAGAGCTATAGAATCTGCTGCAAGTTTTAGGTATTCAGCTGGAAGGCTATCGGAAGAGGGGGAGCATGGTTTTAGTTCTGAGAGCAGTTTACAAACTAGAGAGGTGGGTACTGGTTGTAATGTAAATAGAGGAGTGATTGGGTTTTTGTTGGAATTGCAACTGATGTGGGAGGAGTGGTTAGAGAATGTATTGTCATTTATGTTGTCGATTATACTTTTGTTAGTTTGTAGAGAGAAATCATTAACAAGTTTTTGGATAGTATCAATAAAATGAGAATTGAAGGCTTTTGCAATTTCTTGAGGGTCTTTGTCAGGAGATGGGGAGGGGTTGTGTTGAGTACCAGGATTTAGGAGAGAGGAAACAAAGTTTCAGAAAAATTTGGGGTTATTTTGTTGGGTAGTGAGTTTAGTGGAGAAATAGCTTTTTTATCATTGATGGCTTTCTTTTTGGCATTGTTATGGAGTTGTTTATATGTGAGTTGAAGTTGTGGGGTTCTATTTCTATGCCATTCCTTCCAGGCTTTTTCCCTGGAGGTAAGTAACTGTTTAGTTTGTTTAGTTAGCCATGGGGCATGGTTAGGCATTACTCTATTGGTATGTGTGGGGACAAGACTGTCTAGAATATCTAAAAAGACTTTAATGAAGTAGTTGCCTGCTTCGTCATGTTGTAATATTTGGTAGGGGACCAGTTGTGGGTTTTTAGAGACTCTAAGAATAGTTGTTCATTGAAATGGGTAAGATTCCTAGTTGTTGTTAGACAATGCAGTTTGTCTGTCTGAAGTTGAGTTTTATGGGTATAGTCAGGAAGATGATCACTAAATGTATTGGGTAGGGTCCCTGCCTTGGTGAATTTTTGAGGGTGTGAGACAAGTATCCAGTCTAGGGTTGATTCTGTTTGTTTTTTTATCTTACTAATTGGGGTTAGAGATGAGTTGTGTAAACCTGTGCAAGTTAATACTATTTAGTGGGGAGTCAGAAATGAGAGTTTGCCAGTTTATATTTGTGTCACCAATAATGATGGTTTCATTTGATATATTGATGATGGTCCAGGATAGTAGAGCTTCCAGAGTAGGTATGCTTTGACCTGGGGGAATATAGAGTACAGCAATACATAATTGTTTTCTGTTGTTGATGTGAAGGTTAACTAGTAATAATTCCATAATTCCACATTTCCGAATGCTGTCATAGGTTTATCATATGGTGCAACAGCTAAAGTGTCATGGTAGATTAATGCGACACCTCCACCTTTTTTATGTAGCCAGTCATTTCTATGTATATTACATCTTGGAGGGATTATTTCAGTGTTAGCAATATGTGGCTTTAGCCACGTCTCATGTTTTGATTTTGCTACTTTATTCCTTTTATGTTGTAAAAAAGAAAACAATATATATATCAATACAAACTGCACAACAGGGGTAAGGGATACAGGGTGATATAATACTGGGGAGAAACTACTCACTATACAGACATCATTATTTAAAATGTAAAAAAAACATATCTGAAGTATATCAGTGCAAGACTTGTACAATCACCATAAACCCGCCTGAATGGGAATAACATATGACTATAGAATTGAATGAACAATAATGTCAGGGGCATAAAAAGAATAGTCAGATATACAACTACTAGGCGGATAGAACACTGTAAGTGGAAAGCAGTTTCTTAATGTAACCATAACCCACATAAGCTTAAAAGTCAGACATGTCTGAACATCGTCTACATGTTTCCAGAAACCCATAAAACATTCATTGCAACTAAAAACACTCATAATGCAAAGCTGCAAACAGTACTTGTATATCTTGAAAGATTTTCAGACACTTCCCCAAAAAGTATCACAAATGCAACAGTTCTAACAATCAGCAATAGATTTGTTTGGCAGCACTTGGAAACCAAGCAATCTTCCCTAGCATGATGGAAGTTCCATTGCCCAAGATTCTGCTTACATGGTGAAGATTAATTAATGTGTAAATTAGGTCTCGGCTCACTATCATTCCTGAATCACTGCTCATCCTGCATGGTGTGCTGTTCAGGTAAGTATGGTGTTTATACCTGCACAACGACGTGCATATGGTGAGCAGTACAAGAGTGAGTGTTAGGACTTTGGCTATATAATGCCTTCTAGGTTTGACTCGTCAGCAGTTCTGCACATTCAATTACTTGCTTAGTACTCCCGCTAATGGGAAGTATAATTACAGAGTGTGTATATGTGTGTGTGTGTGTGTGTGTGTGTGTGTGTGTGTGTGTGTGTGTGTGAGTAAAGTCTTATTGACAAGGTTTCATATACATTTACTTACTTTGGAGAGAACCTTAATACTCACTTTAGTTAATATTTTGTAAGAAGATTATGTGCCTGTAATGAGAAATTGTGTGTAACTCATAGCAGATATATACAGCGTAGAAATACAGAAAAAAAAACTCATTACAAAATGTAATAGATTCATGGAACAAAGGCATTACAATGAGGTAATGAACACAAAGGGAAATCAGAAAATCTTGTCTTGCACATTTATTTATAATCTCCAATGCTTGACAATTATTACTTCTGCAAAAATCATATTCATGAAGAATTTTACTGTAATAGGGCAAATAACTGTAGCAGCATTTGGGATAGCTAGGTATATTGATGTTTATATGTTAATGTCATAAGTAGAAAGCTGAATACATGTGCTTGACTTTCTATGCATTACTTTGTAAATGTTCGGTGGCAAAAACTGTTAATAATGTCAATGTTTCATAGTGATGCTCAGGTGCAGGGTTCAGACCTAGAGAAGGTGATGTGTCGGTGAAAGTAGGGATCCTTACTGTCAACATTATACTTATCTAAGACCACAAAATGGAGAAATTATCACACTGAGTTTGGCTTTATCTCCTGTGTGGCAGTTGGCATTGCACATCAGGGCCCATCAGTGGTGCCCTTCACTGAATGGGTTCACTTCCCATAGCAAAAGCTCAAAATTTAATTTTGCATGTTCAAAGATTTTGCTGTCAGTTGAGCAAATGAGACTGGCAATGGTGCATCTTAATTAGCACTTTGGACAGTACCGAATGCAAAAAATACACATTATGTAGCTTTCCCAATGGCTCAACGTGTTAATCATGTATGGTTTGAGTAATAGCACACATAGTGCAGGTTTTAAATACACATTAGGGAGAGTTTACCTTTAGGGGTCACAATACATATTTTTTATTTTCTGTACTTAAACCTGAACTACACTTGCAATTTAAAATGTGAATGTTACAACATAAATGTGCATGATGGATGTAAACAAGAGAAATGTTATCTGTCACCTGCAGTACTCATAGCACCAGTTATAGTAAAGCAACACTTGTATGAGCATGATATTACAAATAGTACTTGTGCAAAAATATGAGACAGTAAAATAGCAAGATAATGGTTTAGGGAAATATGAAGAGCACAGCAACGAGCTTTGAAAATATGTATGAACATGGCTTCAGGGAATATAGTTTTTGTTACCCCAAGTAAACATTGGACTGATGTATTCTGTGTAGAACGTCACATCCTATAAACTCTGTATGGTCACATAACAGTTTTGTTCACCCGGTTACACGTAGGCAATTTTTATTGAAAGGGAGGGCAACGTGTCGCACCATGGATCTAGTGTATCTAGCTGAGTGTAGTCACTGCCCCAGTTTTTATGTGGGGAAAACCAATCAGATGCTGAAAGCAAGGGTTTTGCAGCATTTATCCTGTATTAGGAATGGTGACATACACAATGCCTTGAGTAGGCATGTGATTAACAACCCCACCCATAGTTTCAAATTTAGAGTTATAGTGAACGTTAGGTTAAACAACAGAGGGGGTGATGTGAAGCATATGACAGAGTTGGCAGAGTCAAGGTGGATTATTGAGCTATCGGCCAATCGTACACCCTGACTGAATGATGTTGTACCTGTTAAGCCCACCCTCCTGAATAGGCAGGTTTTTTACTGACTGTAATTGGTTATGGATTATTTTAAATTAAGCACTGTTTAAATGAGAGCTCTATCTGATGAAGGGAATTGTCCCGAAAGTGCTCATCCTGTGATTTTACGCAATAAAAGTTTTAAGGTATAGCAGTGTCCTGCCGGTCTTTTTTCTGGTATCTTTGGTTTCTTTTGCTTGGTTGGACTTTGGTACAGCACAGGATTATTTGTTCATTCATTCTGTTTTTGTTCGTGTGCTGTGCATGCTATGGAAGCAGTGACTGTTACTGAGAACACTGCCTCCTCCATACAACATCTTCCTGGTGTCGATAGTGGTAGGTGGAGTTGTAAAAACTATGCTGAGAAGGAGAACCCATTGTTAAATCTGGGTTTTGCATTTCAGAAGGATGGACACCATGAGCGGCAAACTCCAGTGGCTGTGGATAGGACATTCGATGAACTGACACGAGATCTGGGATACAAGGTGAATAAGTTACAGCGTCTGCTATGGCAGACTTTTCACCTTGAAGCTTGTATAGACTATGGCATAGTTCCCAGGGGGATGAGAATCCTGTGCATGCCAGCACAGGGTGATCGCTACCCTGATTTATTAGCCAAGTGGCAATCTTTGAACATTTGTACAAGCTTCAAATACATGGAGCTGCTAAATGAATATTTTGCGCCGGATGTTGAAGTTCTTAAAAAAGAAGTAGCTGAGATTCAACTGAAACTAGAAAGGGATTATGTGGATTTGAGGTCTACAGAACGTTTGACCCAACTTTACGCTACTTTTGCAGCTAATGATGAGTGACTCAAGAAGCAGAAAATGGGCAAGTTGCAAAGAGACTTCGAAGACTTTACCAAAGGTAATATCTTCATTTGGCCCAAAGAGAATGCTGTAAAAATGAATGGAAATGCACGTAGGTGGGTCGATGTACGTGAACGTGATAGGAGGAGCCACAGAATCAGCGTCACTGATGCGCCCTCAGGAGAGGTAGGGGCGGCTGTTGTGAGAGAACCTGAATGTCGATTGGGAGTACATCCAGCTCAAGACCAGGTTTTGGGTCTTTCAACTGAGATGGTGTCACATGAGGCTGATAGTGGAGTCGACTCCTTAGGATCTGGCCCTGATGTGACTTCCACGCAACACCCAGGAACATTATCGAGGGGCGACACACCAGCGGTGGCGCCAATGGGTGATTCTCAACATGGAGAGAGCAGTTCAGAAGCACGCCCCAAAATACATCGAGGAAAACAACATTTTTTGGAATTGCTGCCTGCCCCTATGAAAAAGAAAGGGGCTTGGAAGAGGTCGATAAGCGAGGATCGAGACGTGGACAAGAGGAGAAAGATGTTGGACTGACTAGTGCTGTGGACACTGGTATTGTGTATAATTTATCTTCATACACTTTAAATGAGGATGAGTTGACTGTGTTAAACAAAGGTTTAACCTTTGTACCTAGTAATAGCAGTGTGTATAATGAAGTAGTAATGGACATAATGTTGTTCTGTCGCAGTTTAGTTTTAAAATTGATGTTTGGTGCCTATAGTAAAGGTGATATAACTTTAAGTAAACCTAGTGGTTATGTTCCACCGTTAACACCAGCTCTTAACCTTTTTATCAGTGGATGTGAAAGGGATTTGTTGAAATATTATGTTGAAGGTGAATCTAGAAAGTTTTATAATTTGACACTGACACAGAGAAAAGCCTTAGAGGGCTTAAGCGTGAATAAAGATTTGACAATTAAATCAGCTGACAAGGGAGGGGCGGTTGTTTTGCTTGATACCTTTTGGTATAATGACAAATTAAAAGAAATGTTAGCAGATGGGGGCACTTACCTCCCGATTAATCCCCTGGGTGTTAAGCAGACCATAGATAGGGTACATCTTAGCCTGCAGAGGTTATTGTATGAGATGAAAGTTACTGAGGAGACCTTTAATTTTCTATGGATAGACAAACCCACTACACCTATTTTTAAGGCACTGCCTAAAATTCATAAGAGTTTGGTCAACCCACCCCTTAGACCCATTGTTTCTGGGAGAGGGTGGGTGACCGAGAATATTTCTATATGGCTGGAACGTACCCTTAGACCTTTTGTGGATGGCATTGACAGTGTTTTGATAGATACGGGTGATTTTCTTATGAAGTTGGGTAAAATTAACAGCATGGAAAGAGTGAACAGATTGTTGATGGTGACCCTGGATGTTAACAATTTGTTTACCATCATCAACAACCTTTATGGTGTTACAACCATAGGGGAGATACTTATGGATTTAGGGGTGACTGCTGATAGAATCGACCTCATTAAGGAATTGCTAACACTTGTCTTGGAGAACAATGTGTTTATGGGTGTAGGTAACATGTATAGACAGGCGCAGGGGGTTGCCATGGGCACCCCCTGCTCAAATACTTATGCTAATCTTGTCCTCTCACATTGGGAGAATACCTTTATTATTTTTCGAAATGAAACATGGAAGGATCATATTAGGATGTATGTACGATTCGTAGATGACGTCTTTATTTTGTGGGATGGGGACGTCAATCTACTACATCAATTTGTGCACTTTTTACATTCCACTACTACATTTTTTAGATTCACTGTTCAAACTGCCTTTGATTCTACAGATTTTTTGGATGTGAGTATTGAACAAGATGAGGAAGGTTTTAAATCTAGTTTGTATAGAAAGGATTGTTGGAGGAACATGTTGTTGTCCTATGACAGCATGCATCCCCGTTATACTTATCCCAACATTGTACAGGGGCAAGCCAGTAGGATTTCTAGAGTATGTTTGGTTGATGATGTTTATGAGAAGGAATTGAGCAAACTAAAGGGTTGCTTTCAACAGAGGGGTTACCAGGGAGATATGGTGAATAATGTTATAGATAATAGCAGAAGCCATAGGAGTAATAAATATAAACCTTGGCTGAGACACACTCCATCTCAAGCCGATACCACTGGAAATAGACCCATGGTTCAACGTGCTCCACAGTTTATGTTTACCTATAGTAGTAACATAGGGGATATCTGTAATATTGTCCATAGTAACTGGAACATCTTAACTAGTGATGATAGTTTAAGAGATATAATAGGGAGAACACCTACTTTCAGATATAGGAGAAACAAAAATCTGAAAGATTTGTTGTGCAAAGAAAGGCACAATACTAATAACACCATGGCCATCACATCGTTAGGAACAATTCCCTGTGGGAGGTGTAAGGCTTGTAGTTATATTAACAAGTCTAACAGTTTTGTACACCCGGTTACACGTAGGCAATTTTTATTGAAAGGGAGGGCAACGTGTTGCACCATGGATCTAGTGTATCTAGCTGAGTGTAGTCACTGCCCCAGTTTTTATGTGGCGAAAACCAATCAGATGCTGAAAGCAAGGGTTTTGCAGCATTTATCCTGTATTAGGAATGGTGACATACACAATGCCTTGAGTAGGCATGTGATTAACAACCCCACCCATAGTTTTACATTTAGAGTTATAGTGAACGTTAGGTTAAACAACAGAGGGGGTGATGTCAAGCATATGACAGAGTTGGCAGAGTCAAGGTGGATTATTGAGCTATCGGCCAATCGTACACCTGGACTGAATGATGTTGTACCTGTTAAGCCCACCCTCCTGAATAGGCGGGTTTTTTACTGACTGTGATTGGTTATGGATTATTTTAAATTAAGCACTGTTTAAATGAGAGCTCTATCTGATGAAGGGAATTGTCCTGAAAGCGCTCATCCTGTGATTTTACGCAATAAAAGTTTTAAGGTATAGCAGTGTCCTGCCGGTCTTTTTTCTGGTATCTTTGGTTTCTTTTGCTTGGTTGGACTTTGGTACAGCACAGGATTATTTGTTCATGAATAACTATAGAGAAATGGCACTTCACATTCTATGGTAACAACCCAGAAAGAAATGATGCATGTGCTAAGACTTTGCCATTTACACTGCAAATAAGCTTGACTTTGACACACATCAGTTAGCAGTGAAGATCAATCAATGGAAACCTTTCCATAGGTATACATATTTGCTTCAAAATATTCCTCACATAAAGGAACAACTCAAAGTACAATAGTTACCGAGTTTCGTTCTCACATCCAATAAAACAGTAACAATGGAAACAATGGAAAATGTTCAGCATCAGGGATATCCTTCTTGGCTATTCTGATGTCCCTTAAGTGCTCAAGTATCCTATCTTTTAGCTTCCTCTTTGTTTTACCAATGTAAAAAAAGTGACAAGGACCCATCCACGCATCCATTCATTCACAACCCCCTTTCCCTATTTTTTTCTCATGGGGTCTGAGCGACACTTCAACAGTCACAAATCCTCTAGTGCCAATGTACACAGTGCTGGGTGGCTAGCCCTGCCATGGTTGTTCTTTCGGAACAAAGATGCATGCATATACTCACACCTATTGAAAGCTTAGAGTGTCCACTTCACATGCTGCATGTCTTTGGAATGTGGGAGGAAACCAGAGTACCAGGAAAAAACTGACACAGACACAGGGACAATATGCAGATTCCAAACAGCAGGCACCTCAACCAAGAATGGAACCTGAGAAGCTTTTGCTGTGAGGCAACATCAGTCCCTGCTGTGCCACTGTGTTTCTAAAACAAGTGACAAGGACATTGTAGAATATATATATATATATATATATATATATATATATATATATATATATATATATATATAAATAATACAGGTAGTTTCTCAAGAATATTGTCCCAAAATATCTACCCTAATATCATTAATATACTGAAACATGTTAACAGCAATGTCACATCACCCACAATGACCACAAGGAAAGGTTCCAGTGCTTAAGAGTTCAGTATAAATAGAATGAAAAACATTATATTCAAAATTACTAGAAATCAACCTGCCTCCCAAACTTCTACTCCTTTTATATGATATTTATGATCATGGATTGAAATTTTCTTTTGTGTATGACAAATGTTCCCTACAGTTTCTGGATGTTGATTTTTATGTGGGCGAGAGCTGTAATATTCAGTTTAGACCTTCTAGAACATCTACTGCTATTAATAACTTTTTACATGCCACCAAACATGCATCCACCTCATTTATTGGAGTCCCTTCCATTTGGGAAATTTAAACATTTTTCCCAGAATACCTCTGAAAGAAAATTTAGGGAGAAATTTCTCCAGGAAGTAAAGGACAGATTAGTGGCAAGGGGGTTATAGTCAAGAAGTTCTGGAT
The DNA here is from genome assembly GCF_019279795.1 of Protopterus annectens. Classification (NCBI taxonomy): domain Eukaryota; kingdom Metazoa; phylum Chordata; order Ceratodontiformes; family Protopteridae; genus Protopterus; species Protopterus annectens. Next base: position 32,077,515 of record NC_056740.1, read on the forward strand.
CATGCTAAGGAAAAATTAGTTGGTAATTTGGAGGTGAGATTTCATTCAGATAGTTTCTGGTATAGAAGGGCGAAGGGGGAGAGGGATGTTGTTTAAGTTGGTGAAGTTAAGGAAATATATTTTGTAACCAAATAGTCCCCTTTCTCCAGTACATTAAAGTGTGCGGTTTTGTATTTATGGCATTTAGTTTATCTGGATGAGACCGTGGGACATTTAATCCTTAGGCATGTTACTTTTTCTTTTGGTAGGTTTTTGAATTTAAAGGAGTTGCAAACAATAGAAACCTCTTACAGGCCATTGTTTGTGGTTTCTCTTTTACTTCGGACTGGTGGCTTTTTTTTTAATTTAAAGGAGTTGCTCAACTCATCATTTTTTAGACAACTTATGTTACAGGACCCTGTTGGATCTTTCGCTTGCGGTCACTGCAAGATCTGCTGTAGGATCAGAGATTTCTCTGGGACTTTTATAAATGGTAGAAAGTTTACTTCTAGGAGTCAGTTCTATTGCAGCTTTTGTGGCGTAGTATACATTATAGGGTGCGGTTGTAAAAACATCAAATGGTATGTGGGGCAAACAAAAAGGCTGGTCAAGGTGCAGTTTCTTGAGCATTTGAGGTACATATGAAACAACAATATGAGAATTCCTGTGGCTGAGCATTTTCATATATGTACATGCTGGCTCAGATAAGAGTCTATTTTTCAGTGTTTTAATGCAGCTGAAAATGTATAGGGTGGTGATTTTAGTACAAAGTTAAATGAGTTAGAAAGTAAAATTATATTGAAATATAGGACACTTTACCCTAATTTGGAAGTTAATTTAAAGTTAAAGTTTATTGAATTGTTTAACTTTAATTAAGCTAGTAAGCATTAATGTGTTTTGATTTGTCTTGATGCATCCACTGGGTTTTGATATTTATTGCATATGTGTAAGCAATATATAACACAATTATGAAGAAAAGTTTCAACAGTTTTCACTTATGGTACTGTGCACTTTAAGGATTTTAATTGATGTTAATCATGGATCAATTAATGGGGGTTCATTTTGTATAAACTGAATGAATTTTTGATCATTTGTATCAACTGAAGGCAAAGGGCAGAGGTACCAGATCTTGTTTTTTGTGCATTGTTGGAATAAATTGTAAATCCTGCTACTTGGTGTATATATTTTTTTGTTTTGTTATTTGGTTCTTTGGTATATTTATGACATAATCATCTATATCAGTCTGATTTGACATATTCTTATTGGAAAATGCATGCCTGAAACACATCTAATTGGCACGGTCCTGTTTTTCCACTAGGACTTCATAATAAGCTTCTTGTAATAAATTCACATCATAACCTCTCCTAACAAGCATATCTATGAGATGCTGAATTTCCAACAAAAAATGTTGTCTTCTGGAGCATAATCTTTTAGTTCTCAGCATCTCTCCAAATGGCAAAGAAGAAATAGTGTGAAGAGGATGACAACTGGTTCCATGTAAAAAAAATCAGCTGTACGAGTAGTCTTTCTGTAAATTTTGGTCACAATTTTTCTATCATCCAACACATAAAAAGGTAAGATCCAGATAATTAATAGCTGTGTTAGAGATTGCACCAACAAATTTAAACCTACATGTATTATTCTTAAGGTAATCAATAAACCTATAAACATGTTCTGAGCCACCTTTACATATCAACAACAAATCATTAATAACACAAAAATATTTAAACAGAAAACAATAAAAAAAATCACTAGAATAAATATAATCTTGTTCAAATTCTCCCATAGTTAAATTAGAATAACTGGGTGCAAATGGAGCACACATGGCTGTTCCAGCCAACTGTTGACAAACTCTGGTCATTAAATGCAACAAAAATATTACATAAACAAAATTCATTTTAGATCAATCAAAACCAAAGCGAAAGAACACTCAGAAAAAAAAATCTCCAAATAGACTTTATCCCATCAGAATGCCTAATAATAGAAAAAAATAAAAATATAAAAAAAAAATAGTTCTTAGTTTTTTCATAGTATGTCTAATAATGGTATACAAGCTCTGAACATCAAGAGGTAGTACATCCCCAGTTGCCAAACCATATCTTTAATTTTAGCTAGCAAATCCATAGAGTTTTGGGCATAAGAGAGTAAATAAAGAGAGCTATGCATCATGTACTGATTACAATATTACCAATGGGTTGCGATAATGTACCCTGCATTGTCACTATAGGACAGTCAGGAGGTTCATATATATTCTTGAGAATTTTCATAAGACTACAGAACACAGATAAATGTGCATGTTCTAAAAATAACTTATTTTTCACATCAGTGGTGGCAAAATAACCCAAAATGTCCCTTTCTTCAACAACGTCTTAAACTCTAACTTACTGGCATCATACCGATACATTAAGAAGTTCATACATTTGTATATCATTTAGGTGTGTACTACATACATTCATATATTGTTGCACATTCATAACCACAAACGTTCTACACTTGGCAATTTTATAAACTAAATCCTTGCATTGCTTTAAGTTTTTAAAGGCAGACCATTTCATTTTAGTCAAATTAAAATCACAAAACTTTTGTTTATTTTTCTAAAACCTTTACGAATTGCTCAGTTTCACACATAACCACAGCAAAAAAGGACTTAATCATCTCTTTAGTCAATGGAGAGAGAACATTGTTCTTCTTTAAAATTTTGCTAGTGAAGATGAAAATAAACATTATAACCTTTTTATTATATTATTGTCCCTATGCCAAGAAAAATATTAATCTGAAGAACTAGATAAATTATCTTGATTGTGCTCACAAGGCTTACTTGAGGGTTCTTAGACCAAAAAATGTAAAAGTGAAGTTTACGTGTCAATCTAAACAAGTCCACTTTAATGTTATGCATTTTAGGAAATTCCATCAGAATGAACTTCATCCCTGAGTTCAAAAGGGACACTTCATCGTCCTTCAGATGAAAATCAAATAGATTAACAATATACTTTCTGTCAATATTAGTGGAAATCTCATCACTAAATACTGGAAAATGAATAACTTCAGTAACTTCATTGAAACATACCATCTTCAAACTAGTGTCTATATAATTTATTTTGGTATACACCTCCAGAGCGATTGTTTCAGTAATAACATTTGCAACCCTTTTGTGGATGAAAGCCTCTGTTATTAGTTTCAGAAACATGATCTACACTTTCCACAGAACTCAGTGCAGAGTTTGAGCCAGGCAAAACAGTCCCTGTTGATTCATTCAGAGATAAAAAGAATGAATGACATCTAGCAAATTTACTATGGGTATGTAATGTAAGCTGACATTTCCATAGGAACACTCAATAATTGTTATAGTCAGCAATGTCTCTCAATAGCTTATATTTCTTACTTTGAACCAATTATGTTTCCAATGTTTTTACCTTCTTTGAAAGCTTTTGTAGTATCATATCAACATCTTTTGATGACAATTTAATTTAAAAAAATCAATTTTCTTAATCTGTTTATTAAGTCCATTTTGTTTAATCAAATCCCTTTCTACTAAAATTTGAGACCACGTAGTAGCACACTGATGAGCAGCATGAACCCAATGATCAGGAAAACCCTTTTCCCATTCACTGGTCAAATTAAATGGTGTAGATGGAACCTTAAACACACAAAGACCATGTGGAGTAATGTTGAATTCCAGAGATTTAAGCAGAGAGAGAATATCATACTATACATTATTCCCAGGAGTCAATCACTTTTCATACTTACTGTACATTTCCTTCTCATCATGTGGAATCTGTAACATATGTCCAGTATGTAAGGATGTGAGAACAGAGGTATTATGAACATCATGACCTCCCCAAAAATAGACAAAAAGACATCAGTAGAATGTAGCAGCTTATATTCACCAGCCAGTTGTTGTAAGTCATCAATACCATTCACAGGAATACTCTTCTCAGTATTCTTCCATGCATCACCAAAACATCAAGGTACTGCAGAAACAGGAAATCTTTTGTCTTGTGAAGAAAAGTTAAAAACTAAATAAACAGATAAAGCAAAAAACAGTCACTATAAAACAACAGCTTTATGTTATGTTAGAAATAATTAATTGATTTATGGTGTTTGCAATTATATCTATTATATTTAATGTCCTTTTCCAGTATGTGATTTATTCCCTCAGAAGGCGTTACTGAGGTGCCAGGGTTGTTTTATATTTGAATAAAGTTGTTTTACAGTGGTTGTTTTTTGCTTTATCTGTTTATTTTAGCTGTTAAGAAGCATTTGTAAATATACTAATCAGCACACACGGCCATGTTTCTCTCCTAAAGGGATATTGTAGAAATCATCCAACGTTTCATTCCATTCCATTTCTGTGCTTTCTGTCACACAAATACCATTATCTAGCTTATTTGTCATTGCACACAAGCTGGTACACATGAGGTCTGAACTAGGTGCCAGTGCCCTGCTATTTTTCTGATATCTTTGAGAAGACATGGAAGGTTATGGTGAAGGTAGTGCTCCATTTACAGCACAAAGGTGGTGTGAAGAGGAGTCCAAGATTTTTGTTGGACTCATTGTTAAATGTTACAGCCAAAGGCATGAGGCAACTGCACCAGGTCACAGTACAAGGGTGAAGCTTGGAATAACTTGCCAAAGGCTTTCACCAATGCAACTAGCATCCAACACACTGGTGGACAATGTTGTCACCATTACAGTGAATTGAAGAGGTACAGGCAGAACCTCCATCACTGTTTGGAGGAATATTATACAACTCACAACCCACCCAAGTTGAGTAAGTATTGTGGCCATTATCAGGCAGTTCAATACCATGACTTGTCAACACAAACAGGTTATCATTATTTTTTTTTTGTGTGTTCTGTGAAGCTTCTGCAGAGATTGAAGAAAATAGAGAGATGCATCAGGAGAGAGACTACAACACCTCAGAGAGAGACACTGGGTAAGTATATGACTCAGGTATGAGAGATAGCCATTCCATAACAGGAATGATTATACAATAATTGTATTAAATCTCTGGACACTAGTCCATAATTGTTTGACAGAGTAATACATGAATTTGCATGCTCTTAATATATGCAAATCATACATACATACACAAATAGCTCTTGCCACATTTCTTTATTCAGTGTTTCAGTAAACATATATACATGTGGATTCAAATCCAAGCAGCAGCAGCAGAAGTTAGTCATTATTAATTAATATGTATTATTCTGCAATCCCTAACTTAGAATAACATTTTACTCAGTTCACATAGATATGTTATGAGTTGCAATACATGAAACATATGTGCATAATGTCTATAATATTGATGATGTTAATGTGTACTTTAACACTTCTATGGCACTTTACATCCACACTTCAAGGTGAAAAATCCAAATAATAATGTGGGAATATGAATGCAGTAGGATATATTGCAATTATGCAACATTAATAATATTTTTCTTTGTTGTCTTTCCCCTCCCTATATCTCTCCCTTTTTTGAATGACATTTGGACTGTAATTCCTGCTGCTATACCAGCCACAGAGGCTTGGACTGTCATCCATCTACAGGTTGTTGTGATGGCACCACCACAAGCAGCACAGGCACACAGCACTTCTCGGTCACACCCTGGAAGTGTTGTTTTCACAATTACTCCACTACTTGCACCACCTGCATCAGGTAGCTGTGCCTGGGGGCTGGTGAACTAGTACCCACAGAGAGTAGTATCAGTGGAGATGGTGACTATGTCACCCAAGAGATGACAGGGCTGGTGGAGGAGATAATGGAGAGGGGCCTTGGTGCCCTATCAGCAGAAAGGAATGAATCCTCCCTTGAATGGTCAATTGATGCCCCATCCAGCAATGCTAACCATGCCTGGGACAGGAGACAGTGGTAACAGTTTAATCCAGCACTGGTAACAGTGTCTGGGACAGGAGACAGTGATGACAGTTCAGTCTGGTACTGCTAACAGTGTTTGGGACAAGTGACAGTGGTAACAGTTCAGTGGATGAGGACTACATTTTTACTGTACTCATGTTGCTAGGGAATGCATCTCCAAAGTCTTAAACCTATTCCCAATAATGGTGTCCCCCAAACATTTGTGTCCATCCCCATCTATGTCTGTCTTGTATGACCTGTATGTCTGCACCTGTTATCTAACTTACTTTAACTACCTACCCCTCTTATTTCTAACTACCTTCCACAAAATTACTCTCTTTCAAAAAAAAAAAGAAAAAAGGCACCTTTCTCACAAAAGAATTATGTCCCATACATAGCTATCTACTTCCCATACCTGTGTGTGTATGACACACTTGGTTTGGTGAAATTGGCCACCCAACATTATAACTGCTCAATACACCTAATGTGATACACATAGATATCATTCAAAGCACAACAATTTCTGTGAATGATGTGATGTATGAGTTATTACCACTCTATTTTGTGAGTTGTGATCAATGCATTGCTGTTTTGTCTGTTTGGCATTCCACACTGGCCATGCACTCCAAGCTATGTCATATAAACTACAACTATGCCCTGCTGGATGTTTCCAGTAAGACTATGCCTGTGGTTTCATCAGTTGAAATGATGTTCTCTGGATTAGTGACTTATCTAGCATATCTTCGAATCCAGCAATGACTAACTATTATAAGTGTTTGTGAGTCTAGTGCTTGGTAAGACTGGCTTATTCAACAGATCTGGTGTGTACACTTCTACTCAGGAGAAACATTTATACAAGGAGAGGGCTCTCCAACAATTTCAATCAGTTTTAGGCCAAACATCTGTTTTACAACACACTTATAATGTCATCCCTTCAAATGTGTTCTTTTTCACTCTTGTGGTAAGACTTCTCCTGTGGCATCATCAGTTGATGCAATGTTGTCTAGATTGTGGACTTACATATGCAGATGTTCAAATCCAGCTATTACTAACTAGTAAGATTGTGTGTGACTATAGTAACAGGTAAGACTGGCTTATCCAATAAATCTGATGTGTACCTTTCCACTCAAGAAAAACATTTGCACAGGGAGAGGCTGCACCAATCATTTCACTCTGTTTTAGGCCTCATATCTGCCTTGCAACACAATGATGAGGTCATCCCTTCAAATCTGTGCTTTGTGACATGTAGTGAGACTTTTATTGTGGTATGAATGACTAATATACAGCTGTCTAGATTCTGGACTTATATAGACAGGTCCTCAAATCCAGTAATGACTAACTAGCATGCATGGGTGTGACAGTAGTGCTAAGTAGGACTGTCTTATCCAACAGATCTGGTTTGTACATTTCTACTCAGGAGAGACATTTTCACAGGGTAAATGCTCCTCCACCAATTCCAATCAATTTTAAGCCAAACATCTGCCTTGCAACACAATGATGATGTCATCCATTCAAACATATTCTGTCTCACACTTGTATTAAGACTTCTCTTGTGGCATGAGCAACTAATGCACAGCTCTATAGAGTGTGTACATTGATAGGCAGACATTCAAATCTGGCTATATTTAATTAACATATGTGTATATAACAATAATGACTGACAGGACTGGCTTACCCAACAGATGGTAATATGACTGACTTACATTTGTGCAATCACTGACATGGCAAAATAATTTTGATCCCCTCAAACTACATTTTATGGGATAAATGAGCATTTAAATACAATGCATAAGTTAGTACTTGAAGTGTGTGCTTTCTGACATCTGTGGCTCAAAGTCGCCTGTGGCAGAAGCAGTTCATACACAGCTTTTTATAATGTGGACTTGAGCAGGAGTTTGATTCTGGTAATGTATGTGTATAAGACAATAATTACAAACAGGACTGTCTTATCCAACAGATGATGATATGGTTGACTCACACTTGTATGAACACTAACATGATTAAAAGAATTTGATCTTTCAAATACTTTTAGGTGAGCCACATGGCTTCAAATACACCAATAAAGTTATCCATTCAAGTGCATGCTTTCTGATGACTCTATTTATGATTTCCTTTCTAGCATAAGCAGTTGATAAGTAGCTCTGTAAAATGTGGACCCAGATAGGCAGGGGTTTGAAGTGTGTAATTTATCTATGTAAGACAATAGTGACAGACAAGGCTGGCTTACACAACCGATGGTGATATAATACACTTAGCACTACCAAAGCTAATGTTTTTTTAGCCCCAGAGTACATTTTATGGGAGCCATAACTATTGCAACAACCTGCTGAAGCAGTCCCTTCAAGTGCATGCTTAATGGCTCTTCTGATACTATTCTTTATATCAGTGGGTGATATACATCTCCATAACCTCAGATAGGCAGGATTGGCTTCTCATAAACAATTGATATTTACAATTTGACTTAATGTAAACATTTACAATTGGGGATAGAAATGCTAACTTTAGTAATCCTTTAATAGAAGCCATATGCATTCAAACACAGTGCTCAGGTTATCCCTTCAAGTATGTGCTGTCTGACAAGCGTGATATAAAATCTTCTCTGGTGACATCAGTTAGTGCACAGGTTAAAAGGTAGTTGATGTATGTTGCATATGTTTAAACTCACTGTTGAATGCCTTTTATTATTTTTTTCACAATATAGTGGTTACTGGCAAGAATGGTTTATTCAACATATGTTGATGTGTATCATACTCAATAACAGTCACAAAGTGTCATAAGACCTGTGTTATGATATTATGTTATGATTTTATGATAGGTAGGTGAGGTTCATCCAGCAATTACTTTACTTCCTTATGAATATGCCCAGCATAATGATGTATTCCATTGCTACTTCCTTATAAATATGCCCAGCATAATGATGTATTCCATTGTGTAAAGATTAGCACAAAGTAGTAATCAATGTTGTGGAATAATTATTATTTGTCGTTTTTTGAGAAAAATGCTGGGAATTTGCATTTGTGAACACTGTTCTGGAGATGGCCATGTAATGGAGGTAGTGACTAATGTGTGGAGGATATCGACATTGTTACAGGCTAATATACACCTGTTATATGTAACCTTAATTAGTCTCTACAGTTCAGTTGCTACCTGATGGTACTGTTGTACCTGTCTGTAAGGTATGTTACTTTTTGTGATGCAGATATTACATGTTGCACAATGATCAATTTAGGAAACATTTTTTATTTACAACATGATAGTATACTGTATCAACTGGGTGTGTGTGGCAGCAGCAGGTACTATACACATAATATGATGCTTACTAGGCAGAACTGCTTTACAATCCAATCACATATAATAAAGTGAAACTGTACACGCACCAGTTGTCATTACACAGTATTGACATCAGGCACACTTTTGTTTTGATTACTTTCCTAGAGGGCAACTCTCATGAGTGGTTTTCCTTTCACACATGCCTAATTGCATTCATAGTCATACACTGACATACATGCACACACAAAACAGAGGTTACTGGACTGCCTCCACATAACTTGTGTCTTCAAGGATTTCCATCTTAGTATGTGTTTCATGACAAGTCACACATCTTCTATGTACTTACATCTCATCTGCGATCATTTTAAATGTGTACCATTTTATTGCAGCATAATCATCTATTCATTTTCTTTTTAAGATGACAGTTCTGTTCATGTGGCAGATCCCTTGAGGACTGCACTACATACTGAATTGGGATGCATTAACTGCCTCATTTCTTACCCTCATCAACATGCATGTAGTACCCACAACTATTATTATTTTGACTATCAGTACTTTTATAGGCAGTATGTCCAGGTGTTCCTTTATTTTCGCCATTGGTCCTCGATTTATATATCAGCTTTCCCATATCCTTGTATTAATACTTCAATACATATAAGGCATGGGAATTTTTAAACTTACGTTACCTGCATGTCTGTTTAAACAATTCATTTTTTCAACAGAACATGTATTTCCTCTGTTTTCTTTTTCAGTGTACATGCCAATGCCAGTGAAGCTCCCATATGTCCACTGTTTCACTCATTGCAACTTACAAATGTATCACACTTTCTTGTACGCTTGTATTGTTAGGCTTCCCATACCTTTTAGGCATTACAAGTTGCCCTATCTGTTGTGCAGTGCATACCTACTCATTTACTGAACTCAGGCTTGTGAACATTCCCTTGCTTACAATGTGTACACAAGGCCTGCCTTACCTCAGTGTGGCCGTAAGTATGTGTTGTGGCCTTGAGCAGAGGCTACTCAATGTACAGAGTAGGTTGCAGTCTTAGATATTTGATTAGCAATGCTGCATGTCACTCACAGTTGGCCAGTTCTGTTCACTTTAGAGTGACATGTATGGGATGTTAATGAATCCTGGAACATATCTTTACAACTCAAAAGCGAAGGATTCAAAACATTTAAGGACACTGCAGGTGCTAAAAAATATCCTAGCTAGTGGTAGTGACATCTTCTGAAATACAAGAAATTAAATTTCATAACTGGACATTTAATTCAATTAAAACAATCAGATCACAAATGGCTGATTAAAGCATACTTTGGCTAAAACTGGAAATGAACAGTAAATGTAAAATAATAGACATTTTAGCAGTTGATAAACTGAAAAGGAGACTCCAAATTAAGTTGCAAAAATATGCTTTTCATAGTAATACTAAGAGCACTGATAAATTGACTGTGCTAATTGAAAAGCTGCTAGCTAATGAAGCACTTTTAAAAAGTGAGCAATCTAAGACTATATCTAACAGTTTGCAGGTCTTTCTGAGCACTTAAGAACTATCAGAAAGTTAAGTAGTATATTTTAGATTTAATGAGGGCTGCCTTGCTAAACATTGTTTAACTAATAATAAGAATGCTGTACCTAACAACAGATTTCTAACCAACACAGGAAAGAAAATGTAAATGCTCTGCTTATCAGAAACATGATTCCTAACCAACATTTTGATAATGACATTGTACCAATGGAATGTGGAAGATGGGAAAGAAATGAAGGGGATACTAAATTCTGGGTGCATGGTCGCACTTATTAAGGTACCGTATATCGGTAGACTTAAAGCAAATGATGAGGAACATAAGTTTCCATAGAGAAAGGAAGAAGTATCCTTTACCGCATTTAGAAATTAAAACTCTATTGGGTAAGCATTACATCCTACAGCTTTGATATTAAATTTAACATATAATGTCACAATTGGCCAACAGGCCAACATTTCCCTCACTCAATGCTCTATGAAAATTATGGGGGGGTGGGGTGGAAAACAGTTAGACACTGTGTGACCTGAATATACCACTAGTAAAAATGGGGGAGGGGACAGCATCAGCCTGATATACTGTTAAAATCGCATGCACAGTGGGCTGGGGCTTAGTATAGTGGTTAAGGTGTTTACCTCATGGACCCAGGGGCAATTTGATTCTCACATTTAAAAGGGAAATTGGCAAGGCTTAAAATGGTCCCCATGTGCAGCTAGCCTAGTACTTACCTATGAACCTATGAATTTGTGATTTAAAGAGAAAGCTGTAAGTGTATAAACTACAAAAGGAACTAGAATTTGGCTTTAACTGGAAGAGACAGAAAACCTGTGCATTGTCAGAAAACTTACTGAGACTTATTAGAAAACCACAGTGCAGAAATTGAAAGTGAAGAATCCATAATACGTGATATTGAACCTGGTCAGAAGATTCCAGACATTAAAATAATGAAAGATGTATGTTTAAAGATATATATATATATATATATAGAGAGAGAGAGAGAGAGAGAGAGAAAGGGAGATCCACCAGAGTTAAAAAAAACACCAAGGAAAGAAAGGGAATCTGAACAGATTCCTAGATTTTTAGAATTCTAAGTTTCCCTCTGTAATATCAAAGTAGAAGGTTTATCAGAAACATGACTCTCAGCAACACAAATTGAAAGAGACAGAAGGTACTGAGGTGAAAAGTAAATAAATTAACAAAAACAATATCAGAGGAAAGTCACTAGCATAAGATGTATTTTATACAAGAAGGAACAGGGAAAGAAGAAACAACTATAGGTGTATTCATGAGTGAAGAGGCTATACTCACTACTTCATGTCAGTGTACTGGAAACTGTTCCTTATTTGATGGACTTGCAGATAAGCAATAGAAATGTTATTAAAGCACAGCAGGGAGACAGAATATTAAGTAGAGACAGTGAAAAGATAGCCACAATAGAAGGAGGAACAGAAGGAGGAAGAGATGGGCAGATTTTGAGTTGAAGAATCACTTGGTGTACAAGATAAAGACAGAGAAAAAATACTGCAACAACCGCTAGTTCCCAACCTTTTAAAACACTTGTGATGAAACTGAGGTATAATCATGTTTTGAGAGGGCACTTAGGGATAGAAAAAAAAAGGTAAAATTTTATCCAGATTTTATTGACCTAGTAAAAACCTTGAAAATGTTTGTGCAGTTTATCCAGAATGCCAATGGATAACTTCACATCCTGGCTTGAGAAGTCCACTTAGACCTATACCTATTGCTGAAGTCCTGTTTGAACAGACAACCATGGATCTTGTAGGTCCATTGGTAAAATCCATTAATGGCTATCAATACTTTCTAATGATTATTGACTATGTCACTAAGTTTCATAAAGCAGTATCCCTATAACAAGCTAATGCTAAGTCAGTAGCCAGAGTAACACTTTTCACCTATAAATAGTCACAGACTAGGGAACTCTGCTTATGTTAAGGGTAATGCACAAGCTTTGCCAGTATCTTAAATAAAACAATTAAGAATTCAGTGTACCACTCTCAGATAAGTAGATTAGTGAAATGCTTTAATAAAACTATAAGGTCTATGCTAAAGAAGACAAAGGAACAGGATGATAAGAAATGGGATCCCTCCCCTTTGATATAAGACAAGTGGCCCACGCTTCAACAAGATATACTCCATTTGAGTTACTTTATGGAAGGAGTCCTTAAGAATAGCTGGATTTAACAAAGGACAGTTTCTAAGAAGACAAAAAAAAGAAGTGTGATAGCATACACAGATTTATGAGCTTGCGAGATAGGTTAACATTGTTATGCCAGTAGTTAAGGAACATATGCAAAATGCACAAGTGATACAACAGTGGGTATCTAGTTTAAGTTCCTGAATTAGAAAGTTTAAAGCAGAGAACAGTGTTAGCAATAGTTCTGTCTGCTGACTATACATTCTTAACAAAATAGCAAGGACCCTTTGAGGTCATATATAAATGAAAAAAAGTAAACTACAAAATAAAACAAATTAGAAAGATAAAACCATTGCTGATATATCACATAAATATGTTAAAACATAGAGGGAAGTTGAAGCATACCTTTCAGCCGTACCAAATTCCAGGTCTATATTAGAACATCGAAGTGTTAAAACATCGAATGTTCTAATATTGACCCCTACTCAGCGAATGCTTAAAATAGCGAAGCTGAAGAACACTGAATATTTTCCTAGGGAAAGTATTCGGTCAGCCATTTCTGCGGCTTTGCTATTTCCTCAACTGTGGTGCGAAGGTGACGGACCGGGTTAAGGTAAGTGTGCCAATGGACTGAGGTAAGGTGAGTGTGTGATAGTTAGGGACCTTAGGGATAGGGAGCGGGTAAGGAGAGTGTGTGATAGTTAGGGACCTTAGGGTCAGGGTTGGGTTAAGGTAAGTGGATAGCTAGTAGTGTATGTATGGTTCAGTGTAGGGTTTTATGAAGTGTGTATGCGTGGATTATATATTTTGGTGTGCTTGTGCTGTGTGTGTGTTTTCTTGGAAGGGAAAAAATTTGCTGTTCTGAGCATTCGAGTATATCACATTTCGAGATTCCAAGGTCGAGCTTATGGTGTTCAATATTTTGGAATTTTGATAATGTGATATAGACCCCCGAATTCCATGGTATTTATCAGTTTTGGGGTTGAAATAATAAGGTGCCTTGAATTCTAGAGTGGCCCTTTAAATCCTGATTTTGTTTTTTTTATTTTCATTTTTTATGTACATGCTGACTTCATAGCGAATCACCAGCATATCCTGCAGCATCATCAACATGCAAGGGCATGCGTGTTGATGTTAGTGCCAAGAGACAGTGCCTGAGAGCACAAGCATTCAGTCAGCATTCTGGGGAAGGGAAAGTTAAATAAATAAAAAAAACAGTTACTATACAGCTGCAACTCAAGCCAGGCAGTCAGCCAAAGAAGAGAGGAGGACTGCTGGAGTGGTTGTCACACTCGTAGTGCGCACAGCATGCACACTTATTTTATTTATTTATTTATTTACTTTTTGTTTAAACAGTTTTTTTTTGTTCCATCCCAGTCAGTTAGGATTCTGCTAGATCTGGAAAGGCGAGACATGGATGGCAATACAGATTAATAGCAGTAGCACTTTTGCAGACTGAAGCAGTGAGGAGTGAAACAAGTCAGAAGTAGAATCCAACTGTCAGTCTGACAGTCTCTCTCAGTGCATAACTGCATGCCCACAGGATGAAGAAATTTACTTTCACTTTGAGATAAAAGAATTTAACTTACCTAACTGGGAATGGAAACAGAAAAAAAAGTAAGGAAGTGCAAGACAGCGCAATGTGTCAGGGAGGGACAAATGACAATTGAGGTGATGATGATGTTTGGTGAGCTTATTTCAATTATATTCCCAGTTATAGCCCAAATAAATAAAGACAATCCTTTTCCATCTGTTGTAGGGAAGGGACATATCCTTAGGACTCTACTACTACTTATTATATTGGAGGTGAAGACTATGCTTTAAACCCAAAATTGGATTATTCTTCCCTCCCATTTAAGAGCCTTTTGGGTCAAGATACAAGAGGAATGAAAGAAATTATGTGCCTCTGTTAACAGCTTATTCCCTTTCCACAAGATGTATTCTGATAAATGGATGGGTGTTGTTAGATAATAACTCATCCTTTCACAGTTCACAGAGTAGACTACAGTTTCCCTTATATACTTCTGCATGTTAATTTCTATTGGCATTCTTCTTAAGTGCACTTTTGAGTACTCCATTATGGTCTCTAGCATGCAGCACATTGAAAGGGATTTGGCTTGGAGGGCTGCACTCACTGTTTCTGGATGAAATTAAGGTAGAAATTATCAGAGAGCGGCATCAATTTCAATGACGGGGAGCCTGAACTAGTTGGATGTAAATTGGCCTCTCAATTAAGGGGTGTGTAGCTAGGTGATGTGAACATATAGTAGCATTGTGCGATAGTATCCACAGCGTAAAATATAAATATGTGAATGGTATTAGCTGGTGCAGCAGAGGGTGGATATCTCATTCACACCTATAGCGCCTTTTATGTATACTTCCAGTTAACACCCATAGCTCCTTAAGGCATTCAGATTTTTTTGGGATCTGGCTTCTTTAACTAAGTGACTTACCAGTTAGTAATAGGCAGCATTAGAAAGGGCAAGTATATGTTAATGAAATAACACTAAGATTGTTAATCTAGGATGCCCCTGCAGTAGAGAAATTAATCACTGTTTCTCACTTATTATTCCTATTTTCATATTTATGATCATGTGCTCATAATTGAGAAAAACTAAATGCTGTTGAGGGGTTTGATGCAAAATACCATGGTGAGAAACAGGAAAATTCATTTGTCTATTTAAATCACATTGTACTTGAAATATTGCTAGTTGTTTATTAGCAATTATAAAAATAGGCAGTATTTCCATATGTACTTAATATTTAAAAAAAAAAAACAAGTAACTTACAAACTGCTGCATGGTCTCTGGTGAAACCTTAGATGTTGAAGAAAAATATATTTGATATTTGCACTTTAAGACTCACATCTTGAGAGATTATTTCAGTGTTATTTATGCTGCTAATCATACAATTAAGCATATGTTTTCTTATTTCTAGAAATAACTGAATATATACTCAGAGAAGAGTTTCTTGCTGTCATGTGAAAGCTTATGTTTGGTTAACCAAATTGCTCTGACAATATATATCTATGTTGTATATTTTCCAAGATATAACAATTTGTTTGTGAAAGTTTAGCAAAACATATAATTCTGGGTTTGTGTGAATTAATAATATAGCATAGTATTTATGAAAAACTATGAATACACTATTATTACTGCAAAGAACTCTTCTTTTGGATTACATTGCTATTTGGACAGTTTTAGTAGCTTTTGTTGTTCACAAAATATTTACATTTGTTTATCTTATGCTTTTAAGTTGATTTTTCAGAAAATGCTGTGGAATGCTAGGATGCATGTAGGCTGCTGGAGGTGTAGCACTCCATACCACATAGGTGCTAATGAGTTAAGATGATTCAGTAATGTAGAAGGAACTGGCATCCCATGACTTTTAGTATGATACATTGCTGGATGAAACCACCAACCCCATAATTCAATTTGTCACTGCTGAGGCATGGAGAAGATTCCCAGAAGACTTTTGGCTTAAAAGCTGTCATCTTTACATCTTAGTGTATATCACCATTATTAGAGACTGGAGTTTGGGCAAACTGCTACATGATCCATGCTGGACTGCAGCTTGCTTTTTTGACTATTTCCAGCATTTATACTGCTGGACTGTGAGGGTGAGGAAGCTGCTAAGCACCTCAAGGCTTGACTAAAGTCACTTCATTCACCTAGGTTATACTCTAGTGAGGGAATGTTTCTTGTATCTGAAAATGCTCTTGACCTCAACAGACCCTCCTTCTTGGTGTACTAGTGAGTGGGATTAGGCGGTCTCTGGACTATTTTCCAATCTGGTTAAGTTTTTGTCAGAAGCAGAGCTCAAAAACGGATCTTGGAAGCCATTATTGCGTCATTGCTTAAACCTAGAAAAGATCTATTAGATGTGGTGCCATGTAAGTATCTCAGTCTTACTAAGATGTCTGGCTAAGATGTTAGATTCAAGGCTGGACAAGGTCTTTTCTCCCTAATGTGTAAGAATCAGGTTAGGTCTGTCAAACGTAAGTAGTCTGACTCTCAACTTCTGGTGGTAACAAATGTTTCAGTATGTAGATCTTTATGGTGAGCAATGAGGCTTTTCTTTTTATAAGGTAAGAAACATTACATAGAATCAGATGGGATTTTTCTGTAGCTACTCCACGTGTCATGAGCTTCCTTTAGATTTGAAGTGGTGTGTAGTGAATCTGTCTGTATGAATCCATCCAAAAGGCTTAGATGCAATGTGGTGCTCTCACTTTCCTAGGAAATTTTCAAAGGGACATGACAGAGGTTACCATTTCCTCCTGTCTGTTCATACTTGTCCTTAAACTGCAGTTACAAACTGCTGAGACGGAGCAGGGCATTTCAGTTTTATACAAGTGCAAAACTTTATACAAGTTAAAATGTTAATGTAAATAAAACACTGTTGTTGTGGTTATAGTTTGTGGTATTATTGTCTGTTTTTCAACTTATGTTTGAATGTTGGTACCCCACAATTCCATTGGAGTTGGCGGCTTCACATTATTATGCATGCAAATTGTGTGTTAATTAGCACCCAGATTTTTTGGCCAGTTGTACCTACTATTCATTGGCCTTTGACCAGATTTTTGATGTCTCCGGGTTAAGAGAGAGGTATGAGTTGAAGCTTCTGTAGTCAGCCTGGAAGCTGACATAGACAACAATACTCTGGTATACATCACTGCTGTTCAAGTAACAGCAAAATAACATAGTATTAAGACTTTTGTTGAGAAACAATATAACAACTTATGGAAAGCATAAAAAACCTCAGGATCCTTAGGCAGACCACAGACAGTATGGATCCTTTGTATTTTGAGCCAGTATTTAGAAGATTTTTGTCAAGAACCATCAATGAAGAAATATTCATAACAACAAAAGAACATAGTACATATGGATAGTGTCCAAATCTTATTCCACAGAGTGTACAGAATTGCTAATAAGAAATATGGATGATCCATAAATCTGTCTATGCAACTTCATATAGGAATGAAATTAAATAATGAAACTTACAACACCTGTTTGCTAAAGGTCAATCAAACATCATTCCAGTAATTTACAACAATTTCTGTTAAAGCATATATTCTCAATAAAAATACATTTAAGCAGGTAATAAAAAGCAACTATGGAGGCTACTGTGTGTAATCTAAAACAAACAAAAAATACATAAAAACAGACAGTCTTAGCTAGGACAAACAGTGACCAACAGGAAACCAATAAATGCATAAACAAATAATTTCTTAATCCAAAGGTTTAGCACTTAGCACTGAAAGTAAACTGGATTTCCTCAGAACAAATCACAATTAGTATACTCATGAATTTATACTATATACAGTTGATAAAAAAGTGTACACCCCTGTTAAAATGCCATTTTTTTGTGACATAAAAAAATTAGACCACAATAAATCATTTGAAAATTTTTCCCACCTTTAATGTGACCTATAACCTGTACAATTCAGTTGAAAATCAAACAAATCTGTTAGGGGAAAAAGTATAAAAAAAATAAAAAAAATGTACAATAAGCTGGTTGCATAAGTGTGCACACCCTTAAACTAATACTTTGTTGAAGCACCTTTTGATTTAATTACAGCATTCAGTCTTCTTGGGTACACACCTGCCATCAAATAAAGAGACTCTGATTAACCCCAAATAAAGTTCAGCTGTCCTAGTAGGATTTTCTTGATATTTAATCATTGTTGAAAGGTATTAGTCAGGAGAGGGGTACAAAAGAATTTCCACAGCACTGGATATACCATGGAACACAGTGAAGACAGTTATCAAAAAGTGGAGAAAATATGGGACAATGGTGACGTTGCAAAGAACTGGACACCCCTCCAAAATTGATGAAAAGACAAGATGAAAACTGGCTATGGAGGCTGCCAAGAGACCTACAGCAACACTGAGGGAGCTGCAGGAATTTCTGGCAAGTACTGGTTGTATACTGCATGTGACAACAATCTCCCATATTCTCCATATGTCTGGACTATAGGGTAGGGTTGCAAGACGGAAGCCTTTTATTACACAGAAAAACATCCATGTCCTGCTAAACTTTGCAAAACAATACATCAAGTCTCCCAAAAGCATGCGGGAAAATGTATTGTGGTCTGATGAGACCAAGGTTGAACTTTTTGACCACAATTCCAAAAGGTACATTGGCACAAAAGTACTTTGCATCACTAAAAGAACACCATCCCCATGCTGAAGCATGGTGGTGGCAGTATCATGCTTTGGGGGTGCTTTTCTTCAGCTGGAACTGTGGCTTTAGTCAAGATGGAGGGAATTACAAACAGTTCCAAATACCAGTCACTTTTGGTCCAAAATCTTTAGGTGTCTGCTAGAAAGCTGAAGATGAAGAGGAATTTCACCTTTCAACATGACAATGACCCCAAGCATACATCCAGGTCAACAAAAGAATGGCTTCACCAGAAGAAAATTTAAGTTTTGGACTGTCCCAGCCAGAGCCCAGACCTAAATGCAATAGAAAATCTGTTGGCTGACTTGAAGAGGGCTGTGCACAAGAGATGCCCTCGCACTCTGACAGATTTGGAGCACTTTTGCAAGGAAGAGTGGGCAAATATTGCCAAGTCAAGATGTGCATGCTGATAGACTCCTGCCCAAGAAGACTGAATGCTGTAATTAAATCAAAAAGTTATTCAACAAAGTATTAGTTTAAGGGTGTGCACACTTATGCAACCAGCTTATTGTACTTTTTTTTATTTTTTATATTTTTTCCCCTAATAGATTTGTTTGTTTTTCAATTGAATTGTACAGGTTATAATAGGTCACATTAAAGGTGGGAAAAGTTTTGAAATTATTTATTGTGGTCTCCTTTTTTTATATCACAAAAACATGGCATTTTAACAGGGGTATGTACACTTTTTATATCCACTGTACATCACAGATGGATCCCTGAGTATTTTTTTCTTAAATTTTAATGTTTTACATTGGTAGTACATGTTTCTTTAAAACATTATTAAGTGTATTAGGCATCTGCGATGTATTATGATTTATGCAATGACAGGTCATTTACATTCAAAAACGTGCGTACTGATTGGTCAGCCCAACCAGCATGCCCCTTGTAAATCGAGCATATATCAATAGAAAAAAGTCTGGTCACCCAGACTTTCCTGTATTAATTTATGCCTTGGGGCTTTCTAGTTTTCATGAGTTTTTTTTTTTAATAAAGTTTAAAATCAGGACAGTTCAGAGGTATGACAGAAACAGGACAGAGAAAATACAAGGAAAAGCAAGTATATTATGCAAAACTAAAGAAAGGTACCTGCTTTTCCTTGTATTTTTACCCTGTCTCACTCATACCTCTGAACTGTCTGGATTTCAAACTTTATTTTTTTTATAAAAAAAAAACAATGGATATCGTCCTTTCTCCACTGCTTTCTTTCCAAAGCATGGATCTACTGTGTAAGCATGGGAACGTAAGTTCCATACACACATGCAGTACATCAAGAAAGCCCCAGGATATGGAAAGAAAGTAGAAGAACACCACAGCACCACTATACAAAGACATTCCTCCAGATATACTATTCTTCTGTGCAGGACTAGCTTAGTCCTGCACGGAGGTGGCCGTTTAGGAGCAGGACGACAGCATGCCAAGCATAGTATTGAGGTGCACTGCCTGAGCTCCTAGGCTTACACTGAGTGTGTAAGAGTGCAGGGGGCGTGTCTGAGAGCAGAGCTCTCAGAATATACATGCCCCAGCAATGAATAACAGCAGAAAGGGGTATGAAATGAGTGAGACCACACATAGGTGAAGGCATATCCCCACCAACAGTCCCCCTTGTGTACAACAGCAACAGTATATATAAATAAAATGAAGAAGCCCTTTAATTTTTAAAAAAAATCTGATTAAAGCTAACTGTAGGTTGTGCGGGTGTGCCCATCGCTTAGCTATGGTTAATGCAGCTTAAATGACTGAAGAGGATAACAAAAAAGATATATGCAAAAGAAGCAGCATAGCAATAGTGTAGTGGGCAGAGCATTTGCCTTACCAGCAGGCATTTCTGGTTCAAATCCCACTGCAACACATTCCATTTTCCATGGCAAAGCACGTTATAAGTAATATTTATGTTGCATAACTCACTAAATAACATATTTACATGAACTGGAGTACTGCAGTAAATACACATGTCAGGTGTCAGTGTCATAATGAATAAGGAACTATTAAGCAGGTTTAAGCACAAATAAGCAGTAGTAAGCATATTTAAGCACTAGTAAGTGGGCTTAAGCCCGTTTGTGCAGCTGTAAGCAATGCCTGCACTGGTTAAGCAATTGTAAAGCTAGCTGTCTGTAAGCAGATGTAATGGCAGGTTAGCAGTGCTTACCGTCATGCAAACCAGCTTATACATGCTCAAAAGTGCCTTAATTACTCTGTATCCAATGGCCCTTGTTCTGCCCATCAACAAAGTAAACAGCCTTGCAGCTCTCAAACCCAGGACCCTATACACCATAGTCACAGTAGTTAACCACCATGCCATCACAGAAGTACAGAGAAATGAGGTATCAGCAAACAAGTCCTCACCATAGTAAAACAACACTGAACCTGTGAAAGGAATCAGTATACAGTCATATGTTCCATAACCCACTACATAACATAAATATGTGAACTGGAGTACACCAGTAAGCCCAGAAGTGAGGTGTAATTATAATAGAGTGTTGAAGTCCCCAATAAAACACAAGGGCCCCATAGAGTGTACGTACACATTAATCATGGATACCAGGCATACATATAATGTGCAATGAATAATAACTCAATGCCAAAAAGGAATTATAATGCAAAGTCTAATGTAAGCAATGCTAAGCATTGAACAGGGCAGGTTAGGAGCTGTAAGCAATGCATAGGGCAGCTAACTCATTGTGTCCAGTGGTATACCCCATTAAACAATGCCAACCGTAGGTAAGGAGGTTTGCCCATAGCTTAGCCTTTTCAAAACCGGCCAATCACAGAAAAGTGTGGGAAATCAGCCCTACTTAAACCCAAGAGGCTGGAATACATCTCATAACTGGTTGTAGCTTCCCCTTGCAGGCACTACAGCGGTAAGGAGAGAAGGTGTGCGCTTTCGGGTGCAGCACTGGTGCATCCAGGAGTCCAAGGTCATGGCAGGACTCTTTGTCAAAGACCATGATCAGAGACTGTTGCAGGGCCAGTACCAGGGCTCCCAATGTAAGGCGGAGGCCTGGGAGTGTCTCAACCATGACCTCACCAGTGCCATTGGCATACCCCAAGCTGGTGAGCAGGTCAGGCACCACTATGCCGACCTGAAGCGGCATAAGGGAGACCTCTTGGAGGAGTGGCTGTAAGAGTCTAGAGCGGCAAGGGATGTTCCACTTGTGTGTAGATATCATCCCAGTATGTGTGTAATAATTGCCAGCTCAGGTATATCATGGATATGTATGGCTAAATATTCCTCTTATGTCCCCTCAGCTGCAGTGGAGTGGGCTGTGAACCAGGATGCCCACATCAGTCACCTGGCGAGATTGTGACACGAGGCAGGTCAGTAATACTCATTTACTGTCATAGGAAATAAAACTAAAAGTAGTAGTAAATTAATTGCTTGTATAAAACCTGTATTGTTCAAGGCAAGTATTGCATACACTAGAGAATATGGCAGGAAGAGCCTCATATTGTTTGTATGTCAAAAAAATTGTACTAGCCTGATAAAACAGGTCTAACTGCTGGACTGCATGTGCATATTCTGGTATCATATGGTAATGTAGATTTGTAATCATGTAATAGTACTGCTGTAGCAAGCACTCTATTACCCACACTGTGCACCATAAATTGAATGTATATGACAGGTGTAATCCCCAGAGGCCATTTAGTACAACTGAGAGGCACATAGACAGTAAACAGGGAAAATGCAGACAACAAAAACTGAATAGCACATGCAACTGAGATATGAACATTGTTTTTTTTAGCACACACAGCCATGGTTCGAATCCTGCCAGTGGTAGTAATCCGCATACAGAATCATACCCCACAACTGTACAGATATGTCCAGAATGTCCAGTAAAGTGGCCCATATCTGTTGCCTATCAATCTGTCCCCCTGGGAAATCAATGGGAAGATCCCAGACATATAAGCATCAAACAGGAAATACAACTGAATAACACACATCTATGAGAACAAAGCTGGCACACTAGCAACTCCCCATTACCTTATGTGAGTAGGAAGCCACGTATGTCCCATTTACACCCCAACTTCACAAACTGTGGTTAGAGTGTGTACAGTAACAGAGTGAGATGTATGTGCATAATAGTAATGTGGAATCTGGTGTGTGTGGGAACATTCAGGTAGTGCTAATAAGCATTCATCCCACAGGTCTATCAGATACCAACATTGTGCCCAGAAATACAAGAATAATATGCAGTTGCTCTGAATAATGAGGTATTACACATCACCATCATCCATACTGTCCTGCAACATATAACTGTCTAGGAAATCTGTATAAGAGTGTTGTAATACAAGGTCAGAATGCAAAAGCACATGGGATTAATAAGACAGAAAGCAGATAGGAGATATACAGCGATATCTATATAGCAAACACAACTGTAAGGGACAGTGTTTAAGTTGTAGCAGACGCAGCCATGGTCTGAATACTAGGAGTGGACTTAGGCTGCATACAGAATTATACCCCACAACTGTACAGATGAGGCCAGAATGTCCAGTATATGTGCCCATATCTGCTGCCTGTCCCCCTGTCCCCCTGGTAAGTCTGTGGGATGATCCCAGATGTTTAGCCAGCAAACAGGGAATACAAGTGATTGTCAAACATCTATGAGAACACACCTGTCACTGCAGCAACCCCCAAAACTTTTAGGAGAGTAATATTTCAAGTATGTCCTATCTACACTCCCATGTTGTCAAGCTGTGACCAGAGTGTGTACATTAACAGAGTGAGATGTATGTGCATAATACTAATGTTTAATCTGGAACTTTGTGTGACAACAGTCAGGTAGTGCTAACAAACATTGCTCCCACAGGTATGTTGGATACGAACACTGTGCTGAGGAATACAGACCATTATAACCTGGTACTGTTCACTCTGGTATTGTAGGGAATTGTGAGTGTTGCAGTTTCTCTGAATAATAAAGTATCACTGGTCACTGTCACCCACACTATGCTACAAAATATAACTGTGTAGGAAAGCATGTATATGTGTGTGTCAGGTCACTAAAGGTGGAAGAGGGCAATATTCTAGATATGTCCCGGCACACCAGCATGTGGTCAATACATGGCCAGAATCTGTGCAAAAAGAGTTCGATAGCTATGTGCAAAACATCAACCAGAATCCGGGAGTATGTGTAGAAACAGTTAGTGTTAAAAACAGTCCCTCCGCAGGTACATCAGGTAAGAGGTGTATACTGCAGGTAAAACCGGTTCATGTATAATGATGATGACAGCCATATCACTGTCCAAATTAAGGATATAGGGTAGTGTAGTAAGACTTGTAAGGTACAGATAACAGCACTGACTAGGAAAGTAATGTGGACTACAGGAATATACTGGTTGTTAATTGACATCTTTCTCCCTCCCCCACCATATCTCCAACAATAATCAACATAACCACCCCAACTGGTATGTAATGACTCTGATAATGGCCAATTGTTTGATAAATATTTTAATGTTTCCCGTGCATGTGCTATATTGAATTATTACAACATTGGTGACATGGTGCCATCAATGTACATGTATGCTGTTCTTATTACCACTGTGGTCCCATATACACATGTTTTCTGTTTGCCATGCAACTGTTCCATATCTGGTGTCTGGGTTAATGAGAATATCTATGCATGCTGTTATACCTAACCCTGAAATGTGTTGACTATTACTAACCCACATATGATGATGAAATCTAAACACTATAGCACACTTGGGAAGGCCGATCCCAGTGGACCCACCTGTCCCACCTCAGCTGGCCGTGGCACCAGGCACCAGCATGTCTGAGGCTAAACCCGGGACCTCTCTGTCTGTTGGTCCTGCATCACCTTTGGGTGGAACTGTCTCAGGGGATGGGCCTCACCCCCCCCCCCCGGGAGTGGGCGCAGACAGGCACCTGTCACCCGTCACCAAGTCAGGGCTGTGGTGCGTAGAGAGATCGACCAGCACTTTGGTGATCGTCTACACCAGCTCGAGGGCTGCATGTTGCAATTAGAGAGTCAGCCTGGCTCTGCAACTCAGCCCCCAGCACAGCCACCTTTGGGGCTGTGAAGATGCAGTGGTGACTGCCCATGGATGGGGACCTCAGTCCCACTGTTACCACTAGGGGCTTGTGGGCTTCCAGTATCCCAACATCCCTCCCCATGAAGGTGTTTACCCCCACATGTGTCATATACTCCCCCTGTATGTGTCTTGTTTGTCTTGCCTGTTAACTTACCTAACCTACCTCCCCAAATATACCTACTATCCCTCCCCAACATCCCTCTCTCACCTGAAAAAAAAAAGGGCAATCTGTTCCCACAAAAAAATTTCGTCCCATACATAGCTGTCCATTTCACACATATGTCCACTGGACACGTAATCCAGTCTAATTGGCATCACAATGTGTTATTGTTGTCCTCACCCACTCCCAGGGGTTTGACTGTCCAAGTCTACCTCCAAATTCCATGTATACGCACAGCTGTTCCTGTAGAAGAAATGGGCAGCTATGGACCTTCCCTACTTCCTGTAGAAAAAATGGGCAGCTATGGAGCTTCCCTACACCCTTCCTGCACATCTCTGGTTATTTTCCCTACTGTCTTTCCCTCTTAGTGGCCCTTTTTTCACCACTTTCCTATCAACCCCTTTTTCTTTTCTTTTAAAGAAATTAGCACAGGGGTAAGCAGGAGTAAGCACTTTTAAGCAGCAGTAAGTGGGTTTAAGCCTATTTGCATGGGGGTAAGCAATGTCTATACAGGTTAAGCAATTCAGAAGCTAACAGAGTATAAAAAACTGTAACCGGAAGTTAGCAGTGCTTACCTCCTCGCAAACCTGCTTACAACTGCTTTAAAGTGCCTTAATCAATCTGTATCCAATGGCCCGTGTTCTGCCCAGCAACAAAACAAAAAGACTTTGCAAGGTTCAAACCCAGGACCTTGCACACCATAGCCAAAGTGTTTTCTCGCTATGCCATATCAAATATACATAACCCTGATGTTTTCAAAAACATATCATCCAGCCAAATCATTCAACAGTACAGAGAATGTATTCCAACATTTTAGATGTATGTGTGTGTGTAAATATATTAATATCTAATCAGATACAATATATCTATATATGTAGATATATATATATATATATATATATAAATATATACATATATATATATATATATATATATATATATGAATATATATATATATATATATATATATATATATATATATATATATATATATACACATGCAAATGACTACTTCTATAGATATGTATGTCTACATCTATATGTCTAAATATATACGGCAGTTTATATATGTGTATATATGTCAGCAAATATATATATATATATATATATATATATATATATATATATATATATATATATATATATATATATATATATGTATATATATATATAGGTATATATGGACATACATCCGTAGATAACAATGGGGAAATAAAAACATATATGTCCACATACAACGTTAATAGGGTTGAGAGGGCCCAAACAATATATGTCTTGTACGAATAGGTATACCCCCCAACAGCCAAACACATCCCCCCTGCAATACACTACCAAGTGTTGCAGATCCTATAACCAGGACCAGACACGGCATGGGCATCCCTAGGATACATATACACAGACACATATATCCAGATAGAGATATACATATATCTGTATACATATATATATATAGATATATATGTAACTACACATACACACGCTGAGATAAGTACATAAAGTTACATATGTAGTACATGCACACAATATGGAACAGCCACTATTCCTACAGTTATCACCTTACCAACTGGAGACTGTATGAGCCACCCATACAAATGACATTCATTGCCTGCAGCATATACCCACAGAGATATCAAAGGCTATAACACCACACACAGGTGTGCATAAATGGGAAAGCTTTATTTGTGTACTATTACAGTTGTATATGCCATGTCATATAGCTGTTTAGACATGGACATCCATACAAACTAAGTAATGCAACTGTGAAACAGGTATACTAATACAGTAGTCCGGAAAAGTTAACATATGTTGCTGTCCAGGCAAAAGCCATCAAGTAGTACAATTGTAAAGACAGACTGGGCCACAGGATACCAAACAATCAACACTAAGTAATGCAGGTGTATTGTTCAGCAGTCTCTAACTACACACTGTAGACCATCCCAAGGCAGTAAAGACCTCAGTTGACACACTGGAATGTAACTGTTACATAACAAGGCACAACATGACACCATCACAAGTACACTAACAAACAGAACAGTCTGTATGGCATAGCAGGCTCTACAGGCATGCCACAGCACAAATTAACATACACTTGTGTAAGTACATCACCACAACTAATGTGAACACAGCCACAGCTACATATGGCATGCTAGCATATTATTACAGTATATGGACTATCTGTTCAACAACAACCTCATATGTGCCACCCACACACTAACCCTACATATACTGGGCCACTACACGGTGTGGTCCGCTACCTCTCTGTGGTATGGGACATGTGCGTGTATGGCCCTACAAACATGTAAGCTGATAGGGTAACATACAGTGGAGCAGCATGTAACATCAGATAACAGGACCAGTAACAGTGACATCTACTACAGTCTGTACACAGGCCAAGGTACATATTAACAATACACACACTGCTGGCAATCACCATAAGTACACAGACCTCAGTACTGTACACACAACCACAGAATTTCCAGGCTATGTTATCAAATATAACCCCTACTATACATTACATGTGTAGCAGTCTGATATCTCACTGGGTTGTTACCAGATATGATGTCACTAATTATGGTGTGCAGTACATATGCAGCCCTTACTGCAGGACATATGTACAAAGGCTGTCAGAGTTGTGGCTGGAGGCACATACACAGGGCCAATATTGGCATGTTGCTGTGATAACCTCATACATTTACTGTTGTAACAGGGTTTGTTGCACCACATGTCCCATGAGGGATTTGAAGTCAGTAACTCATACGGCTGTCACCATCTACAGACTGTAATCCTCACACTACCTTCTGCAGTTCACAGATAGGTGCTCATGGGTAACACCTGAAGCAAAAGGCACCACACACTGGCCAGTCTGCAGATGGCCTTACAGATGAGTGATCCCTCATTAACATAGCACTGACATGGCAGGTATGTAAACATGTAGGACAGCCATATCCACACACACCCTGTTAAACCAACATTACTCCAAATGCAGTATAGCAGCACTTACAGTCTGTAGTTAGGTCAGGCACATCCCTCTCCTGTGTGATGGCTTGTCTCCACAGTTTATGTTGTAAGAGGTACACCCCAATCCATCTGAGGTGCTGTTTGCCAAACAACAGATCATGTTCCTGTTCACAGTGAATGAAAGGCCCAACAGCAACATGATGTTCCTAGATATTGGTGTGTGTTTCCATGCAATTGGCTATGGGAATGTTACCACAGCTGTTCCACATGCAATCAGCTAGAGGAGGGCTGCAATTCATGCAGAGACCATCAGCTGATCCTGAGCATCACTTAAAATACACATGCTGCTGCCTAAGCAAGGCAGGTGTAAGTCTCCACATCCACCAGAGAGGGACTAAGAGAGGCAGACAGAGGCACAGAAAAGCCAGGGAGGGGTGAGAGAGTAAAACTTATGCATGTTTGTGTCACACACCTACCAATACAGGGTATCAAACCCCGGATGACTATGCAGTGCTGTCATATGTCCGTGCAGTTATTGGATGCACTACATAGGTTACATGTCGGGGATCCCTCAGAACATATATGTAATGGTGAGTTACATCTGCAACAGAGATATGGTAGCTATGTGGTAGGTGTAGTACCCGTGCCTGCCCACATAAACAGGTGTCAGCGTCAACACAGCCACACTCTCACAGGGATGCACACACATTGCCACACTTGGCTGGACCAAGAATACAACTTATCATTAGTGGGATTGCCACAACACAGTACTTTGCAGGTATCACATGCACCGCAGGGGTCATATGAAGGTTATATGTGAAAAGGGTATGTGAAGGTGTCTGACATCAGACAGCATACTTCAGTATGCCAATGTGGGTTGTAGTGAGTGTGAATGTGGTCATACGCATCATACACCACACACACAAACATGGGTGCCAGTACTGACATGCATGTCTGCACTGCTTCATGGGTGTGTTGTGGTTGATGGTGCCAGACGGCTATACAAGGCTAGGTGATGGGTATACCTTGGCATCAGGCCACATGACAATGGTCTGCATTGTGGCTCAGGGCTGACCATCCAGTCACCTAGGTGACTATTGCATGTGGCCAAAGCTGTGCATTGATTGCCATGTATGTATTCCTTAGTCCATGATATAAACAGTGTCTGGGATGTGCACACCTCCCACATGCATGTACAATGACATGTGGAACTGTACCTGGGGTGTTTGGCCTATGTTGTATACACTGATCATTATCATCAGATGTGCCAGTCCTGGCCTCATAGGTTTATAGGTAGGTACTAGGCTATCTGCCTGAAGGCATTTATAAGCTTAGCCAGAATGTGTTGCCTTTCGCCGCCCCCTTAGATTAGTTCCCTGTGCCTCTGTCCAGCAGAGCCACTGAAGTGATCCCCGGGTAAACCTTCTGTTTCCCATCCACTTGTCAAGGCTTTTTTTGAAGAGTGTTAGCAAGGAGCTCTGCCTAATGTAGATTGGAATCTTGTTCCAAAGCATGGGAAGTCTCTGGGATAGGAATCTATCCCTCTAGCATGTCCTGTTTATTATTGTTGTGGTGAGGTTTAGATCCCTAGAGCATGAGGTTTTCTTTAGGTGGAGCATGTCCATCAGTTCTGGGTTGGGCATGGCCTTGTATGTCAGGCAGAAATCACCTCTGAGTAGGTGGTATGCAATGGAGTACAGCTGGAGTTTCTTCAGTTGAGCTACAGAGGGCATCTGTTTGAGGTGAGTGATTCTCTTGGTGAGATACTTCTGTGGTCTTTCCAGCTGTTGCAGGTGTCTTGTAAGGTACATCCCAAATGGGGCATTGTACTTTATGATGGGTCTGATGAGTGATGAGTAGAGGGGCACAATGACCTCTTTTGATCTGGATGCAAACACTTCTGTGATTAGGTGGGCCACGTAGAAGGATTTTCTAACCACTTTGGTAATGTGATTACCAAAGGTGTGATTACTATCTACTTGAGTCCCCAGATCCCTTATTACATCTTCCGTATTTAGGGGACTACCACCTATGTGGTAGTTCATGGGTACTTTGCTTTTTCCAAAGGGGATGACTATGCACTTTTTGGAATTTAGCTTGAGACCATGATTTTGACACCAGGTATCCGTCTCAGTGAGACCCTTTTGGAGGATGTCTGTGTCAGCCGGAGAGTCAATTATAGCCCCTAGGTTGCAATCATTTGCAAACTTGGTCAGCCATAGTCCTCCTGTGCTTGCCTGTACCTCTGAGAAGTATATGCCAAACAGGAGGGGTCCTAGGACTGAGCCCTGGGGAATGCCACTTGTAATCAGTTTAGAGTCAGACCTATCTCCCACAACACTCACCATGTGGGTTCTGTCCATAAGCCAATTGGCAACCCATCTTGTGATGTAGGGGTTTATGTTTAGGCTAGTGAGCTTGTCTATAATACCAGAATGGCAAATGGTGTCAAAGGCCTTTGCGAGATCTAGGTAGGCTGTGTG
Source organism: Protopterus annectens (assembly GCF_019279795.1). NCBI lineage: Eukaryota > Metazoa > Chordata > Ceratodontiformes > Protopteridae > Protopterus > Protopterus annectens. Next base: position 32,108,126 of record NC_056740.1, read on the forward strand.
TACCACCTTTTTCTCATCTATAGCCTTGGTAACTGTCTCAAAGAATGCTACCAGGTTTAGGAAGCATGATCTGCCCTTAACAAAGCCGAACTGGGTAGGGTCTAGTGTTTGGAGGTCCCCAATGTCTCTGTTAATGAGTTCCATGATGATGCGCTCCATAGCCTTGCAGACCAAGCTAGTCAGGCTTATAGGGCGATAGTTCCTGGGGTCCTGTTGTGGATCCACCTTTGTGGAGCGGAATAACCATTGCTGTGTGCCACTCTATGGGTGCGTAGCCTGTGGAGAGGCTGAGTTTGAACAGTGTGTTTAGATGAGGGGTTAGTTCATCTTTGTAGGACGTAGCCTGGGACACTGTCCGGTCCTATCGATGCTGTGTTTTTGGCTTTGAAGAGGGCTGTTTTAATCTGAGTGTCTGTGATTTCAGGGAGTCTACATTCTTCTGGTATGGTTATGGGCCCTTTTGGGGGTGAGAGGGGGTGAAGTTTGCTCTGAACCTGTCTGCCAGGATGTTGACGATATCGGTCGGTTCAGTGTATTTTGTGCCATTTTGTACTAACTCCGAGCAGATGTGAGCATTGCCACTTAGATTCTTGACATAGCTAAAGAATGCCTTGTGGTTATCTTTGGTGTCCTTGGCAATTTTTCTTTTGAAGCTCGCCTTGGATGATTTTATGCAGGATCATAGTTTCTTGCTGATACTGATCAGGGATGTCTTTCCTTCTTGGGATTTTGCTCTTTTCTGTACTAGTTTCCTCCTTCTATTGTATAGCTTGTTTATGGCAGGAGTCTACAAGACTGGTTTCCTTTTCTTGGAGGAGTGAGTCTTGGTTTTGCTTGGGATGGCATGATCCATACATTCTTGTAGGTGCCCGTAGAATGCATTAGTAAAGGATTTTGCATCCTTCAGCACGGGGCTTTGAAACTTTCCACCTCGGTCTTAAGTAATGTGAAGTTTGCTTTTGAAAAGTTTTTCACAGTGATTTACTTGTCCATGGGTGGGGGTAGAATGTGGCTATCCAAAGTGATTTGTTTATGGTCAGATCTAACCAGTGAGGGGTTAACCTCCGGTGTGGAACACCGGTCGGCCATGTTGGCGATGACCAGGTCCAATATGTTGTTACCTCTAGTGGGAGTGTTGACCAGTTGAACCAGGTCATTTGAGTTTATAAATTCTGGGAAATATTGGGCAAGGGAGTTAGTACTTGAGTAGTTCTCCCAGTTAATGTTTGGGTAATGAAAATCACCCAATATTAGGGTGTTTGGTAGGACCTTTGTGTTTCCCAGTGTTTCCAGAAATGCAGAATGGGGGTCCTGGGACATGGTGAGTGATCTGTAACAAGCTACAATTTAAATTGCAGTTTTGCCCATTGTTAGTTGCACGTGGATGATCTCTGAAGCATCGTGCTGTGCCACTAACCTGGAGGTGTGGGTATCCTTGATGAATATGGATACGACCCCACCTTTTGTATTTCAGTTTGGGTTCTGTGGCCAAAATGTATGGTATGAGTTGTTGCCTGGTAGTGCTGGGGTGCTGTCTGGAGCCTTAAACCAGGTTTCTGTTACTGCACATATATTGATTTTCTCCATACTGAGGAGTGCCTCGAGTATGTGCATTTTGAGGTTTAGACTTCTGGCATTGAGTAGCATTACCCTCAGTTTTTTGTTACTTGTGCTATTTACAGCGGTGGGTTTGTCTTTTGAGCCTTGCCTAAAAAAGGCACTATGGAGTGGCAAGAGCCTTGGCCAGTATTCAAAAGTCTAAGGGTGACAGGTGCAAGCCATCTCTAGCGAAGCAGCATGGCTTGTCGAGCATGTCATCCCAGGTGGACAGGCCAAGAACTGTTCATGGACAGCGGGTTTGCCCTGCACCTACATTGATAGCATGATACTGGTATTCCCTGGTGTGAGTGGCATCTGTCCATACAAGGCTTGTGTTTCAGGCATGTTATGTCCTTTGTGGGTCACATTTGATGGCACCACAGGTGCTGCAGGTTTCCAGTGCGGAACATGGGGGAGGTGCACTGTCAGCATGTACATGTCTATTGGACTGATGGACAGGGTGCCATGCCCTCTGTAGCCTACTGCAATCACACCATGGTTACTATCAGGGGGCAATATGCAGAGTACTACCAACATAGTGGCTGTTGCCTAGGCAAGTGTCTGTGTGTATGAGACATTGGTTGAGAGTGTATCCTGGGTAATACAAAGCTTGATAAAGGTGTTCAGCTGCCATTGATGTCACATTTAGGGGTATGGATTTGCATGCCAGCCTTTTGGCTATTTCACATCTGTTATCCCTGTACAGTAGACATTGTGATATATACTTGGCCCACCATATAAGAAGTTTGCAAAACACGCTCCACATTGAGTCCAGTTGTTACACACTCACAACCACTGCCACACAGAATACGAATGACAAACACAGACACACACACACACACACCTGTCATGTCTGGGATTAGAACTCCTACCTAGCTAGTATATTACACTATAGAACTAAGCCATTATAGGATGTCCCCAAAGGTGTATTTCACAGTAAATGACATCAGCAGGATTGCCAAAGTAGGGCATTTGAATTGTAGGGAGTGTGACTAGCCTAAAATGCATTGCTCCCTACACAAACATAGAAACACACACAAAACATCCAACAGTCCCATGTGTGGGGATAGAACCCCTGCCAGAGTTTTATATCACACTACAACATGATGCTGTTATATGACACACCACAAAGATCACTGGCATTCTTCTTCCCCAAAGGTGTATTTCACAGTGAATGACATCAGCAGGATTGCCAATGTAGGGCATTTGAATTGTAGTGAGTGTTACTAGCCTAAAATGCATTGCTCCCTACACAAACATAGAAATACACACAAAACATCCTCCAGTACCATGTGTGGGGATAGAACCTCTACCAGAGTTCTATATCACACTACAGCATGATGCTGTGATAGGACGCACCACTGAGATTACTGGAGTTCTCCTTCCCCAAAGATGTATTTCACAGTGACTGACATCGGCAGGATTGCCAAAGTAGGGCATTTAAATTATAGTGAGTGTGACTAGCCTAAAATTCATTGCTCTCTAAGCACACACACACACACACACACACACACACACACACACACACACACACACACACACACACACACACACACACACACACACACACACTTGCCAGGTCTGGGATTAGAACTCCTGCCTAACTATTCTATCATGCTATAGCAGTACGCAGTTATAGGATGCAGTAAGGAGATTACTGGGTTACAACCTTCCCAGAGGTGTATTTCTAGGTGGATGACATCAGCAGCCTTGCCAAAGTAGAGCATTTGAATTGTAGGGAGTGTTACTACCCTAAAAAGCATTGCTCTCTACACAGACAGACACACACACTTGCCATGTCTGGGATTAAAACTCCTACCTACCTTATTTATCACACTACAGTAGTATGCAGTTATAGGATGCACTATGGAGATTACTTGGTGCCACCCTTCCCAGAGGTGTATTTCTAGGTGGATGACATCAGCAGCCTTGCCAAAGTAGAGCATTTGAATTGTAGGGAGTGTGACTACCCTAAAAAGCATTGCTGTCTACACAGACAGAGTCAAACAGACGCACACACACTTGCCATGTCTGGGATTAGAACTCCTACCTAATTTATCACACAACAGCAGTATGCAGTTATAGGATGCACTATGGAGATTACTGGGCTACAACCTTCCCAGAGGTGTATTTCTAGGTGGATGACATCAGCAGCTTTACAAAAGTAGAGCATTTGAATTGTAGGGGGCATGATTACCCTAAAAAGCATTTCTCTCTACACAGACAGACACACATGCAAACACACACACACACACACACACACACACACACACACACACACACACACACACACACACACACACACACACACACACACAGTTGCCATGTCTGAGATTGGAACTCCTACCTAACTAGTTTATCACACTACAGCAGTACGAAGTTATTGGAAGTGGCACAGAGATTACTGGGCTGCAGGTCTCCCAAAGATGTATTTCACAGTGGATGACCTCAGCAGGCTTGTCATAGTAGGGCTATGGGGAGGGCAGTGTGTGTACATGGGCCATAACCCATTCATCTCGAGGTTGACACACCACATGCGGGCACACACAGGGTCATATTCCACAGGTACGTGTATACAGCTGCTAGATGACTACTTCCTTGTACAGTCATGTTACACAGCTAGCACGTGCACTATATAGTCTCTAATGCTGACAGATACTGGTGGCTAGTATCTACAGTGAGTGACATTTGAACCTCATGTGGTTGTGGCCCTTTGGCTGTGTGCTGGGTGGGACAGGCCTGGATGGCTCCTTGTCACAGTCACCCTCTTCCACACATCTATGTTCATCTACCTTTGGCTTATTATAGTGAGTTGTCCTTCGATATATGTCTGTATTCCAGTCCACTGTGTGTGCAAAGCATGTGTGGTGCATACTGAGGAGTGTCTGCACTAATATCTGCAACTGCCAGATATGTCTGGTCCACTGGTGTTTGCAGACATGAGATTCATGTGTTTAAGTATGTGAGCATGCCCAGTATGCCCGCCTGTATTGAATGTGTGGATCAAGTCCAGGTAGTCTGTAATGCAGTGCTGACCTATGTGTTGTACACCTACAGGTAGCATACTGTTTCTGCAGAGTATCCGTCGATCATTTGGCATTGACTGTTACTACTTTCTACATTAGATGGGGAGGCACACCTGACTATTTCTACATTTCTACACAGGATTGGGGGGCACACCTGACTGTTACTACATTTCTTCATAGGATGGAGGGGGCACACCTGACTATTTCTACATTTCTACACTGGATTTGGGAGGCACACCTGACTGTTACTACATTTCTACATAGGATGGGGGGGGCACACCTGACTATTTCTACATTTCTACACAGGATTGGGAGGGGCACACCTGACTGTTACTACATGTCTACGTAGGTGGGGGGGGCAGACCTGACACTTTTATACATTTGCTATGACTGTACTGATATGTCAGGTACTCAATTTAATTCTGTAGTCTTACCTATCATGCTGACTAGAGGCATACCAGTACTACAGATAGTAGCTTTTATTTACCTACATATTAGTTTCTGATTTCCTACCCTTCAGAACTGACATCCCACTGCCTGACCTGCTGTAGTCTGTCTGTATAGGCCTGGGGGGGGGTTACCCATAGGCTTCATTCAGATGCCATAGCACAGCCTTTGTTTGTGTTTGTCTACACCTGTCCTGCTGGCTGTGACTGTTGTTGGGTATGTGAACCCCCTGACTGGCATGTTTGAGTCACTTACCTTGTGGGTGTCCCAGTATTGAGGGTGGTGCTGCAGGGCTGCCTATGTCAGATGCACATAGTACACTCCCTACCCATGGTTGAGCACAGGTAGTGTAATGTTTGGCATCCCTTTTACTGTATGTGAGAGTCAGAGAGAGGTGTTATTTCCTGGGTCCCTCCTGTGTCAGGGTATGTGCTATGCACTGCCTCTTTGCCAGGTCCAAGGCATACTGGGCCTGCCTCATTCTACCTACTGGGGCAGGCTCAGGTTGTTCCTCCTCTGAGTCACTCTGTGTCTGTGCTGGCCTTGGCAATGATGGGGGGCTGTGTGGCCCTGCCCTGTGCTGTTCCTGCTGCAGCTGTTTCCACAGGCTCATATTGCGTAGCTTGGTACATACGAGGACAATTTGGGTACATGTAGCTGGTGAATACTGCAAGGCTCCACCGGATGTGTCCAGGCTCCGGAACCGTGACTTGAGCATCCCAAACACATGCTCTACTATAATTTGGGTCTGTGCTGTGCCTCATTATAGAGTTTTTGTGTGCATTTCTGATGGGTGTCATCGGCCACAGCTCCAGTGCATATCCAGCATCCCCCACTAGGTGGCCATGAGGGATGTCCCATTGGCAAATCTCTGATACAGCTGCGTCAGATGTCAGATGTGGGAATTGTGATAGATTCCAGGGCAGCCAGGAAACACATTCATTATTATGCCCTGGGCATCACACACGACCTGACAGTTGATGGAGGGGTAGCCCTTGCGGTTGATGTAGACCCTACCTCACTCACCGGGTTGTGCTTTGATGCATATGTGCGTGCAGTCTATAGCACCCACTACCTCAGGGTATTCTGTTGTTTGGTGGAACAGTTGCATATTGCTGGCCAACACTTCACGGGTGTTCATGAAATATATGTGCTCACCGACATGTGCTGACATGGCATCCAGAAACTGGTGGAGTACCCTGGATGCTGATGCCTGTGAGATCCCCATTAAATCCCCAGTTGGCCTTTGGAAGGTACCTGTAGCTAGTATTCTTAGACCTACACATACCTTGGTATCCACTGGGATGCTCTGTTAGTTCTGTGTGTCAGGTGTGGCTGGCACAGCTCAACAATTTACTGTAGGAGGTCCCTGTCCATCCTATAGTGCTCCACTATCTCCAGTTCATGTAGCCTCTGGTAGGTTACCATGGGTCTGTACACTCTTCTCCATCTCCTCACTGTGAGTTGGTTGACAGAATTCACATCCTCACCACCCTCAGCCTCTTCCACAAGTTGTTGTATGAAGCTCTTGCAGCCCTTATCATTTTGCTATTGTGAGTGTTAAAAGTTCCCTGCTTGTTTACACCAGTGGTGTAGAGTGTGGGAAAAACCAGAGGAGAAGGTGTTTGCATAGTTTATAGTAGTGTTCTAGGCTGGGCTGGTCTGCTGCCTGTGTAACTGGCTGATTCTAATACATTTCACCTGCCAGCTATGCTAGTTCTGCTTGGTTACCTTCCTACTGCTGTTTTTCCTTCCCATTGCCTTCTTTTTTAAGCCTGGGGGTGCACCGCATAAAAAGAGTGTCAAATGTGCACAATGCTGCTATTTCCTGGTTTCAATTTTTTTCTTCCTTTAAAACCCGGTGTGCGGTGTGCACACCCGCTTAAGCAATGTAAAGAGTCCTAGGCAGATTCAAACACACCACCTAGCTTAGCTGTGCTAAGCTTGGAGCAAACCCAGGCCACAGGGCTCCAATCTGCTTACAGTATGCCTGACGCACACCCACATGATGTCAGCTAACTCCTAGGCTTGCACCAAGCTATTCCTACTCCTACACTGTTTGGACCTGACTAGCATGCTGGGGAAAACTGGGATTCACTATCATTCCCCTCATTTGCATAGGATTGCCTGCTAATGCATAGTTACATGTCTCACACCGAGCATCTCCCCTTAGCAACCACTTCTCACTGCCCATGTTATCTTCTGCCTGCCATTGACTTGCATGGAAGAATAGTGATTTTAGTTAGAATGCTTAATTTAGGTTTATTTTATTTTCTTCCTGATCCAGTTTGCGTGCCGCTGCCTTACGCTTAAACAGCCAAGATCGGCTAAAAAAAAAATTAAAAGTTGATTTTTTAATTTCTTTGGCTGTTTGCAATGCCAGTGGCCTTATACTTGGCCATTGGCATGCTTCTTAACTGATATGTAGCCTTTATTTGGAGCTATCAGAGCTCTGTTTTGGATTTTGCAGAAATGTACTCGGTTACTAACCGAGTAATTTCTGCAGATTGCACTAGTCCTGCATGGCCGGTTGCAAGCTTCCTGGATCACAAATTCACGTGATTTGCATGGATTTCTCCTGCAAATTGGGTGATTTGCATACAAGGGCTTAGTCCGTGCAGGATTAGTGCAGGAGCTCTCGTGCACACCCTTGCAGGGTATTCCTGGATCACACGGCAGACATATTGCCTGCTAGAGCTCCGGCACTGATCTCGCACACCGTGCAAGGCATAGAGAGTCCAGGTGATTATTTAAGAAAAGTAAATAACTTTTTTCTTTAATAATGTCATTGTATAATAGCAATAACCAACTACTGGGTATAATATAGTGAAGATTTACCTATGGTTGTCTTTGTTTAATCACTTGGGTTTTGCCCTTGTGATTAAACCACACTAGCCATGGTTAAATCTTCAATATACCACACCTATCATTGGCTACTGCTATATACATTCATCAGTGTACTAAATGTATTTTGATTTGAAGAAGTCCAGTTTACTTTGAGCAGAAGAAAGCATTAAGCCTTTGGATTAATAAATTATTTATTTGAGGATTTATTGGTTTCACCTTGGCTGCTGTTTGTCCTAGCTAAGACTGTGCATTGTTATTTGGTTTTAAATTTAAACAGGTGCCTTTAGGAATTAGTAACATTAATAGATGCAATAATCCCCAAAAACAGAAATGCTGGCAGGTGCCAATTTACCTCTATTTCAGAATCACTTAAGCAGCATTTGTTCCATACATAATTAATGAGGTTTATTAAAATTCTAGGTTTTGGAATTCCATTTGTGCACATCTGCGTAAATTGGCTACATGCGGCTTAACACCTAGATGCACTGGACAAGTACCCAATAAGTATTGATAAACAGTGCCATGTGTGACACATGTCTGTCATCTATCAATGATATGATAACATGACATAAGCACTACTTTTAAATATTGATTTTGATACATTTACAGATCAGACCATTGCTACCTGCAAACTGAGTAGGACCTCCATGAACATTTTTCAAATTTTGCATTTATTGTATATTGGAGGATTGAGACGGCTACTTTTAGGAGTCTGAGGCATGTCCGTGCACCCAAATGGCTGAAGAAGAGACCACCTAGATGTTGATTGCCTATGTTGGATTGGAGCATTGGATGAGAACCAGGGCAAGGTACTTCGGGATGATCGGCATCTGAAACTGGATTGTAAGGGAGCATCAAAGATGTATGGGAATCTACCAGACTGGAGTGCAGGTTCACCACCGCTATGATGACCTGAATCAGAGAAATGAGGAGGAGCTTCATTGGAAGGTCATTGAGGTGAGGAGACAGCCCTTGGATCCCTACAGTAAGTGTGGCTACTCTACATATACCTGAGTATTCATACAGAATTTAGAGATATTCCTCTGTCCATATATATAAGATAGTTATTTTTTTATAACCATTCAAGGGTTGCTGTGACAGTTAGACCTTCAGGATAATTATGTGGATGTGGAAACTGCTCTCCACATAAGTATGGGTTTGATTTCCATGCTGTTAATTTATTTAATAATGTTTATAATATACATAATTATGAACTTTGTAGATGTACATCTGTTTTCCAACATATAATGATATAATTTCACACATCCACTTTCCTCATCCATCACTGATGCTTAGAGCACCAAGGCCTCTGATGACTATACATTCTGTATTTATCCATAATAGCACACCAGTATCACCTACTGTAGCAGTATATGTCTGAATAAAAACTCATACATGACTTCTTTCATTCATTCTGCCTAATAAGGTGAACATTCTTATAACAGTCCCATTTTTTAAGCCAAAAGGAACGCCTGCCTGACTGTTTACATGTATGTTTTCAGTTATGTGTTGATAGCTATTATTTCCTTAGAGTATCATGGCCAGTAAGTGTTGAAAATTTCTGTATTCATGCATTCTCCACAGGAATTTGAGTAAACACAAGTAGTACCTGATTGTTAAGAAGAAGCTTAGGCTTCTTGTTAGCTTGTCATATAAGGAAGTTGGCTAATTTGTCTACATTTTGGCATGCTGTATGTTCATAGGTTAGTACTAAGCTAACTGCCCTTGTGAACCATTTTAAGCCTAGCCAATTATCCCTTGTGAGACACAAACCCTGCACCTGGGGTTTGTAAGGCAAACACCTTAACCATTAGGCCACCCTCCCAACCCCAATCCACAAAGGGTAAACATATCAATAAATTGTTCTCTTGTTTGCTTCAAACATAGCAATTATGTAGAGAAGCGTATTGGATTTATTGATATTAATGTATATTTTGTGAATGGTAACAGCTAATTTGGTTATTCATCGAATTCCTACGAATATGCCAGTAATCCATAATGCTCTTTTAACAGCATTTCTTTAAATGCATGTTAGTAAAGCTTGCTAGACATTTATATGTCTGACAAAAGTTTTTTTGCAATATGGTATTATTTTTAAAAGTGTTATGAACTTTTGTTTTATCATTAATTATTATATTACCTTTAAGAAGAACATCATCATTATCTTTTGAGGGAGTGAGATGGGCAGACTTACAGTTAAAATGAAGAACAGGGTAGATATATGTATTTGCTTTGTGATGTGCACTTTGCCAAGATGTATCTTAGTCCTCACTAAGTACTGTGTGCCTCACGTACAGCAACTTTTATTGTTATTTTTATAGAAGTCTTGTGATGCATGACAATACCCCACTGTATGTAGAATGTAATTTTTCCACTAATGTTAATGTTTCTGACCACAATGCTGACATTAATTAATTTTTGCTAACTATTTACCTACATGCCCAGCACATGTTCATTCTTTGAAATCCTAAGCCAGGATCCATATAAGTGGAACATCCCCCATCTAGGTGATGTCATAACATTGAATCTTTTCACTGCATTTACAACACACCCTTTCAGTCAAGATGGATTAGCTAGCCAAGAAGGTGGTAAGGTTAAAGCTTGGCTGTACATTATAGTTACAGGTTTAAATCTCCTGTTCTTCAATCTGTGTTCGTCTATGCTCAAAGCTGTAAAAATTTGTCTGTAACTTTGAAAAAGTTGTACAGTGATTATCTAACATTCTTTAGAGGTAACTTTTTAAAAACTTTTCAGAGAAGTGTATATCACTGTTATTTGAGGAATATATCATTCATAGTTGCTCTTTTCTTTTTTCAGGTTATGAAGACAAGACCAGAAATTGTGCTTTGTGCCTCAAGCAGATGCTCAGGCTTGAGGAGCATTGAAGGGAGAGAGGTATGTTGATTAGTGTTTCTGTTTTGTAAAATTAAATGTATTAAATCCTTGTTACAGGCCTATATTTTTCACATTGTCATGTCTATTGCTTAGAATGCATGAATACCCATCATACATTGGTAAGGTAAGTAAAATAATCACACTATAGCTGTGTTTACAACTATGATTTAAATTCATAAATGTGGAAATATCATGTGGCATTAAGCCATTTTTTCAGCGTAGAGTTTTGGAAATGTACTCCAAATCACAGTTGTCTCATTGTATCTGCCACACGTATTAGGGTGGATGTTTTGCATGCAAGTCGTAGTGCTTTGATTGCTGCTTATAATGCACGGTTTGACAGCTTTGTATGTGTGATGGTGTTTCCCAGTGATTGACCTGTTGTGTAGAGCCTGTCTATTCACAGATTTTAATAGGTTTCTGCTGTGTCAATGTTTGCAGAATGTGTGGCATGACCTTCAGTTCAGCATTGGTATTGCATCTGCATACAACCCCTTGGGTGCTATTGTTACAACACACTTGTATTCTAGGTTTGCTAACATTTTTGCAGATAGATATTTCTTTGCAAAAGTTCACAATCACCAAGCATCATCAAAATGTTAACATTTTGCAGGCTATTGATTGGTACTTATTTAAGGTAGGTAATGCATAGTGTTGTGCTCATACAATACTGTTAGTACAACATATATTAGATTCTTATCTGTCACAGGCTGTGGTGATTGAAGATATAACATATTTTTTAATGTTGTATTCAGGCCAGGTTGAGGGAAGTTGTGGGAATTTGTTACTGTTGTATTCAGGCCAGGTTGGAGTCAGCTGTGAGCACAGTTTTGCCCTTATCCATTGCTTTGATGACCCCCTCAAAGGAGTCCACCAGATTTAATAGGCATGACCTTTCTTTAGCAAAGCAGAACTATGATAAGGCCTGCCTTTGCATATTACCTATGTCCTCATTTATCATGTCCATAATTCTTTCAATGGCCTTACATATGCAGCTGGTCAGACTTATCGGTCTATATTTACTCTGACCAGTGGTTGGACATCCTTTGTGTAGGAGAATGACTGAGGCCATCTTCGATTATTTGGACACAAAACCTGACTTTAGGCTTCAGATGAAAAGTGATTCAAGTGGCCCAGAGAGTTCATGTTTCATGTTATTTAGTGAGCATTCCGGGTGTTATTGGGGCACATTGATTGAAGTTCATTTTGCTTTGGAAAGTGCATTGCAGACCTATTGTCTAGTAATGCCTGTGTGAAATGTGGTATATGCTAATTCTTTTGGAATATCAGGTGGGGAGTGGGTGGAGGAATTTCAGCTGAATCTCACATTAACATTCACACACAGACATATCTGCTCAGGGAACACATGCAAGGGAAAAAGAAAGGGAATAATGACCTACTGCCATACACTCAGATGAACAGTTTATTAAAGCAGACAATGTTATCAAACAGTGCAGGTCACAATAACAATGTTATGTTGATGTTTACAAGTTTTTTTGTCAAAGTTCAGTTATGTTAATGTGGCATCACGTAGTATTGGGCATGCTTCCATTCAAATGTCAGAATATGTTATATGTACTTGCTTTGTGTATGCTTGACATGCTTCATGCTGGCCAGTATTCAAATGTTTTGCATGCAAGTCTTAGTGCTTTGATTGCTGCTTATAATGCACGGTTTGACAGCTTTGTATGTGTGGTGGTGTTTCCCAGTGATTGATCTGTCGTGTAGAGTCTGTCTGTTCACAGATTGAATAGGTTTCTGCTGTGTCAATGTTTGCAGAATGTGTGGCATGCCCTTCAGTTCAGCATTGGTATTGCATCTGCATACAACCCCTTGGGTGCTATTGTTACAACACACTTGTATTCTGGGTTCGCTAACACTTTTAGGTTCATAGGTTCATAGGTAAGTACTAGGCTATCTGCGCAAGGGCATTTATAAGCCTAGCCAGAATGTGTTGGCTTTTGCCACCCCCTTAGATTAGTTCCTTGTGCCCCTGTCAAGCAGAGCCATTAGTTCCCTGGGCCACTGTCCAGCAGAGCCACTGCAGTGATCCCCGGGGTAAATTTTCTGTTTCCCATCCACCCATCAAGGTTTCTCTTGAAGAGTGTTAGTGAGGGGCTCTGCCTGATATATATTGGAATCCTGTTCCAAAGCATGGGGAGTCTCTGGGAAAGGAACCTATCCCTCCAGCATGTCCTATTTATCGTTGTGGTGAGGCTTATATCTCTAGAGCATGTGGCTCTCCGGGATTTGTTTTTTTTTTTAGGTGGAGCATGTCCATCAATTCTGGATTGGACATGGCCTTGTATGTCAGGCAGAGATCACCTCTGAGTAAGCAGTATGCAACCGAGTACAGCTGGAGTTTCTTGAGTCGGGCTGCATAGGGCATCTGTTTAAGGCCAGTAATCCTCTTGGTGAGGTACATTTGTGGTCTTTCCAGATGTTGCAGGTGTCTTGTAAGGTACATCCCAAATGGGGCATTGTATTCTATGATGGGTCTAATGAGTGATGAGCAGAGAGGTAAAATAACCTCTTTTGTTCTAGATGCCAACCCTTTTGTGATTAGGTGGGCCACAAAGAAGGATTTTCTAACCACTTTGGCAATATGATTATCAAAGGAGAGATTACTATCTACTTGGGTCCCCAGATCCCTTATTACATTTTCTGTATTTAGGGGACTACCACCTATGTGGTAGTTTATGGGTACTTTGTTTTTTTCCAAAGGGGATGACTATGCACTTTTTGGCATTTAGTTTGAGGCCATGATTTTGACACCAGGCATCTGTCTCAGTGAGACCCTTCTGGAGGATGTCTGTATCAGCCAGGAAATCAGTTATGACCCCTAGTTTACAGTCGTCTGTGAACTTGGTCAGCCATAGTACTCCTATGCTTGCCTGTACCTCTGAGAAGTATATACCGGGCAGAAGGGGTCCTAGGACTGAGCCCTGGGGAACGCCACTTGTAACCGGTTTAGAGTCGGACATAGAGCCTGCAGTTCTCACCATGTGGGTTCTATCCATGCACCAGTTGGCAACCCATCTCGTGACGTAGTGGTTTATGTTCAAGCTGGTGAGCTTGTCTATAATACTAGAATGGGGAATGGTGTCAAAAGCCTTTATGAGGTCTAGGTAGGCTGTGTGGACCTCCTTTCCCTCGTCTAGTGTCTTGGTAACTGTCGCAAAGAAGTCCACCAGGTTTAGGAGGCATGATCTGCCTTTAACAAAGCCAAACTGGGTAGGGTCCAAGGTTTGCGGTTCCCAATGTCTCTGTTAATGAGTACCATGATGATGCGTTCCATAGCTTTGCAGACCAGGCTAGTCAGACTTTTAGGGCAATAGTTCCCGGGGTCCATTGTGGCTCCACCTTTGTGGAGCAGGATAACTGTTGCTGTGCACCATTCTGTGGGTACATAGCCTGTAGAGAGGCTGAGTTTGAACAGTTTGTTTAGGTGGGGTCCCATTGAAGCTGTGTTTTTGGCTTTGGATAGGGCTGTTTTAACCTGTGTGTCAGTGATTGACAGGGCCCTACATTCTTCTGGTATGGTTATCGGCCCTTTAGGGGGTGAGAGGAGGGTGAAGTTTGCACTAAACCTGTCTGCCAGAGTGTTAGCAATATCAGTTGGTTCAGTGTATTTTGTGCCATTCTGCACTAACTCAGAGCAGATCTGAGAGTTTCCATTTAGGTTCTTGACATAGCTAAAGAGAGCTTTGTGGTTATCTTTGGAGTCATTGGCAATTTTTCTTTCGAAACTAGCCTTGGAAGATTTAACAAGGGATTGTAGTTTCTTGCTGATACTAATCAGGGATGTCATTCCTTCTTGGGATTTTACTCTTTTCTGTACTAGTTTCCTCTTTCTGTTGTATAGCTTGTTTATAGCAGGGGTCCACCAGACTGGTTTCTTTTTCTTGGAGGAGTGATTCTTGGTTTTACTTGGGATAGCATGATCCATTCATGCCTACAGATGCTCATAGAGTGCCTTTGTAAAGGTTTCAGCAGCTTGGACAGCATTGTCCTTTAGCATGGGGTCTATGAACCTTTCCACCTTGGCATTAAGTAATGTGAAGTTTGCTTTTGAAAAGTTTTTCATAGTGGTTTCCTTGATTGGAAGTGGAATGTGGATATCCAGTGATTAGTCTATGGTCTGATCTAACCAGCGAGGGGGTGACCTCTGGTGTGGAACACCGGTCGCCCTTGTTGGTGATGACCAGGTCCAATATGTTGTTCCCTCTGGTGGGGGTGTTGACTAGTTGATCTAGGGCATTTGGGTTTATAAATTCTAGGAAGCATTGGGCAAGGGAGTTAGTACTTGAGTAGTTCTCCCAGTTTATGTTTGGGTAATTGAAATCACCCAGTATTAGGGTGTTTGGTAGGACCTTCATATTTCCCAGTGTCTCCAGAAATGCAGAATGGGAGTCCTGGGTCATGGTGGGTGATCTGTAGCAAGCTACAATTTGGATTGCAGTTTTGCCCATTGTTTGTTGCACATGGATGATCTCTGATGCATTGTGCTGTGCCACTAACCTGGAGGTGTGGGTATACTTGATGAATATGGATACTCCCCCACCTTTTGTGTTTCGGCCCTGGTTCTGTGGCCAAAAGGTATGGTATGAGTTATAGCCTAGAAGTGCTGGGGTGCACTCAGGAGCCTTAAACCAGGTTTCTGTTACTGCACAGATGTCGATGTTCTCCATACTGAGGAGTGCCTCAAGTGCATGCATTTTGAGGTTTAGACTTCTGGCGTTGAGTAGCAATAGCCTCAGTTTTTGGTTACTTGTGCTATTTATGGTGGTGGGTTTGTCTTTTGAGCCTTGCCTAAAAAAGGCACTATGGGGGCGGCAAGAGTCTTGGCCAGTATTTGAAAGCCTAAGGGTGACAGGTGCAAGCCATCTCTTGCGAAGCAACGTGGCTTGTTGAGCATGTCATCCCAGGTGGACAGATACTGGATCCCCTTTGAATGACACCAGAAACTTAGCCAATTGTTGAAATTGATAATTTTTTCTTTAGACTTTTGCATAATTCTTGGTGAGGGCAGGATGCTACTCAGGGTCAGGGTCATACCAGCTTGGGCTACATGATCAGAGAGCTCTTCCATGTCTCTTTTCATGTAGTCCAGGGAGGTACATCTCAGGTCATTCACACCAACATGGACAATGACAGAGCCGTATTTGTACTTGTGCTGGAGTGACCTGAGTGCTTTCGTTATGTGGCGATCCTGTCTCCTGACAGGCAGCTAAGTGTAACCTTCTCCTTGTCCAGCCTAGTTAGTGAGACATCAGTGTGCCTGACTATAGACTCCCTATTATTAGTGTGCTGGGTATGTTATTTTGCCTTAAGGGCTGTGATTGCGTGGCACACTGATTATGTGAATTATGTGTTTCATGGTTGATGATGGGGTGTGGAGGTTGCTTGGATGTCTGCTTTGGAAATCTCTATTGCTTTTGAAGATTTTTATTTAGAGCCTCCGAGTATGTTTTCATGTATTCCTGTGTGTTATTTGCCGGTGTTGGTTTATTAGGTCTATGTGAGACTGGTGGTATGTTGCAAGTATTACCCTTCTCCTTTTGACTGTCAGTTCCAGTCTTGGGATGAGAGAGCTTTGCCTCCAGTTTGGCTGTATAATTGCATCTCTCACATATATTAGTGTCTGGTGGTAGGAGGAGAGGGTTGTTTGTGTACATGAGGCAGTTGTAACATTGCATCAAAATGCCCAGATTCAGCAGTTGGACTGGACAGTACACTGGAAACTGCCATTGGACATGCCTGAATAAGTAGAGTAAGCTGTTTTGTGATTGGCTGGTGGGGACGAATAGAGAGCCTTGTCCTTCTGGACAGTATAGGGGGGTTTAGTGCTAGGGTTAATTAGTGCTTGCTATGAGTTTTAAGCAAGTGCTTGACTGTGAAATGAATGGTTTGAGTGGTAAAGTTGAAGGTTTGTCTAGTTCCAAGGGAAAAATTGAAGAGTAGACTTTGTCGAGCCGAGAATAGTTTAACTCAAGCTAACTGGCGCTGCCCGGCACGCAAAACCGCGCAAATGCGTTCTTTATAGCAGCTAAGTGAAAGAGATAGAAATTAGCCCAAACTGGCCAATAAACTACTAACTTCTGGGCTGAAAACACTCCTCCAGGGACAGATAGGCTGTTCAAAGCTCCCCTCTCGCACAAGTGAACAGAGAAACGTCCTTCTATCCAAGTAAGATATGGGCAGCACAAAAACTTGTAACACAGCCCTGGATTCAGCAATAACCTGAAAACTAGACTATACTAGTTCAGAAAGGTGGGAAACCAGTATATATTTTATTTTTTCAGAAAAAAGGGCAGATACAATCAAAATTAGCCCAAAATGGCCAATTAACTACTACCTTCTGGGCTGAAACCACTCCTCCAGGGACAGATAGGCTGCTCAAAGCTCCCCTCTCTCACATGTGAGCAGAGAAACTTCCTTCTATCCAAGTAAGGTCTGGGCAACACAAAAACTTGTAACACAGCCCTGGATTCAGCAATAACCTAAAAACCGGACTATACTAGTTCAGAAAGGCAGGAAACAAGTATATATATATATATATATATATATATATATATATATATATATATATATATATATATATATATATTATTTCAGAAAATAGGGCAGATGCAATCAAAATTAGCCCAAAATGGCCAACAAACTGCTAACTTCTGGGCTGAAACCACTCCTCCAGGGACAGATAGGCTGCTCAAAGCTCCCCTCTTTCACAGGTGAACACAGAAACTTCCTTCTATCCAAGTAAGGTATGGGCAACACAGAAACTTGTAACACAGCCCTGGATTCAGCAGTAATCTAAAAACTGTACTATACTAGTTCTGAAAGGTGAGAAACAAGTATATATATATATATATATATATATATATATATATATATATATATATATCTATCTATCTATATATATATATATATATATATATATATATATATATATATATATATATACATATATATATATTTTTTTCAGAAAATAGGGCAGATACAATCACAATTAGCCCCAAAATGGCCAATAAACTACTAACTTATGGGCTAAAACCACTCCTCAGAGGCCAGATAGGCTGCTCAAAGCTCCCCTCTCTCACAGCTGAACAGAGAAACTTCTTTCTATCCAAGTAAGGTCTGGGCAACACAGAAACTTGTAACACCACCCTGGATTCAGCAATAACATGAAAATTGGACAATACTAGTTCAGAAAGTCGGAAAACAAGTATATGTTTTTTTTCAGAAAATAGGGTAGATACAATCAAAATTAGCCCAAAATGGCCAATAAACTACTAACGTCTGGGCTGAAACCACTCCTCCAGGGACAGATAGGCTGCTCAAAGCTCCCTTCTCTCACAGGTGAACAGAGAAACTTCCTTCTATTCAAGTAAGGTATGGGCAAAGCAGAAACTTGTAACACAGCCCTGGATTCAGCAAAAATCTAACAACTGTACTATACTAGTTCTGAAAGGTGGGAAACAAGTATATATATATATATATATATATATATTTTTTTTTTTTCAGAAAATAGTGCAGATACAATCAAAATTACCCCAAAAATGGCCAATAAACTACTAACTTCTGGGATGAAACCAATCCTCCAGAGACAGATAGGCTGCTCAAAGCTCCGCTCTCTCACAGTTGAACAGAGAAACTTCCTTCTATCCAAGTAAGGTATAGTCAACACAGAAACTTGTAACACATCCCTGGATTCAGCAATAACCTGAAAACTGGACTATACTAGTTCAGAAAGGTGGGAAGAAAGTATATTTTTTTTTTTAGAAAATAGGGCAGATACAATCAAAATTAGCCCAAAATGGCCAATAAACTGCTAACTTCTAGGCTGAAACCACTCCTCCAGGGACAGATAGGCTGGTCAAAGCTCCCCTCTCTCACAGGTGAACAGAGAAACTTCATTCTATCCAAGTAAGGTATGGGCAACAGAAACTTGTAACACAGCCCTGGATTTAGCAATAACCTGAAAACTGGACTATACTAGTTCAGAAAGGCGGGAAACAAGTATATATATATATATTTTCAGAAAATAGGGCAGATACAATCAAAATTAGCCTAAAATGGCCAATAAAGTACGAACCTCTGGGCTGAAACCCCTCCTCCAGGGACAGATAGACTGCTCAAAGCTCCCCTCTCTCACAAGAGAACAGAGAAAATTCCTTCTATCCAAGTAAGGTATGGGCAACACAGAAACTTGTAACACAGCCATGGATTCAGCAAAAATCTAACAACTGTACTATACTAGTTCTGAAAGGTGGGAAACAAGTATATATATATATATATATATATATATATATATATATATTTTTTTTTTTTCAGAAAATAAGGCAGATACAATAAAAATTAGCCCAAAAATGGCCAATAAACAACTAACGTCTGGGTTGAAACCACTCCTCCAGTGGCAGATAGGCTGCTCAAAGCTCCCCTCTCTTACAGGTGAACAGAGAAACTTCCTTATATCCAAGTAAGGTATGGGCAACACAGAAATTTGTAACACAGCCCTGGATTCAGCAATAACCTAAAAACTGGACTATAATAGTTCAGAAAAGTGGTAAACAAGTATACATATATATTTTTCAGAAAATAGTGCAGATACAATCAAAATTACCCCAAAAATGGCCAATAAACTACTAACTTCTGGGATGAAACCAATCCTCCAGAGACAGATAGGCTGCTCAAAGCTCCGCTCTCTCACAGTTGAACAGAGAAACTTCCTTCTATCCAAGTAAGGTATAGTCAACACAGAAACTTGTAACACATCCCTGGATTCAGCAATAACCTGAAAACTGGACTATACTAGTTCAGAAAGGTGGGAAGAAAGTATATATTTTTTTTTAGAAAATAGGGCAGATACAATCAAAATTAGTAATCTTACTCAAACGCAAACCAGGAAACTGAAACGGACCCAGTAGACAGTACAGCTTTCGCCCAAAGACAAAATAGGCAGCCACAAGAGTACGAAAATTTATTAAGGTGAAGCGCTTTTCGTCTGCTCGACTAGCAGACTTCATCAGACAAATACATGTGCCATTAATTTTAATTTATACCTATGATGACATCATTAATTGGCAACAATGCAATTAACTTATAGCCAATAGAACATAGTAAAAAGCGAAAACTAAAACAACAGCATATTCTTAGACGACTACATCCTAGTGTTGATCCTAAAATAACTAATTATCTAAATATTGTTATTATTAAAAATATAAAAGTAAAGCTAATTATAAATAATAAAATAGATAGGAAGTAAGTAGAAAAGTACAATGAATCCAAACCCCACAGCACTAAGTAGGAAACACATAAATATTGAATAAAAACGTATTGTAAAAACATACCCAACTCGCTAACAGTGAAAATAGCCTAACAAGAAACCAAAGCACTACCAGGGATACCGACCAAGGTACCAACCACGAAGGACTTGACAATATATAGTGACAATTTAGATGGACATTCTAACTTACAATCTAAAGTCAGTAATATCCGACCAACACACGATGCCTATTCTGTTAATCTCAGTGATCATACAAGTTATTTTATATTTAGAATTGGCCTTTAAAAAAAAATTCCATTTGGGGGTAGGTGCTCAAAACCCCCCCCCCCGGGGAACAAGGCTTCCTTTATCCAAAAAGGGGGGCCACTTTGAAACACCCGGATTAGCAATTAAAAATGGAAAAATTTCAAAAAAGGGCAATATCTTTACAGAAAAAAAAGGGAGCAAACAAAAAAACCCCCAAAATGGCCTAACTCTTTCTGTAAACCAATCCTCCAGGCATTCCCCAAAGGCTTCCCCAAATTGAAAGAAATTTTCTATCCAAATGTTTGTTTTCAAAACTGTCTACACCGTACGTAACCTTCTTGTCCAGCCTAGTTAGTGAGACATCAGTGTGCCTGACTATAGACTCCCTATTATTAGTGTGCTGGGTATATTATTTTGCCTTAAGGGCTGTGATTGCATAGCACACTGTTATGTGAATTATGTGTTTCATGGTTGTTGATGGGAACGGAGGTTGCTTGGATGTCTGCTTTAAATCTCTATTTGCTTTTGCAGATTTTATTTAGAGCCTCCGGTATGTTTTCATGTATTCCTGTGTTATTGCGGTGTTGGTTTTGATGGGTCTATGTGAGACTGGTGGTATGTTGCAAGTATTGCCTTCTCCTTTTGACTCAGTTTTGGTCTTGGGATGAGGAAACTTCCTCAGTTTGGCTGTATAATTGCATCTCTCACATATATTGGTGTCTGGTGGTAGGAGGAGAGGTTGTTTGTGTACATGAGGCAGTTGTAACATTGCATCAAAATATGAATTCAGCAGTTGGACTGGATAGTGAAACTGCCATTGGACGCCTGAATAAGTAGGAGTAAGCTGTTTTGTGATTGGCTAATTGGGGACAGATAGAGGCCTTGTCCTTCTGGACAGTATAGGGGTTTGGTACTAGGGTTAATTAGTGCTTTGCTATATGAGTTTTAAGCAAGTGGCAGCTGTGAAAATGAATGGTTTGAGTGGTAAGTTGAAGGTTTGTCTAGTTCCAAAGGGAAAATTGAAGGTAAGAACTTTGTGAGCCGAGAATAATTTAACTCAAGCTAACTGGCGCTGCTACGACACATAAAACCACATGATCGTTCTTTACCTGCTTGACAAGTGAAAGAGATAGAAATTAGCCCAAACTGGCCAATAAACTACTAACTTCTGTGGACTGAAAACACTCCTCCAGGGACAGATGAGCATTCCAAGCTCCCTCTCCCGCACAAGTGAACAGAGAAACGTCCTTCTATCCAAGTAAGATATGATTTAAAACTTACCTTTGTCCTGGATTCAGCAATAACCTAGAAAACTAGACATACTAGTTCAGAAAGATTGGAAACCAGTGCCATATTTTATTTTCAGAAAAAAGGGCAGATACAATCAATTAACCCAAAATGGCCAATTAACTACTACCTTCTGGGCTGAAACCACTCCTCCAGGGACAGATAGGCTAGCAAAGCTCCCCTCTCTCACATGTGAGCAGAGAAACTTCCTTCTATCCAAGTAAGGTCTGGGCAGCACGAAAACTTATGCCCACAGCCCTGGGTTGGCAATAACCTAAAACCGGACTATACTAGTTCAGAAGGCGAAACAAGTATATATATATATATATATATATATATATATATATATATATATGTATTTTTTTATTTTAGAAAATAGGGCAGATGCAATCAAATTAATTTGGTAACAAACTGCTAACTGGGCTGAAACCACTCCTCCAGGGACAGATAGGCTGCTCAAAGCTCCCTCTTTCACAGGTGAACACAGAAACTTCCCTTCTATCCAAGTAAGGTATGGGCAACACAGAAACTTGTAACACAGCCTGGATTCAGCGGTAATCTAAAAACTGTACTGGTTCTGAGGTGAAAGTAAGTATATATATTATATATACTATATATATATATATATATATATATATACTATACTAGTTCTGAAAGGTGGGAAACATATATATATATATATATATATATATATATATATATATGTTTTTCAGAAAATAGAGGCAGATACAATCACAATTAGCCCCAAAATGGCCAATAAACTACTAACTTCTGGGCTAAAACCACTCCTCAGGAGGCCAGATGAAACATCAAAAGCTCCCCTCCTCACAGCTGAACAGAAACTTCCTTCTGTCAAGTGGATCTGGACAACACAGAAACTGTAACACCACCTGGTTCAGCAATAACGCATGAAAATTGGACAATACTAGTTCAGAAAAGTCGGGAAAACAGAAACATGATTTTTTCAGAAAATGGTGACCTGGTAAAATTAGCCCAAAATATGGCCAATAAAATTAACATCTGAGTTGAAACCACTACTCCAGGGACAGTTAGGCACCTCAAGCTCCCTTCTCTCGCAGGTGAACGGAAACTTCCCTTCTATCCAAGTAAAGTGGGCAAAGCAGAAACGCCAACACAGCCCGGTTCAGCAAAAATCTAACAACTGCTATACTAGTTCTGAAAGGTGGGAAACAAGTATATATATATATATTTTTTTTTTTCAGAAAATAAGGCAGATACAATCAAAATTAGCCCAAAAATGGCCAATAAACAACTAACGTCTGGGCTGAAACCATTCCTTCAGTGGCAGATAGGCTGCTCAAAGCTCCCCTCTCTTACAGGTGAACAGAGAAACTTCCTTCTCGAGTAAAGGTGTGGGCAACACAAGAAACTTATGCTTACAGCCTGGTTCAGCAATAACCTAAAACTGGACTATAATAGTTCAAGTGGTAAACAAGTATATATATATATATTTTCAGAAAATAGTGCAGATACAATCAAATTACCCCAAAAATGGCCAATAAACTACTATGGGATGAAACCAATCCTCCCAGAGACAGATAGTACTCAAAGCTCCGCTCTCTCACAGGTGAGCAGAAACTTCCCTTCTATCCGTGAGTATAGTCAACACAGAAACTGTAACATCCCTGGATTCAGCAATAACCTGAAAACTGGACTATACTAGTTAGAAAATTGAATATATATTTTTTTTTTTTAGAAATAGGGCGAATCTGATCAAAATTATTTAAAATAGCCAATAAACTACTAACTTCTAAGCTGAAACCACTCCTCCGAGGATAGGCTGGTCAAAGCTCCCTCTCACAGGTGAACAGAAACTTCATTATATCCAAATAATTATAGGCAACTTGAAACTTGTAACACAGCCCTGGATTTGTAATAACCTGAAACTGGACTATACTAGTTAGGAAGGCGGAAACAAGTATATTTTTTTTTTTTAGAAAATAGGGCAGATACAATCAAAATTAGCCCAAAATGGCCAATAAACTACTAACTTCTAGGCTGAAACCACTCCTCCAGGGACAGATAGGCTGGTCAAAGCGCCCCTCTCTCACAGGTGAACAGAGAAACTTCATTCTATCCAAGTAAGGTATGGGCAACAGAAACTTGTAACACAGCCCTGGATTTAGCAATAACCTGAAAACTGGACTATACTAGTTCGGAAAGGCGGGAAACAAGTATATATATTTTTTTTCAGAAAATAGGGCAGATACAATCAAAATTAGCCTAAAATGGCCAATAAAGTACGAACCTATGGGCTGAAACCCCTCCTCCAGGGACAGATAGGCTGCTCAAAGCTCCCCTCTCTCACAAGAGAACAGAGAAAATTCCTTCTATCCAAGTAAGGTATGGGCAACACAGAAACTTGTAACACAGCCATGGATTCAGCAAAAATCTAAAAACTGTACTATACTAGTTCAGAAAGGTGGGAAATAAGTATATATATATATATATATATATATATATATATATATATATATATATGTATATATTTCCAAAAATAGGGCAGATACAATCAAAATTAGCCCCCAAATGGCCAATAAACAATTAACTTCTGGGTTGAAATCACTCCTCCAGGGGCAGATAGGCTGCTCAAAGCTCCCCTCTCTTGCAGGTGAACAGAGAAGCTTCCTTCTATCCAAGTAAGGTATGGGCAACTCAGAAACTTGTAACACAGCCCTGGATTCAGCAATAACCTAAAAACTGGACTATAATAGTTCAGAAAGGTGGTAAACAAGTATATATATATTTTTTTTCAGAAAATAGGGCAGATACAATCAAAATTAGCCCCAAATGGCCAATAAATGTCTAACTTCTGGGATGAAACCACTCCTCCAGAGACAGATAGGCTGCTCAAAGCTCTGCTCTCTCACAGGCGAACAGAGAAACTTCCTTCTATCCAAGTTAGGTATAGGCAACACAGAAACTTGTAACACAGCCCTGGATTCAGCAATAACCTGAAAACTGGACTATACTAGTTCAGAAAGGCGGGAAGCAAGTATATATTTTTTTTAGAAAATAGGGCAGATACAATCAAAATTAGCCCTAAAATGGCCAATAAACTACAAACATCTGGGCTGAAACCACTCCTCCAGGGACAGATAGGCTGCTCAAGGCTCCCCTCTCTCACTGGAGAACAGAGAAACTTCCTTCTATCCAAGTAAGGTATGGGCAACACAGAAACTTGTAACACAGCCCTGGATTCAGCAATAACCTGAAAACTGGACTATACTAATTCAGAAAGGTGGGATAAAAGTATATATATATATATTTAGAAAATAGGGCAGATACAATCAAAAATAGCCCAAAATGGCCAATAAACTACTAACTTTTGGGCTGAAACCACCCCTCCAGGGACAGATAGGCTGCTCAAAGCTCCCCTCTCTCTCAAAGGTGAACAGAGAAACTTCCTTCTATCCAAGTAAGGTATGGGCAACACAGAAACTTGTAACACAGCTCAGGATTCAGCAATAATCTAAAAACTGTACTATACTACTTCTGAAAGGTGGGAAACAAGTATATATATATATATATATATATATATATATATATATATATATATATATATGTATATATATTTCAGAAAATAGGGCAGATACACTCAAAATTAGCCCCAAAATGGCCAACAAACTACTAACTTCTGGGCTGAAACCACTCCTCCAGGGACAGATAGGCTGCTCAAAGCTCCCCTCTCTCACAGGTGAACATAGAAACTTCCATCTATCCAAGTAAGGTATGGGCAACACAGAAACATGTAACTCAGCCCTGGATTCAGCAATAACCTGAAAACTGGACTATACTAGCTCAGAAAGGAGGAAACAAGTATATTTTTTTTTTCAGAAAAGAGGGCAGATACAATTAAAATTACCCCAAAATGGCCAACAAACTACTACCTTCTGGGCTGAAACCTTTCCTCCAGGGACAAATAGGCTGCTCAAAGCTCCCCTCTCTCACAGGTGAACAGAGAAACTTCCTTCTATTCAAGTAAGGTCCGGGCAACACAGAAACTTGTAACACAGCCCTGGATTCAGCAATAACCTGAATACTGGACTATACTAGTTCAGAAGGGCGGGAAACAAGTAGATATATTTTTTTCAGAAAATAGAGCAGATACAATCAAAATTAGCCCAAAATGGCCAATAAACTACTAACCTCTGGACTGAAACCACTCCTCCAGGGACAGATAGGCTGCTCAAAGCTCCCCTCTCTCACAGGTGAACATTGAAACTTCCTTCTATCCAAGTAAAGTATGGGCAACACAGAAACATGTAACACAGCCCTGGATTCAGCAATAATCTAAAACCTGTACTATACTAGTTCTGAAAGGTGGGAAACAAGTATATATTTTTTTCGGAAAATAGGGCAGGTACAATCAGAATTAGCCCAATAATGGCCAATCAACTATTAACTTCTGGGCTGAAACCACTCCTCCAGGGACAGATAGGCTGCTCAAAGCTCCGCTCTCTCACAGGTGAACATAGAAACTTCCATTTATCCAAGTAAGGTATGGGCAACACAGAAACTTGTAACACAGCCCTGTATTCAGCAATAACCTGAAAACTGGACTATACTAGTTCAGAAAGGCAGGAAACAAGTATATTTTTTTGTTCTTTTGTTTTTTTTTTCTCAGAAAATAGAGCAGATACAATCAAAACAACACTTTAAATGCACAGAAAAGGCTATCGCACATTAGTGTGTAGCTATCAACAGTTAAACAGATTATTTAAACACAAAAACAACTTAATTCAAGTGCAGGCAGGAAATAAGTACACTATGTAGCAATAACAAACCTTTTAAATCACAGAAACGCTAAAACAACTGGCGTTTTAGGCGGAATTAGTTTAAGACAGCAAGATAAGCAGAAAAGTGATAATCACTCCAAACTCTCTCTTTTGTCTCTCAGCTGCTGTAGACTCTTCAAAACACCTGGAAGGCACTTGCTGAGTGGAATACAAGCACAAAAACTGTGCAAATGCAGTTTTTATAGCAGGGAAGTGAAAGAGATAGAAAGTAGCCCAAAATGGCCAATAAACTACTAATTTATAGGCTGAAACCACTCCTCCAGGGACAGATAGGCTGCTCAAAACTCCCCTCTATTTCTTTGCAAAAATTCACAATCACCAAGCATCATCAAAATGTTAGCATTTTGCAGGCTATTGATTGGTACTAATTTTAGGTAGGTAATGCATCGTGTTGTGCACATACAAGACTGTTAGTACAACATATATTAGATTCTTATCTGTCACAAGCTGTGGTGATTGAAGTTGTGGGAATTTGTTACTGTTGTATTCAGGCCATTTTGAAGTCAGCTGTGTGCACAGTTTTGCCCTTATCCATTACTTTGATGACCCCCTCAAAGGAGTCCACCAGATTTAATAGGCATGACCTTTCTTTAGCAAAGCTGAACTATGATAAGGCCTGCCTTTGCATATTACCTATGTCCTCATTTATCATGTCCATGATGATTCTTTCAATGGCCTTAGATATGCAGCTGGTCAGACTTATTGGTCTATATTTCCTCTGACCAGTGGTTGGACCCCCTTTGTGTAGGAGAATGACTGAAGCCGTCTTTGATTATTTGGGCACAAGACCTGACTTTAGGCTTCAGATGAAAATTGATTCAAGTGGACCAGAGAGTTCATGTTTCATGCTATTCAGTGAGCATTCTGGGGTGTTATTGGGGCACATTGATTGCAGTCTATTTCCTTTGGAAAGTGCATTACAGACCTATTGTCTAGTAATGTGAAATGTGGTATATGCTAATTCTTTTGGAATATCAGGTGGGGAGTTGGGGGGGAAATTTCAGCTGAATCTCACATTAACATACCACACAGACATTTCTGCTCAGGGAACACATGCAAGGGAATAAGAAAGGGAATAATGACCTACTGCCATGCACTCAGATGAACAGTTTATTAAAGCAGACAATGTTATCAAACAGTGCAGGTCACAATAACAATGTTATGTTGATGTTTACAAGTTTTTTTGTCAAAGTTCAGTTATGTTAATGTGGCATCAGGTAGTAGTGGGCATGCTTCCATTCAAATGTCAGAATATGTTATATGTACTTGCTTTGCATATGCTTGACATGCTTCATGCTGGCCAGTATTCAAATGTTTTGCATGCAAGTCTTAGTGCTTTGATTGCTGCTTATAATGCACGGTTTGACAGCTTTGTATGTGTGGTGGTGTTTCCCAGTGACTGATCTGTTGTGTAGAGCCTGTCTATTCACAGATTGAATATGTTTCTGCTGTGTCATTGTTTGCAGAATGTGTGGTATGCCCTTCAGTTCAGCATTGGTATTGCATCTGCATACAACCCCTTGGGTGCTATTGTTACAACACACTTGTATTCTAGGTTTGCTAACACTTTTGCAGATAGATATTTCTTTGCAAAAGTTCACAATCACCAAGCATCATCAAAATGTTAGCATTTTGCAGGCTATTGATTGGTACTAATTGTAGGTAGGTAATGCATAGTGTTGTGCACATACAATACTGTTAGTACAACATATATTAGATTCTTATCTGTCACAGGCTGTGGTGATTGAAGATATAAAATATTTGTTACTGTTGTATTCAGGCCAGGTTGAGGTAAGTTGTGGGAATTTGTTACTGTTGTATTCAGGCCAGGTTGGAGTCAGCTGTGAGCACAGTTTTGTCCTCATCCATTGCTTTCATGACCCTCTCAAAGGAGTCCACCATATTTAATAGGCATGACCTTTCTTTAGCAAAGTTGAACTATGATAAGTAATAAACAACCAGCAAAAAAGGTCTAAAAAAGACCAAGAAGAAAAAACAACAAAGATTCCACGTAGAAAAAATATTTAATCCATAAATCGTGTCTTAGCGCCTCGGCTACCACAGCCTTCAATGAGCACATAAATCATGGTGAAAATCCATTCCCTTATATACCCAATAATGAAAAAATCAATTAATTAATCAATTAAACAAAGTAACATTTAAAGAGACTCCACTCACTCCATAAACAAAAATACATACAGATCTTAGATAAAAAACATATATAAAAATATTAAGCAGCAAAATATACCTTATTAAAGTAGATATTTCCAATTAATTTCTATATTTAAACCATTAGGTGATAATGTATTATACTTTAATATAAAAATAGATTCTTTATACAATAACATATTTTTTAATAACTTGTAATCACCCTTTTTAACAAAAATCTGCTCTAAAATAGTGGCTTGTAATAAATCTGCATTACTATTATGAACTTCTAAGAAATGTAATGCAACCGAATTTTCTGTTGCCCCCCTCCTAATGTCTCGAACATGCTCCTGCAATCTAACCCTAAATTTTATTTTGGTTTCTCCAATATAAAAAAGATTGCAAGGGCATTTGAGACAGTAAATAACATCATAAGTGTAACAGGAAAAACATTGATTTGGTATAAATATTTTATTATTTATTTTGTTAAATGTTAGCTGTATTAAAGGACATATATTACAACTATAACAAGGTATAGTACCAAAAGTTTTTAGTGAAAGTTTTAATTTGTCAATAGTGCATATATAATATGCTCTAATCAGCATATCACCCAAACTTTGCCCTCTTTTATAAGCAATTTTAGGATTTACAGGAAGTAATTTACTGAAGATTTTATCTTTCCTTAAGAATTTCCAATAATATTTCACTATGTCCCAAATTTTCTTACTCATTAAATTATACATAGTAACAAAATAAATATCATCTTGCTGTACTTTATTATGCTGTTTAGATGTATTAGACTGCATGGTATGTCCTTCAGTAACCATTATAAACTTATTAATAGATTCCATAATACATTGAATCGTATAGCCTCTATGTAAAAACATATCAACAAGTTTATTAATTTGTCTTTCTAAATCCTGATAATCATTACATAACCTAGACAACCTTACTATTTCTCCATAAGTTAAAGATTCAATTGTATGAAGAGGATGACAGCTGGTGCCAAACAAATATTGGTTCCCATAAACAAATTTTTGATGAACAGTGGTAAGTATAGATTCATCTTCTCTACCCACTAAAGTAATATCTAAAAAATTAACCTTTGTCCCTACTTGTAAACCATCAAATTTGATATCATAATTATTATTATTAAGTTCAGATACAAACTGAATTACAGAATCATGACCTCCCTGACACAAAAAAAATAAATCATCAATGTATGGAAAATATAACAGCATATGATTCTGTACAAAACTATTAGTATAAACATAATCTAACTCAAATTTAACCATGAAAATATTGGCATACATGGGGGCAAAAGGTGCCCCCATGGCAGTACCTTTTAATTGATGATATATATTTTCATTAAAACTAAAAAAAAATGTTCAATAAACAAAAAACAGTCAAATCCAAAATGTAATGGGAAACCGAGCTATCACCCAAAAAGTAATGTAAGGCTCGTATACAATCCCAATGGTTAATATTAGTGTATAAACTCACCACATCTAAACATACCCAAAACATATCTTGAGTCCAATATACGTGACATTTTATTAATAAAATCAAAGGAATTCTTAATATATGAATCCAATTTTTCTACATAAGGCAATAAATGTTTATGTATAACTTCCCCTGCATTTTGTAAAAAATAATAGCTGCCACAATGGGACGACCAGGGGGACTATAAGGATTCTTATGCAGTTTTGGAAGACAGTAAAAAGTAGCTAGTTGACAGTTATCTATGTTAAACATAGTATCTAAATCTCTTTTACAAAAGTAACCTAAGCGTACACCTTTTTCAATGAGAATAGTAAACTGTTTTTTCGAATTTGTATATTCCCTATATTCACATAGTTGATAGGTGGATGTATCACTAAGATGTTTCATACACATATCATAATATTGAGTATGATGAAGTATAACAATTTTATTGCCCTTATCAGAAGGTTTAATAATAAGGTCATTCCTATTCATCAACTTCTTCAGAGCAAACCATTCACACTTTATCATATTAAAAGAGCAAGAACTCTTATCAAAAACATTTACTAGTTGTTGTAAAGAGAAATATAACATTTCAGAAAATTGTGTGATAGTACTATTAATATATGGAGGAATAAATTTACTTCGATACTTAATACCATCTGTATTTAAAAGAGTGTAAGCATTAGCTACTGTAGAATCACAATCATCAGAAATACAAGAAAAAAAACTGTCAGTACTCAAATCACTTTCCAAACTGCAAATTTTATTATAGTCATGTATACATCTATTATTCTGAGAAAAATAATATTTTAAATGTAACTTCCTAATAAATCTGAAAATTTCTTGTTTAATAACATGATTTCTTGGAATAACTGTTGGTACAAATTTCAAACCTAGCTGCAAAACAGATATTTCTTCCTCTGATTATACAAGGCCCGACAAATTAACAACATTAGAAGCATAAATTGTAGGAGAAGTTAAACATGCATTAGTTCCATCTACTACGTACTTGAACTATGATAAGGCCTGCCTTTGCATATTACCTATGTCCTCATTTATCATGTCCATGATGATTCTTTCAATGGCCTTACATGTGCAGCTGGTCAGACTTATCTGTCTATATTTACTCTGACCAGTGGTTGGACCTCCTTTGTGTAGGAGAATGACTGAAGCCATCTTCGATTATTTGGGCACAAAACCTGACTTTAGGCTTCAGATGAAAAGTGATTCAAGTGGACCAGAGAATTCATGTTTCATGCTATTTAGTGAGCATTCCGGGTGTTATTGGGGCACATTGATTGAAGTTCATTTTGCTTTGGAAAGTGCATTGCAGACCTATTGTCTAGTAATGCCTGTGTGAAATGTGGTATATGCTAATTATTTTGAAATATCAGGTGGGGAGTGGGGGGGAGGAATTTCAACTGAATCTCACATTAACATTCACACACAGACATATCTGCTCAGGGAACACATGCAAGGGAAAAAGAAAGGGAATAATGACCTACTGCCATACACTCAGATGAACAGTTTATTAAGGCAGACAATGTTGTCAAACAGTGCAGGTCACAATAACAATTTTATATTGATGTTTACAAGTTTTTTTTGTTAAAGTTCAGTTATGTTAATGTGGCATCAGGTAGTATTGGGCATGCTTCCATTCAAATGGCAGAATATGTTATATGTACTTGCTTTGCATATGCTTGACATGCTTCATGCTGGCCAGTATTCAAATGTCCATGTGTTGTCTTGATTCCCAGTGGTAAGCTGTATAATGCATGTCATCGCACAGCCTTAATTGAACTGCTCACACTGGTGATGGATGCATTCTCTGAGAAACATTCTATATATCCACTGGTGATGGATACCTTCTCCCTGACATGTTCTGTTTTTGGTCATGTCCATAACTATAGATAAAGTGACATAGGGAATTTGTTATATGGATTAGGAGCCATTCACTAACAGCAGTTGTGGTGATTATAATTCTGCTACTTGCTAATGTTTGCATTATTTAAAATTAAGCTGTGGTTTAAATATAGGTTCATAGGTTCATAGGTAAGTACTAGGCTATCTGCCCAAGGGCATTTATAAGCCTAGCCAGAATGTGTTGGCAGAGCCATTAGTTCCCTGCACCACTGTCCAGCAGAGCCGCTGCAGTGATCCCTGGGGTAAATTTTCTGTTTCCCATCCACCCGTCAAGGTTTCTTTTGAAGAGTGTTAGTGAGGGGCTCTGCCTGATGTATATTGGAATCTTGTTCCAAAGCATGGGGAGTCTCTGGGAAAGGAATCTATCCCTCCAGCATGTCCTATTTATCATTGTGGTGAGGTTTATATGTCTAGAGCGTGTGGCTCTCCAGGATTTGTTTTTTTTTTAGGTGGAGCATATCCATCAATTCTGGGTTGGACATGGCCTTGTATGTCAGGCAGAGATCACCTCTGAGTAAGCGGTATGCAACCAAGTACAGCTGGAGTTTCTTGAGTCGGGCTGCATAGGGCATCTGTTTGAGGCCAGTAATCCTCTTGGTGAGGTACTTTTGTGGCCTTTCCAGCTGTTGCAGGTGTCATGTAAGGTACATCCATAATAGGGCATTGTATTCTATGATGGGTCTAGTGAGTGATGAGTAGAGAGGCACAATAACCTTATTTTGTTCTAGATGCAAACCCTTGTGTGATTAGGTGGGCCACATAGAAGGATTTTCTAACCACCTTGGCAATATGATTATCAAAGGGGAGATTACTATCTACTTGGGTCCCCAGATCCCTTATTACATTTTCTGTATTTAGGGGACTACCCCCTATGTGGTAGTTTGTGGGTACTTTGTTTTTTCCAAAGGGGATGACTATGCACTTTTTGGCATTTAACTTGAGGCCATGATTTTGACACCAGGTATCCGTCTCAGTGAGACCCATCTGGAGGGTGTCTGTATCAGCTGGAGAATCAATTATGACCCCTAGTTTGCAGTCACCTGCGAACTTGGTCAGCCATAGTCCTCCTATGCTTGCCTGTACCTCTGAGAAGTATATACCGAACAGGAGGGGTCCTAGGACTAAGCCCTGGGGGACACCACTTGTAACCGGTTTAGAGTCGGATGTAGAGCCTGCAACTCTCACCATGTGGGTTCTATCCATGAGCCAATTGGCAACCCATCTCATGATGTAGGAGTTTATGTTCAAGCTGGTGAGCTTGTCTATAATACTAGAATGGGGAATGGTGTCGAAAGCCTTTGTGAGGTCTAGATAGGCTGTGTGGACCTCCTTTCCCTCGTCTAATGCCTTTGTAACCATCTCAAAGAAGTCCACCAGGTTTAGGAGGCATGATCTGCCCTTAACAAAGCCAAACTGGTTAGGGTCCAAGGTTTGGAGGTTCCCAATGTCTCTGTTAATGAGTTCCGTGATGATGTGTTCCATAGCCTTGCAGAGCAGGCTAATCAGGCTTATAGGGTGATAGTTCCCGGGGTCTGCTGTGGCTCCACCTTTGTGGAGTGGGATAACTGTTGCTGTGCACCATTCTGTGTATACGTAGCCTGTAGAGAGGCTGAGTTTGAACAGTGTGTTTAGGTGAGGGGTAGTTCATTTTGGAGCTCTTGTAAGACACAGCCTGGGACCCCGTCTGGTCCCACTGAAGCTGTGTTTTTGGCTTTGGATAGGGCTGTTTTAACCTGTGTGTTAGTGATTGATGGGGCCCTACATTCTTCTTGTATGGTTATGGGCCCTTTAGGGGGGTGAGAGGGGGTGAAGTTTGCACTAAACCTGTCTGCCAGAATGTTTGCAATATCAGTCGGTTCAGTGTATTTTGTGCCATTCTGCACTAACTCAGAGCAGATCTGAGAGTTTCCACTTAGGTTCTTGACATAGCTAAAGAATGCTTTGTGGTTATCTTTGGAGTCATTGGCAATTTTTCTTTTGAAACTAGCCTTGGATGATTTAGTGAGGGATTGTAGTTTCTTGCTGATACTGATCAGGGATGTATTTCCTTCTTGGGATTTTACTCTTTTCTGTACTAGTTTCCTCCTTCTGTTGTATAGCTTGTTTATCACAGGGGTCCACCAGACTGGTTTCCTCTTTTTGGAGGAGTAAGTCTTGGTTTTACTTGGGATAGCATGATCCATGCATTCCTGCAGATGCTCATAGAGTGCCTTTGTAAAGGTTTCAGCAGCTTGGACAGCATTGTCCTTTAGCATGGGGGCTGTGAACCTTTTCACCTCAGTCTTAAGTAACGTAAAGTTTGCTTTTGAAAAGTTTTTCATGGTGGTTTCCTTGATTGGGGGTGGGGTGGAATGTAGATATCCAGAGTGATTAGTCTATGGTCTGATCTAACCAGCGAGGGGTTGACCGCCGGTGTGGAACACCGGTCGCCCATGTTGGTGATGACCAGGTCCAATATGTTGTTCCCTCTGGTGGGAGTGTTGACCAGTTGATCCAGTGCATTGGAGTTTATAAATTCTAGGAAGTGTTGTCAAGGGAGTTAGTACTTGAGTAGTTCTCCCAGGTTATGTTCGCGTAATTGAAATAACTCAGTATTAAGGTGTTTGGTAGGACATTCATATTTCCAAGTGTCTCCAGAAATGCGGAATTGGGGTCCTGGGCTATGGTGGGTAATCTGTAGCAAGCTACAATTTGGATTGCAGTTTTGCCCATTGTTAGTTGCACATGGATGATCTCTGATGCATTGTGCTGCGCCACTAACCTGGAGGTGTGGGTATCCTTGATGAATATGGATACACCCCCGCCTTTTGTATTTTGGTCCTGGTTCTGTGGCCAAAAGGTATGGTATGAGTTATAGCCTAGTATTGCTGGGGCACTTTCAGGAGCCTTAAACCAGGTTTCTGTTACTGCACAGATGTCGATGTTCTCCATACTGAGGAGTGCCTCAAGTGCGTGCATTTTGAGGTTTAGACTTCTGGCGTTGAGTAGCATTACCCTCAGTTTTTGGTTACTTGTGCTATTTTATGGTGGTGGGTTTGTCTTTTGAGCCTTGCCTAAAAAAGGCACTATGGAGGCGGCATGAGCTTTGGCCAGTATTCGAAAGCCTAGGGTGACAGGTGCAAGCCATCTCTTGTGAAGCAACGTGGCTTGTCGAGCATGTCATCCCAGGTGGACAGATACTGGATCCCCTTTGAATGACACCAGAAACTTAGCCAATTGTTGAAATTGATCATTTTATCTTTATACTGTGGCATCATTCTTGGTGAGGTCAGGATGCTACTCAGAGTCAGGGTCATACCGGCCTGGGCTACATGATCAGAGAGCTCTTCCATGTCTCTTTTCATGTAGTCCAGGGAGGTATGTCTCAGGTCATTCACACCAACATGGACAATGACAGAGTTGTATTTGTACTTGTTCTAGAGTGACCTGAGTGCTTGTGTTATGTGGCGGATCCTGGCTCCTGACAGGCAGCTAACTGTAACCTTCTCCTTGTCCAGCCTAGTTAGTGGGACATCAGTGTGTCTGACTATAGAGTCGCCTATTACTAGTGTGTTGGGTATGTTATTTTGCTTTAAGGGCTGTGATTGCGTGGCACACTGATTATGTGAAGTATGTGTTTCATGGTTGGTGATGGGGTGTGGAGGTTACTTGGATGTCTGCTTTGGAGGTCTCTGTTGCTTTTGCAGATTTTTATTTAGAGCCTCTGAGTATGTTTTCATGTATTCCTGTGTGTTATTTGCCGGTGTTGGTTTATTAGGTCTATGTGAGACTGGTGGTGTGTTGCAAGTATTACCCTTCTCCTCTTGACTGTCAGTTCCAGTCTTGGGTTGAGAGAGATTAGCCTCCAGTTTGGCCGTATAATTGCATCTCTCGCATATATTAGTGTTTGGTGGTAGGAGGAGAGGGTTGTCTGTGTACATGAGGCAGTTGTAACATTGCCTCAAAATGCCCAGATTCACCAGTTGGACTGGAGAGTACACCGGAAACTGCCCTTTGGACATGCCTGAATAGGTAGAGTAAGCTGTTTTTCTGATTTTTCTGAAACTACGTTGTTGCTTTAATACAGCAGGTAATTACAAGTGGCAATTAAGTTAATAACCAATGAACTGAAGGTGTATTTAGTATTTAAGGAAGTTGATGAATTTGTACATTGGATTCTGATGAAGTCGAATTATTGTAGATGAAAGCGCGCTCAATCCCGACTTTGTGTTGTGGCTGCTACGTTTGTATTAAAATATTTTTACTTGGTTCCTGTCAAGTGGTTCTGGAGTTTTTAGCTGCCTTGGTGTTTTTGGTTATATTTTATTTCCACAATCGGTGGTTCATTCATTGGAGGATCATCCCTTTATGGTAAAGCCAGCGGACTTTTTTTGCTTTTTGGAAGTGGTCCTTTGTGGGGTATCGAAGGAGTGTGGTTATTTGTTATTTTCCGCTAGCATTACGAGGGAAACCCTATGGAAGGCGATAATTCGTTACTAAGCCAATTGGTTAGGCTTATACACAACTATTCACAAGGCAATGGCTCCGGAGAGCTGTTATCTGATTCTGGTGATTCTATCCCTTGTGGTCAAGGTAACGGTGAGGGAAGTCGGAGACCAGTGATGACGTCACGACCCACGCCGGATGACAGCAATACAATGTCTGGTAGCAGTAACGGAGAACGTTTGGGGAACCAAACTAAAGAGAAAGGACCTAATTCTATGGCGGCCTCTAAAAAGAAAGGGGCTTTTGAAGTGTACAATAACGTTTTATTCGACGAATGGTTGGATAAATCGTTTTCATGGTCCATGAAGGAAACAGAGGATACACATAAGGACAATAGCACCTTCAAAGACAAATGTAAGCAGTTTGAGACTGAACTTAACAAATATAGAAATATTTGTCTTGAAAATTGGTATCTCACGCAATGCGTTGAGAGAAATATAGTTCCGAAAGGACTGAGGCTTAATAAATACCCCAACAACATCAGGGGGAACGAACAATTGTTTAAAACTATTTCAGATATTTTAAATGAGTGTGGAATTTCTATATTGAAGGCAATGATTAACAGTAATACAGAAATTTTGTGTGATAGTAAAAGGAAAATAGACAAATTGCAGCATGACATCAGTAGTGATTTATTTTTTACTGTACGTGAATACAAAGATTTATATTGTAAGGTGTTACATGATGTTGACAACAATGTGAGTAAAAATTATAAAAGAAAGCTGGGGAAATTGGAACATGATTTACGTGATTATAAAGATGGTAGGGCCTACACTGACCCCAGCAAATATTATAAGAGAAAGTTTCCTCATGGAAATCCCGCCCTTAATGGTAGGGGTGGGGGGAGATGGTCTAACTATGAACATAGTATTAATGACAATAGGTCTCATTTTCAAGATGTTGAACCAACACATAATCATTTCAATGATGAACAAACAAAGGTGTTGGGAAATGATGAATTAGATCAGTTTGACCCTTTAGGGGAAGGCGAGGAGGGTCTACGGAGGTCAGAAAGACTAAGGAAACAGAACAGACCCTCCTCATATGCGGAAGCAACAGGGAAACACTACCCAAGGAAACAGTATGGGGGGAATGCATACAGATAGGAACTGCGAATTTAGCCCCCAATTGTCTAAATAATGGCATAAGATATATTCAGGAGGAAGTATCTTTGGGAGAAAATTATGTTCTTGAAAATATAGTGATTGACAGTACCCGAAACTCTCAACAGTCAATAGAGGGAACTGAGCGATTGGATATGAGTATGGATAATTTGAGCCCCCAAAGGAGATTAAAATCAGTAGTGAAAGTAATTTTCATATATACAATTTTACAGATTTAGAAGTTACATCTGGTTATTTTAGCCTCTTTACAAAAGGGTTTTCATTTATACCAGTTAAAAAACCAAAAATTGAACAAATTCTGTTGGACATTAAGTTGTTCACAAGGAAACTGAATTTAAAATCTATATTTAAGCATGGGGAGTATGTAGGGGCTAATACACTTAAAAGAAGAAGTGTATTTAACCCTCCCTTACAACAAGAAATTCACCATTTTGAAACACATGTAATAAATATGGTGAGGGAAGGTTTTAGTTATAAAGATGGTATAAAAGAATACAGTAACTTGGAAAAAGAAGAAATCAAAGTGATAAAGATGTTACAAAACAATGAAAAAATAAGGATTATGAAGCCCGATAAAGGGGGAGGGGTGGTTTTGATGGATGTATGGGATTATACACATAGGATGCTTGGAATTTTGAATACAGATGGGAGGTATCAAATGGCTTCCAGAAACGAAATGAATATAAGCTATAGGAAGATTGACTATTATTTAGAAGATAACCTTCTCCAAGGAAGCATAGATTTAGAGTTATACAACTATCTAAAAGTATCCAAACCAGTGATTCCAGAGATTTTTGGGATCCCCAAAATACATAAAGACATCAATAATCCGCCCCTGAGGCCGATTGTAACATCTCAGTGTTCAAAAACACAGACCTTGGCCATTTTTGTGGATACCAAGTTAAAACACTTCTATAGTGAATACCCTCATATACTTATTGATTCTTGGGATTTTCTGGTCAAATTTAATACAGTTGCATATTGTGAAGAACTTACCTTTATAACTATTGATGTGATAGACCTATTTTCAGTAATACCACATGATATAGGTCTATCTTGGTTCGAACATATGTTAGGTGAATTTGGATTCCTAAGCAATAATGATTTTAGACTAGTACTTGAAAACATGGAACTAGTGTTAAAAAATAATTTCATTTATTTCCAAGGGGATATTTACCATCAGATAGGTGGGGTGGCAATGGGGTCTTCATGTGCCCCCATCTACGCTAATATCATTATGCTTTACTGGGAACTTGAGTATTTGTTCAAATCCCAATTCTGGGAACATGTTGTAAAATATTTCTGATTTTTGGATGATATTTTTATTGTTTGGAGTGGTACACAAGATCAAATACAGGAATTTATTGGATATTTACATACCACTACCGAATTTTTGAGGTTTACTTTTCAGCATGACTCAGAAATGGTTAACTACTTAGATGTCACAATAGTAAAAAACAAAATTAAGAAACATTTTGAGTCAAGGATTTTTAGAAAGGAGTGTTTTTCCAACTCATATGTACACTTTGGAAGTGATCACCCCTTATTTTTAAGAAGAAACATCATTAAAGGCCAGATGATCAGGGCTTCACGGATGACAAGTGATAACATTAGGTGCATTGAGGAAATGAAAATTATAGAAAAGTTATTTATAGAGAGAGGGTATCCATTGAAACTTATTAAGAGTGTTAAAAAAGAAATCTTGAAAAAGAGAAAGAGTCATTTTCCACCACTTTTATCAAATAATGAATTTAGTTGTATAAGAGGAGTGGTAGATTTTAGGAAAGATCTAAAGGATGGAATTAAAGAAAATGAAATACGCAGGTTGACTCTTGCATACCATAAAGGAATAAACTGGATACAAAAAGGTATTAATGAGATTTGGAAGGTCTTTTCGAAACTCAATACAAATTGTGATGTTTTTCAGCAGACATTGAAGTTTAGTTATAGGAAAAATAATAATTTTAAAAAACTTTTTGAGATAAAAAAGGTAGACGGCATTGGTGGAGCACAGCAAAAAGTGGGGACGCACAAATGTGGGAGATGTGCGCAGTGTTCCTTCATTACCGGGGAAAAAGAACTCCTATTAAGAACTACGGGTGAAAGGTTGAGAAGTAAAGGGTACTATACTTGCCAAACTAAAGGTGTAGTGTATTTAGCACACTGTTTGGCATGCAGTAAATACTACGTTGGTAAGAC
The DNA here is from genome assembly GCF_019279795.1 of Protopterus annectens. Taxonomy (NCBI): domain Eukaryota; kingdom Metazoa; phylum Chordata; order Ceratodontiformes; family Protopteridae; genus Protopterus; species Protopterus annectens. The sequence goes on from NC_056740.1 coordinate 32,147,946, forward strand.
CGAACGTAGGTTAAAGCAACGTATCTACGAACATATGAGGGATATTAACAGGGGTAATGATAACAATGCCTTGTACAGACACACCATTACATGTAAAAACACGAACATAAAATTTTGGGTTTTAGAAGAGGTTAAGATAGGAGATAGGGGAGGTGACTGGCAATCCCTACTTGAGTATAGAGAACTAGTGTGGCAACTTAGGTTGGACACTAGTGGTCCAAATGGGATGAATGACCATCTCTCTATTAAACCAGCACTGAAGATGTTGGCAAATAATCCCAAAATGAATTAATGTAATTCCATGTGGCTTCATGGTTAGCCTAGGCTTTTATGTAATTTAGTTTTGTATGTAATTTTTTATGTAATTGTTTATACATTTTTTATGCATTTATATGTAACTTTTACACAATTTTTGTGACTGTTGTGTATTATTGTATTGATATATTATTTATTCAGTTTTTAGGGGGTTTTTAATTGCTGATTTTTCATGTGCCTTCATAATTTTCCATGGCGCAATTTTTAATGATAAATGTACTGGTGGATTATATATATATATTTCTATACATGCATATATATTATCAGTATATATGGAATTATTCAAAGAATTTTTGTATAATATATTGTCTACAACAATGAGTACATTATACAATAATGTATACAACTTTATATGCAATATTGGTTATGGTTTTATCTATGCAAACTTGCACTTAATGGGAAGGCAACGAAAAATTTGTGAAAACTACGTTGTTGCTTTAATACAGCAGGTAATTACAAGTGGCAATTAAGTTAATAACCAATGAACTGAAGGTGTATTTAGTATTTAAGGAAGTTGATGAATTTGTACATTGGATTCTGATGAAGTCGAATTATTGTAGATGAAAGCGCGCTCAATCCCGACTTTGTGTTGTGGCTGCTACGTTTGTATTAAAATATTTTTACTTGGTTCCTGTCGAGTGGTTCTGGAGTTTTTAGCTGCCTTAGTGTTTTTGGTTATATTTTATTTCCACAATCGGTGGTTCATTCATTGGAGGATCATCCCTTTATGGTAAAGCCAGCGGACTTTTTTTGTTTTTTGTTTTTTTGCTTTTTTTGTTTTTCTGATTGGCTGGTGGGGACGATTAGAGAGCCTTGTCCTTCTGGACAGTATAGGGGGGTCTAGTGCTAGGGTTAATTAGTGCTTGCTATGAGTTTAAAGCAAGTGCTTGACTGTGAAATAAATGGTTTGTGTGCTAAGTTGAAGGTTTGTCTAGTTCCAAGGGAAATATTGAAGAGTAGACTTCATGGAGCCGAGAATAGTTTAACTCTAGCTAAATGGCGCTGCCCGGTGGACAAGACTGCACAAATGCAGTTTTTATAGCAGGGAAGTGAAAGAGATAAAAATTAGCCCATAATGGCTGATAAACTACTAACTTCTGGGCTGAAACCACTCCTCCAGGGACAGATAGGCTGCTCAAAGCTCCCCTCTCTCACTGGTGAACAAAGAAACCTCCTTCTATCCAAGTAAGGTATGGGCAACACAGAAACTTGTAACACAGCCTTGGATTCAGCAATAATCTGAAAACTGGACTATACTAGTTCAGAAAGGCGTGAAAAAGTTTTTTTTCTGTTTTTTTTTTCAGAAAATAGTGCAGAAAGTTGGGTAACAAGTATATATATATATATATATATATATATATATATATATATTTTTTTTTTTTTTTTCAGAAAATAGAGTAGATACAATCAAAACAACACTTTAAATGCACAGAAAAGGCTATCACACTTTAGTGTGTAGCCTACAACAGTTAAACAGATTATTTAAACACAAAAATGACTTAATACAAGTGCAGGCAGCAGATAAGTACAATATGTAGCAATAACAAACTTTTTAAATCAGAGATTCGCTAAAAAAAAAAAAAACTGGCGTTATATGAAGTTTGATTTATGCTACTACACCTTCAGTCTCATATTTGGATTTGCAGAAGTCACTAGTGGATGACATATGAATTAAGTATGTTAGATGTCAGATATGGACATCAGTTTCGTATTAAGGTCAACTATGATATTCATGGGAATGTGCTGCATGATAGACATTTGCTTTTCATTTCTGTTGTGCTTTGCAATTCATCTTGACAAAGCATGGGACCTCTGGACATTTACCTGTCAGACACAGATGCCAGGCCACTGCCAGAATCCTTAGGTGATGAGGATGATGATGATGATTGTAATAATGAGGAAGCTGGCCCCACACCTGCCCAAGCCATCATGCATGTTGCACCCGGAGAACATTGCATCAGGACTACAACAGAGATGATTATCAGGAGGATATCTGGGAGGTTGTGATTGATGCATTTTACACAGATGAGGGACATGGTGGGGGCATTTTTCCAGGATATAGCATGGGCTATGCTTAACTTGTTCAGGGAGATAGCCTGTGAGGTCATTCCTGAGGCTCAGCCCCAACAGCCTGGTCCCTTTTGATCCATAAATATAGGCTGTGTGCTCTACTTGTGTTATGCTGTCATCATACAGATTAGCATATAATTGCTTGGACTGTATATGCACTTTTGTGCATGCATACCATGTAGCTGACATACTTATGTGTTATCATCATGTGGCATTTAGGTTTCAATGTGTGCATGAGGAACATTAACACATTACATTTTCATCCCAAATTCCGCTGTCCATGCAATGTGGCATTTAGCCTGCAGCTAGTCCTGCAACAATTAGCCTTTAAACATGTGTTTTATTGAGGGCAACTGACAGACAACTGATGTTGTCCATAGTACAGCATTACCACTGTGATCTGGTTTGGATTTGTGTATTACCATATCATGTATGTGCAACAGAAGAACATGTAATTTCCAATGTGTTTTGGATGCCAACAAGCATTGTCATGCTGTCCCACTGGCATGGTGTACATATGTTTTGTGCCAATGCTGATGTCATGTGGGGTCATATAGAGGTATGTCATAGCTACAAGCAGTCCAACTTTTCTGATTGCATCAAACACAAATGTAGCATTAATGTATACACAGTGTTAAGATAATTTATTCTGCAACAGTACATTATACTGTGCTTGCTGTATTGTACATTTCCATGTCCATTACTTATTCACCTAAGTTCACACCTTCTGCAAATAACTGCACACATTAACTGATTGTTCATGTTTCTACACATAGTCGGATCCATTGTGACACACCATTGTACCTTTGACATGTGAGCATTCACTGACTTACTGCTGATGTGCTGTAATGAGGGTCTATATTACGTTATCGAATATTTACAACATTGAACATTATATGGTCGACACCATTTGTTCAAAGTTGTAAATATTCGAAAATTAAAGTGGAAATCTCTATAGAGAAGATTTCTGTTTACTGCACTGTAGTGCGATCTTGGAGTTGGTATATATAAAGACTGGGGATGTGGGGGTGCAGGGGGGGCTTGCCCCCCTGCTTAAAATGTTCAGGTAAGTTTTTCCTTTTTTTAATTTTTTTTGTTTTATTTTTGAATATTTACAACTTCGAACATGTGGTGTCAACCATATAACGTTTGATGTTGTAAGTATTCGATAACATAATATAGACCCTGTAATGATGCTCACAGGAGTGTTCTCTGCTCAGTAATGAGCAGGGTGCATGACATACAACTGTGGTTGTTTATTCAACATTTCCATGACAGTATATGTGTATGTGTTTGAAATTCTTACCTTGCTTACCTATGCATGTTGATGTTACATGATTACACATTACTTTGTATCTGATTTATACATGGCCATTTCTGTGGGCATCAGAAATAATTCTGCACGTGTTATACATTTGCATTTGCTTAAATACATTTTAGGTTAACTTCTGCATCACCCTGTGTGCTGTACACATGCATTTGCAGTGTGACAACTTACCTTGTCCTAGTTTTCCCTGATGTGGGCCTAGATTGTCCAGCTCCCTTCCACCTCCATATTGCCATATTATATTTTGCAGATATGTTTGCCTTTATTGCATTGACCATTGCCATGTATTACATTGCTGGTGTGGTGAACAAGTGCTTGATGTATGGCTATTTTACAGATGCAGGATATCTGCACATAAGTTTCTGTCTACTGCTTGCAATACATCCTTGTTCTCATTATAGTTGTGTGTTAACCAGTGTACATTGTTGAAATCCATGTGTACAACCATATATATTTTTTAAGCTGTAGTGTTATATTTTTACATATCATTGGTGTGGGTGTGTGCATTGACCTTGCTTTTACGTACTTTCCGTTTAGGCCACTGGCAGTCATACATATATGTCTAAGCCTGTGTGTTGCCTTTGACATGGCATATGTGTGTGATATACATGCATTCCATTGCACATTTGTTTGGGCTGTGTATACCTACTTGTTTATTTAGCAACCATTTTGCTGCTTTTCTGCAGTACTGCTGTTTGGCACTGTGCTTGGTTGTTTGCCTTTCATATGGATAATCATAGGTTTGGTTCTGTCCCCTGCTGGTGTTATCTAGCTTTGTTAGACCTGCATTTTATCATCTGTGATGTTTCTTGACTTGTACTGTTGGCAGACTAACTGGATATGTGTTTATTTATGCAGTTTGTGGATATGTGATTATTTATCCAGTTTGTACTGTGATCCTTATTTAGCACCCTCCAACACACATCTACCATTGGTCATGCGCATCCAGGTATGACTGCCACACAATTTGCCACTTGTTATAACACGAGAGTGCACAGGTAGATATGCTTTTCTGCATTTCATCATGGCTGGTATGCATCCCCACCCTGTTTGATAACTTTCCATTATCCATGATGTGCAGTGTAACTTACCTGTCCTTACTGGGTTTTTTTCCAAATTTTGTATGTCATGTTTTGTGATATTTGTTCTATGGGTAGACCTGCTCTGATGTCCTTCTCCTCCTCATTCCCTGTATTTACCTTTCATTCTATTCTTACAAAAAAAATTGCCCATGCTCCTCTGACTTTCCCTCAGATTTTCCATTTCCAACATCCCTCTTGTGTGTTCCTCTTCTTCATCCATGCCCTACATTTTCTTTTCTATGTCTCACTTTCCTTAGGTGTGTGCATTACTTGTCTTACCCACACAAGTCCCAAACCCATTGTTAGCTAATGTTAGTTGTGGTGATGTGGTCATGATTACCCTTTTCTTTTTTCAAATTTTTTATTTGAAATTTTATGGATGCTATCTGAATCTGTAAATGCAAGCATGCATATTTTATTAGTATATGACTTACGGAGACATCCATAGTTATCTTGAAGTTTAGGGCACAGATTGCTGGATATATGTATTAAAAATGGCATGGAGCTTAAAAGCAAGTATATTTTGTTAGTAAATGAATTATGGAAATATCCATAGTTGTCTCTGTTTCTGGACATATTTCTGCAAATATGTATGACAAATGTCATACATCTTACATTGGCATAGTTAGCATTTATTTACAGAGTCAATCATATTCCATAGTTGTCCTTAAGCTTACTGGAAAGATTCTGTTATAGATACACATGTAAGACTGTCAGGATGCTTGGATTGTGATAATCTTTCTGAAACTTTATGTACAAAATGCTTCGATAGAGATTTCTCATTACTTATAGGTTACTTGTGGATGTGTTTAGTGCACCATTGCTACTTAGATACTCCCTTGTGTTCATAGGTTCATAGGTTCATACTAGGCTATCTGCCCTAGGGCATTTATAAGCCTAGCCAGAATGTGTTTGGCTTTCGCCACCCATTTTAAAATAATTTTGCTATGCCCTTTTTCGAGGTTAGTATACTGTGCCTCTGTCTAACAGTGACACAGAAGTGATACCCGGGGTAAACCTACAATCTCCCATCCACTCATCAAGATTCCTCTTGAAGAGAGTCAATGAGGGACTCTGCCTAACCTGGACTGTCATTTTGTTCCAGAGTGAAGGGAGCCTCTGGGTTATGAATCTGTCCCTCCAGCATGTCCTATTTATTTCAGTGCTGAGGTTCAAGTCTCTCGAGCGTGTAGCTTGATGGGATTTGGATTTTCTGAGGTGCAGCATGTCCATTAATTCCGGGTTGGACATGGCTTTATACATCAGGCACAGATCGCCTCTGAGCAGGCGGTATGCCACTGAGTAGAGCTGGAGTTTCTTTAACCAGGCAGCATATGGCATCTGTTTGAGCCCTTTGATCCTCTTGGTGAGGTACTTTTGGGGTCTTTCCAGTTGCTGCAGGTGTCTGGTAAGGTACATCCCAAAAGGGGCAGTGTACTCAATTATGGGCCTGATGAGGGATGAGTAAAGAGGCATGATGACCTCCCCTGATCTAGATGTGAATCCCATCATGATTAGGTGGGCTATATAAAATGTTTTTCTAACCACTTTGGCCACGTGGTTGTCAAATGAGAGATTGCTATCAACTTGGGTCCCCAGGTCCCTAATTACTTCTTCTGTACTTAATGGAGTACCACCTGTGTGGTAATTTGTGGGCACTTTGTTTTTGCCAAAGGGGATGACTATACACTTTTTGGCATTTAGCTTGAGGCCATGGCTCTGGCACCAGTTGTCTGTTTCTATGAGGCCCTTTTGGAGGATGCTTGTGTCAGCTGGAGTGTTGATTATGGCGCCCAGTTTGCAGTCATCTGCAAACTTGGTCAGCCACAGTCCTTCCATGTTGGCCTGTACCTCCGAGAAATATATACCGAACAAGAGAGGTCCCAGGACTGAGCCTTGTGGGATGCCACTTGTAACTGGTTTGGAGTCTGACATGGCTCCAGTAATTCTAACCATGTTGGTTCTGTCCTTGAGCCAGTTTGCAACCCATCTAGTGACATAGGGGTTTATATTTAGCTGGTGAGCTTATCTATAATGCCCGAGTGGGGTATTGTATCGAAGGCTTTTGCGAGGTCCAGGTAGGCTGTGTGGACCACCTTCCCCTCGTCAATGGCCTTAGTGACTGTTTCAAAGAAATCAACCAGGTTTAAGAGGCAGGATCTGCCCTTAACAAAGCCAAACTGGGTAGGATCCAGTGTCTGTAGGTCCCCAATGTCTTTATTTATGAGGTCCATGATGATCCTTTCCATAGCTTTGCAGACCAAGCTAGTCAGGCTTATGGGGCGATAGTTTCCAGGATCCGTTGAGGCACCACCTTTGTGGAGAAGGACCACTGTTGCTGTATGCCAATCTTTGGGTACATATCCTGTAGTAAGGCTGAGATTGAACAGTAGTTTTATGTTTGGGTTTAGCTCTTCTTGGAGTTCATGTAGGACACAGCCTGGGACACTGTCTGGTCCCATTGATGCTGTGTTTTTTGCTTTGGAGAGGGCAGCTCTTACCTGAGCATCTGAGATGTCAGGGGGGCAGCACTCTGCTGGGATAGATATTTTTCCTTTTGGTGGGGAGGGGGGGGGAGTTTGCGCTTAACCTGTCAGCTAGGATGTTGGCAATGTCTGTGGGTTTGGTGTATTTTTTGTCATTTTGGACTAATTCTGAGCATATCTGGGAATTCCCACCCAGGTTCCTAACATAACTAAAGAAAGCCTTGTGATTATCCTTAGTGTCCTGTGCAATTTTTCACTCGAAGCTGGCCTTAGATGATTTTATGAGTGCCCGTAGTTTTTTGCTAATACTGATCAGAGATGCCTTCCCTTTTTGGGATTTTGCTCTATCATGTAGTAGCTTCCTCCTACTATTGTATAGTTTGTTTATGGCTGGGGTCCACCAGACAGGACGTCTGCCTTTGGAGGATTGGGACTTGGTTTTATTTGGGATTGCATGATCCATGCATTCCTGAAGGTGTTCATACAATGCGTTTATAAAGGATTCTGCGGTCTGGGCTGTATTTTCCACAGGCCCGGGGGCTTTGAAGGATTCACCTCGGTTTTTGAGGAGTGTGAAATTTGCATTAGAGAAGTTTATCACTGTGGTTTTTAGGTCAGGGGGGTGGAGTCGGGATGTGAATATTCAGTGAGATTAGTTTATGGTCTGATCTTACCAATGAGGGATACACTTCTGGTCTGGAGCATAGAGTCCCCATGTTGGTGATGATCAGGTCCAGTATGTTTTCCCCTCTTGCGGGAGTGGTAACAAGTTGTTCCATAGCATTTGAGTTTATAAATTCTAGGAACCTTTGGGTTAGGGTGTTGGAGCTAGAGTAATGCTCCCATTCTATGTTTGAGTAGTTGAAGTCGCCCAATATAATGGTGTTTGGAGAGACCTTCATATTTTCCAGTGTTCTCAGGAAGGCTGAGTGGGGTTCCTGGGTTTGGGAGGGTGGTCTGTAGCAGGCTATAAACTGGAAGGCAGTTTTACCCACTGTTAGTTGCACATGGATAGTCTCTGATGCTTCGTGCTGTGCCACCAACCTGGAGGTGTGGGCAGAGGAATTCTGAGTTAACTGCGGCCCAATTACATATTACATTGTTATTTGCAAGTTTAGTGCTGATATTGGTGTATTGCGCTGAAATCCATGAACTTTAAGGAATCTGGCTCTGTTTGTGCATTAATTCACAGTACTGAAGTCTAAAAGTGTTCAGTGCTCTCTAAATTCTAAATTTGCATAGGTGAAGTTACTTCTTTCACTTAGCAAACACTGCCTATAGTAAAATAAATCATATAAATTATATTTTTTAAAATACATTCCCAGTACTCCTATTTTTGTCCTACAAAAAGTATATACCTACTTTTTAAAAATTTCTTCATATTCTTTGTTTTCCCCTTAATAATGTACAAACCTACCTACCTTAATTGTTTATCGGTCTCTTAAACTAGTTCTGCCATTCATTCTACATTTTTTGCAATCAAAATTATATAATGTGCATAAAATGTTAAAATGTGGCGTTACAGCTTCCAGTCTATATTAATATTCTCCTTTTTTTTGTTTGGTAAATATAATGCTGTAACATTCATCACTAAGAGAATACATGGCACTGCTAACTGGTTATATCCTTCCCATAAAATCTTGTTTTCTTGCTGAAAATTTTTCTAATTTACATTTGTATCCATCAGTTTATTTACATCACTTTTTTATCTTATAACATTTAAGTTATCTTCTTTCTCTTCTTGACCTTATTGCCCAGTGAAATGGAAAAATAAAGAAACATTTTCAGCTTGAACAAAAATCAGTTTCTGTCTTTAAATTAAAGCTCTTATATGCCTATATCCTGTTCTTTCTCATTTTCATATTACCAATATTCAAGCTTACCCTAAACTTTACAACATTCTTCGCTAATTTACCTTTCACCTTCTTTAATTACAGTTAAAAGCATCAACTATTACTATTTCCATATTCACTATTGTGCAGAGTTTAATCCCTCATGTAAGTCTTCTCTTTGTTTTCAGTCTATAAAGGCATGGATACAGTACATTTGGTCAAATTTACTTTTCATCGAAGGATTCTTCCGTGTCAGAACTGGTCAAATGGAAGTCTTATTGAGTGATGGAACATCAATCTATACAATATCAAATGTAATGCAAGTTAGACCTGGTCCTTGTGCCAAAACTTTCATTTGTAACAAATGTCTTGGGGTTAAGATTGCATGTGTGTGTGTGTATGTTTGTGTGTGTGTGTGTGTGTGTGTGTGTGTGTGTGTGTGTGTGTGTGTGTGTGTGTGTGTGTTTATTGGTTTAGTTTAGAGTAAAAGTTAGGGAAGGGGATAGATGTGTTAGAGTGCTTGGGTACTGGTTTGTTTGATGAGTGTGTGTGTGTCTTGTTTAGTGTACTGTTAAGGGAGGAGCAGTGGTAGGGGTAGTGTTAGAATGCAAAGGTAAGGTGGTACAGGGGGAGTAAAGTCCCTTTTGTCTACCCTTACACATATATGCTAACCCTAACCCTACCCCTGCCTCTGACCCTGACCATGCACATCAGGGAACTAAATACCCTTTTTTCCTAACTGTACTACTGTTCAAACAAATTATTTCTGTAAGTAAGTGTTTTTGGTTTAAATTATCATGCAATAAATTGTTTTCCTTTTTAGATCAATTTAATGGGTCAAGGAAATACCAGTTCAGTTGTAGGTAGGGTCAACTGCTATTTTGGTTAACATGTCTCAGCTATTTGTTTGTGTAGTCTTTAGTACTGGACTCAAAGGCATACACAATAGCAAGTTTTATCTGTGCTGGTCTTACTCCTACATCCACAACTGATATTCTCTCTCTCTCCTCTACTTATAATAAGGTCTAATAATTTAATTTCTGTGTTTTTAAGCAATATAGTTGTACCAGAAGATGGTTCTGTATTCATGTTCCAAATAAACATTCTTCCCCATAGCAGTTCATACTGTTCTTTCTTATTTAATTCTAGTCGTCTTATATCAGTTTGCTTATAATGGCCATTCTCACATTTTCAGACTGTTGGTAAACTAATAGTCTAAGTGCATAATATAATAAATTATTCAAATTTAAAACCACAATCCCTAAATTAGTCTTTCTCCTTTTTTGTGTTTATAAATTGAAATTTTCTTTTTATACCTTTAACCTTTCCTTCTATAGAATTCCTGCCTCTTACATTTATTTATCTTATCTCCTAGCTATTTTAGTTTTTACTAGTTTCTATATGCAGTATTACAAACATATTTTGTACAGAGCCTATCCCATCTCCTGAGCTTTAATTTCTTTATAGATTCTGTTTACTAGATTCTTATATGCTCTACATGAAGTTGTACCCTTTCATCTTTATGCGCTACAAGTTCATTGCTCACCATTTTCATTTTCATGTTCTGATCCACTCCCCCCATCAGCAGAAAGAATCATTTGCATCAAAATTGTATTTAATTAATCATCCTTCGTATCATTGTCCATCCAGAAGTGCCTGATATTTTTGATACTTATGATTTTCTATTTTGCAGTTGTTCATTGAATATCATTTTTCTGTGCATTGTTGTCCCATTTATTTATCATAGCTATTAATTATTTACCAAAAGCAGAGAAAACATGTTTTGGGTTTACCTCAGTTCCTTAAAATGTTATTAAATCCCCCCTTTAACAGCCAGACAAGGCATTTCTTGCACTTTTCAGTCTTTCATATTCAAAATCAAAATTGCAATGCATTCCCATCCCCCTTTCCAGAAGCTCTTCATATCCACAGCACAACTGTATATAGTATTCAGAACGTTTTTAATATCTTTTTCCTCAACATACTCTAAATGAAACTGAATTGTCAGTTTCTTTTTATCAGTCATATTTTGTACTAAAAAAAAAATCATTCCACAGGTACTCATGCATCTTGTTAGTACCACCCACTAACACATTTCCATTGATGGGAAAGACTGAACTATGGCACTGTAGAGCATACCTCTCTCTCTCTCTCTTGAACTAGATAAATGATTATATATCTGGTGCCTTTATTTCCAATGTAGCTATCATTTTTTCACATATAAAGTAGCTGTCACATTGTAAGCCTTTTCAAAGGCTTCATATGCTGATGCACTCCAGTTCCGACAGTCTCCATTCAGTTTTCAGCTATAACTGCCACATACAACCACTGCCTCATACTAGTGCACTCATGCTCCATATGCACACCACCATCCTGGTTTAGTTTCATAATTTTCACTGCTAAATGCACTTCCTTTTCCAACACACCTGCTTACACTTTGTCCAGGTCCTTGATTGTTGTGGCAACCTCAGGGTCCACATCTTGAATATCCTTAATGCAGAATCATTTGCTATTTTGTTTTTTATAACATCTTTTGCAAAATTCCATCTGATAAACTTTCTTAGTGGAGGTGGATAATTTGTATATCATTTAACTCCCGTTCCTGATCAATCAGCAAAACTTGCGAACAGTACTGCATTCTTCAGCTTGCAGCTTCTTCACAACCTTTGCTACATCTGCCCTAGCCACCTCCATGCGAAACATGACAATGCATGAAAAGAGCAGGGGAAGTTCCCTGGTACTGTGGGCAATTTTCTCCTAATCAGTTTGAACACCTCCTTGGGTATCCCTGAAATAAATTCAAAATAAAAAACACAGACATGGAAATGCAATGCAATGCAAGCAAGAATGGTACAACTCTGAAAACAAATGATCAACATAATAACAGCAATGTATACATGACAGTATATTGCCATATCAATGAAAAGATCATGATATCCTAACTCAGAGATTTAAGAATGCCCATGCCACTATTACAGAAGGACCCACAGTTAAAAATCCTGAATGAAATATTCATACAAAACTGAAAAAAAAAGCCACTCAGGACACCACAGAGAAAACTTGCACATGGAGAATACAGGCTTCACAAGCAATGTTCAACAAGCTTTTGCAAAAAAAAATGCTTCATCAAGTATTACAGATTTTTAAAAAGCAGCTGTCTAAATATATGTAAAAAATGTAAAAAAAGGTAAAGTACATGTGATAGCAAACAAACATTAAAAACAATTAAAATTTTACTTTTAATTCACTTTTGTCACTGAAATAAACAACCAAATAATAAAATCCAGCAAAGGCAAATTTGTGGCTAAAATAGCTAGCCAAGCCAAATACAATCACAAGGCATATTTTATTTATGTTCTTAATCTCAAAAGCACGTTGCAGCAATGCACTAAGCTGATTGTGAACAGTTACCTACACTAAGACTGAAGATATAGCTAACCTACTGGCTAATAAATTTAACTCTAACGTTTACCTGTTCTTCCCACTGTCTGTCCCTCAAGAGATACCTGAAACTGACTTACCTCCAGCCACCACAGAAGACCAAGTGCTAAAAGTACTATCAAAGGCTAAAACTACTGCATCAATGGGTCCTGACAATATCTCTGGATCTCTCTTAAATAACATGAAGCATGATTTAGCCACACTCCTAACAAAACTGTTCAAAATCAGCCTCCATACAGGTTTTGTACTGAGTGCATGGAGAACAGCTACAGTCATTACCATGCATAAGGAAGGACCTTCCACAGACCCAGGCAATTACAGACCCATAAGTCTGACCAGCCTCATATGCAAAGCCAATGGAAAGACTTATCATGGAATTAATCGATCAGGAGATAGGGAACCTTCAACACTGGACTCATCTCAGTTTGAATTCATCAAGAGCAGGTCGTGCTTAGTCTAGTAGATTGTTTTGGAAAGCAATGTATGAGGGGAAAAAGGTTCATACAGCATACTTCCATCTGGCCATAGATCTTGACACAATTCCCCACACAGGCATAGTAGAAAAGCTAAGTAAATTGGGAATAAATCATTGTGTTACCTGCTGAATTGCCAACTGGCTCACACTTAGGATGGAGATAATCAAAACAGGAGAAAGCTACCTCCACAAAGAGACCAGTCACAGGTGGAGTCTCCAAGAGTTCTTTACTGGGACCTCTCCTGTTTGGCATCAACTTTTCTGAATTAAAAGTCAATACCAAAGGGCTCTCGCTGACTAAATTTGCAGATGACTGCAAGCTAGGAGCAGTCATTGAATCCTGAAATGACTTAGCCATCCTACAGGAAGGTTTGTCTCAAATAAATAACTGGTGTCAAAATCATGGTCTGAAACCAAATATCAAAAATGAATTACTGTGTCCTTTGCAAAGCCATCTATCCTAGGGAACTACCACCTTGACAGTATGCCCCTAAGAGTTGTCCCAGTTGTTCAGGATTTGGGAATTTATGTGGACAGTGATCTAACATTTGACCAGCATGTATCTATTGTTGTAAGAAAGTCCTTCTATATTGTACACTTTATAAACAAGGGGATTATGTCTAGATCACATTTGACCAGTTATTGAATATAATGCCCCCTTTGGCATGTATGTGCCCAGGCACATGCAACAACTGGAAAGGCCACAGAGATACCTTACTAAAAGGATACAAGGCCTAAACAACATGTCCTGCATGGACTGACCCAAAGTCCTGTCACTATGTTCAGTACTCTACAGACTGCAAAGAGATGATTTGTGACTGGCATACAAAGCATCCTACAATCCAGTACTGATGGATTTATTGCATATCAGCAAGTTAAATGGCAACATCAACAGAAAAGTTTGGAGCAAAAGATATATTTTGCAAAGGATACCACTGCTATGGAACAGACTCCCCAAGCCCATAAAACAAAGTTCATCTCTGTCCATTTTCAAAAACAACTTAGATCTATGGATGGGGAACAGAAAATGTACTAAATGCTTTATTCCATGCATGGGTTCCCTCAAATTATCCATGGTATGATCTCAGTTATTCTCATTAGGGGGTAATATATAATTATTGACCATGGAATGGATAAGGCCAATCTAAAACTAATAGGGATAGGTTATTCTGAGCAGAAAAAAAAGGAAATTGGCTAGGCTTAAAATACCCCACAATGGCATCTAGCCTAGTACTTACCTATGAAACTGTAAAACAACATATATACAATATATGCCAGCATTTGGGAAACATGACGATTGTTGAAAAGTGTGAGCTGGAGGACTTGAGTGTTAGAACAAAAGGAGGTAATTATGAGTTCATGGCATAAGGATGAAAGAGAGAGATAGGAGTAAAAATGATTATATGCCCTGCTAGGAAGCATGTACATTTAGACTGGATAACTATATGAAAGAAATCCACAGAAGTTTTGATAGCAGGAGGTGTCTTTAATAGTTGGGGGAGGGATTCACACAGTCTAGGGCCATGAATAGAGAAAGAATAGTTGGAGGTGTATAATTTGGATGGTGGTAACATCAGAGGTCTTTAATGGCTGAGGCTCCTGAAGATATAGGTATGGGCTCACTTCATTAGTCTGGAAGTTAAGATAGAAGCAAATGTTCTTGAGGAACTTGAATAATTGACAACCTAGGAAGAGGTCTGCCTTTTGTTTAACAGGAAGCCATTTACCTTTTTCTAAAGTAATGTAGTAGTGTTCAAGTCTGGGGAAGGTTGTAATGCACCTGCATATTTGGTATGAGATGGTTTGCATGGTAGATGTGTATTTAGCTGATGCTACTGTAACCAGAGGGAGACATACCTCTCAACCTCTTAGAGCAAGTAATCTGGGCAAAGCCATAAATAAAAGTGGGACAAAGGCCCAAAAATAGGGACAATTTTTAAATATTGGTCTTAAAAACTTAGGAAGTTGATAGAATAACAGCTGTTGCATTAGCATGGATTTTCTGAAGGAAATGAAGTCTGAAACTCAAATGTCTGTCATTATTTTCTAACTTCCGTCTTTATTTAATTGCTACTAATTTGCCAGAAAACCACAATTTTATGAAAAATGGACCAAAAATATGAGGCAAAAATCTGGACAGTTGAGAGATATGGCTCAGGGAAAACCATATTCTAGGTGAGGGGTGAGGATGATTCTATTTTCAACGGCTGATCTGGTTGAATATGGTAGAAAAGGAGATAATATCTATGCCCTGAAAAGAAGGGAATACATCCTTTTATGTGTGTTTTCCAGATGTATGTTAAATGTGAGAGAAGGGTCTAGCCAAAGACTAATATATCTGAAAGAGGAGACTTTTTCTAAAGGAGAGCTACTGTGATCATAAATTACTAAGAACTTTGTGATCTTGCAAGTTTTTATTCCACGGTGGTGCAGCGGTAGCGTTGTTCCCTCACAGCGAGAGGTTCTCCCGTTCAATTCTTGGCTGGAGTGTGAGGAGTGCCTTCTGTGTGGAGTCTGCATGTCCTCCCCGCGGTTGGGTGGGCATTCGAAAGACATGCGTAAATGGGCATGCCTTAGTTGAAGGTTGAACGTCGAGCTGGCACCTCGGCATTTGTCAAGATCTACTGCCAATCACTAGCGGACTGGAGTTCTGCTGTGGCGACCCCTAACCGAGAAAAGCCGAAAGACAACAACAAATAGCAGATTTAGTTTTTGAAGAGTTTTGTATAAAGTTTTTGTTTTTGATCTAGTGAATAAGGCTGTGGAAGCTTGAGTGTAGGTCTTTTTGTAGTGAGATGAGACATTGTTTACAACAGTAAAGAACCATGCCCTCAGTGTATAGAAGAAGAGGAACTTGAGGAAGATCAGAGAAAAGTTTATTAATGTAGAATGACAGTAGGCGAAGAAGAAGAATGGAGCCTTGAGGGACACCTTTGAGAAGAGAAGGAGATTAAGAGGAGGTAGAGCTAATGTTGAAGATGAAGATGGGGCAACTAGAAAGGTGGTTCTCGAGCAAGGAAATGGCATCAGGGCTTATGCCAATCTCTCTGAAGTGGTGTATCAGACAGGTGTAGTCAATTAAGTCAAAAGCCCCATGTTAGGTCTAAGTAAATTGCTCCTGCTATCATTCCTTTATCCATTGCCATAAGGATGTTGTCTGGAAACTGAGAGTAGCCAGTGGGCTATTATTCATGGTCAAGGTTAGAAAGGCCATTTTCTGTTAATTTTGAAATTTATTTTCAAAACACAAAGCTCAGAAATGTGTGATTTGAGTACATCTACTTGAAAATTATATTACAGTGAAGCTGGCAAATCTAAAGATTTTGCTATTATAATAAAATAGACAGTTCTTTCTTAATATGTTTTGGTAATAGATTGATCATAGTAGTGCAGCAGCAGAGAGAAGATGTTAACTATAGGGACTAAAAAACAGGTACCGCTCTATCTCTACACATATTCCCCCAGATTCTCTATGCCTTGCACAGCGTGCAAGATCACTGCAGGAGCCCTAGCAGGCAATATGTCTGCCGTGCGATCCAGGAACAGCCTGCAGGGGCATGCACGAGCGGTCCTACACTAGTCCTGTATGGGCTAAGCCCCTGTATACAAATCACCCCATTTGCAGGAGAAATCCATGCAAATGAGGTGAATTTGCGATCCAGGAAGCTTGCAACCGGCCATGCAGGACTTGTGCAATCTGCAGAAATGTACTCGATTAGTAACCGAGTACATTTCTGCAAAATCCAAAACGGAGCTGTGACAGCTCCAAATAAAGGCTGCATATCATATAGGAAGCATGCCAATGGCCAAGTATAAGGACAATGGCATTGCAAACAGCCAAAAAAATAAAAAAAAATCTACTTTTATTTTTTTTAGCCAATTTTGGCTGTTTAATAGTAGGGCAGGGGCACGCAAACGGGATCAGAGGAAAATAACAAAATAAACCTAAATTAAGCATTCTAACTAAAATCACTATTCTGCCATGCAAGTCAATGGTAGGCAGAAGACAACATGGACAGTGAGTAGTGGTTACTTAAGGGGGGGGCTTAGTGTGAGACATGTAGCTATGCATTAGCAGGCAATCCTATGCAAATGAGGGGAATGATAGTGAATCCCAGTTTTCCCCAGCATGCTAGTCAGGTCCCAACAGTGTAAGAGTAGAAATAGCTTGGTGCAAGCCTAGGAGGTAGGTGACATCATAGGGGGTGTGTCAGGCATACTGTAAGTGGACTGGAGCCCTGTGGCCCGGGTTTGCTCCCAGCTAAGCACAGCTAAACTAGGGGGTGTGTCTGAATCTGCCTAGGACTCTTTACATTGCTTAAGCGGGTGTGCGCACCACACACCAGGTTTTAAAGGAAGAAACAAATTTAAACCAGGAAATAGCAGCACTGTGCACATTTGAGCACTCTGTTTGCACCCCTGAGCTTAAACAGGAAGGCAATGGGGAGGGAAAACAGCAGTAGGAAGGTAATCAAGGAGAACTAGCATAGCTGGCAGGTGAAATGTATAAGACTCAGCCAATTACACAGGAAGCAGACCAGCCTAGCCCAGAACACTACTATAAACTACGCAAACACCTTCCCCTCTGGATTTTCCCACACTCTGCACCACCAGTGTAAACAAGCGGGGAACTTTTAACACACACAACAGCAAAATGATAGGGGCTGCACTGCAATAGCTATCATACAACAACTTCTGGAAGAGGCTGAGGGTGGTGAGGATGTGAATGCTGTCAACCAACCCTCAGTGAGAAGACAGAGGAGAGTGTACAGACCCAGGGTAACCTACTAGGGGCTACATGAGCTGGAGATAGTGGAGCACTGTAGGGTGGACAGGGACCTCCTACAGCAAATTGTTGAGCTGTGCCGGTCACGCGTCACACACCAAACTAACAGAGGAGAATCCATCCCAGTGGATACTAAGGTATGTGTAAGCCTAAGAATACTAGCTACAGGTACCTTCCAAAGGACAACTGGGGATATGATGGAGACCTCACATGCATCAGCATCCAGGGTACTCCACCAGTTCCTGGATGTCATGTCAGCACATGTTGGTGAGCATGTATATTTCCCCAACACTTGTGAGGCGTTGGCCAGCAATATGCAACTGTTCCACCAAATAGCAGAATACTCTGAGGTAGTGGGTGCTATAGACTGCACGCACATACTCATCAAAGCACCACCCAGTGAGCGGTCGTAGGGTCTACATGAACTGCAAGGGCTTCCCCTCCATCAACTGCCAAGTTGTGTGTGATTCCCAGGGCATAATAATGAATGTGTGTGCTGGCTGCCCTGGAAGCTATCATGATTCCCACATCTGGCATTTGAGTGACATAAGGAGGAGTAGGATGGAATATCCAGTAGCTACACACTTTATTCAGGCACATAGTGGTTCAGTAGAAACGTTCTTTTTCCGTGTTTTGGCTAAACCTAAATCCAATAACAGGGAGGTGGATATTAACAACTTGTTAATATTTGAGTCCAAATGTATAATTCAGGACACTGTATCCCAAAGGTTTAAATATGGAACTAGACACTAATGTTTGCAATAAGTAAATTGACATTGTTATTTGTTTGGTTGAGAATGCTTACATTTTATTAATGGGAATGGAATGACAGTGTTGTTGCCTCACTTTTTATGTTAGAAAGCAGGTGGGATTCATCTTAGCAACTTTGTAACTTTGTATAAAATGTATTATGCACAGTTAAACATGGGCAATGTGTAATGTATGAAGGGCACTTTAAATACAGATTGGTCATTGAAAGATGATTCATTGAATGCATTAAGTATGAGGTATATAAAGAAAGCTGCTTGATGTAATAATTTATTCTTTGAAGGCGTAAGACGAGGTACTAGATACATCAGTAAATACTTTTCTATCCTGATGGTTTGTGTGTTTCATGGTTTTTCGGAGGTGAATGTGTGTTTTGAGCTATCACGAATCCCACATCTGGCATCTGACACATCTGTACCAGAAATTTGCCAATGGGGACATTCCTGACGGTCACCTAGTGGGGGATGCCGGATACGCACTGGAGCCATGGCTGATGACACCCATTAGAAATGCACACACACCCGAACAAGAACTCCATAATGAGGCACATGCACAGACCCGAATTATAGTACAGCGTGTATTTGGGATGCTCAAGCCATGGTTCCGGTGCCTGGACACATCCGGTGGAGCCTTGCAGTACTCACCAGCTACATGTACCCAAGTTGTCCTTGTATGTGCCATGCTACACAATATGATCCTGTGGAAATAGCTACAGCAAGAACAGCATGGGGCAGGGCCACACAGCCCCCCACTATTGCCAAGGCCTGCACAGGCACAGAGTGACTCGGAGGAGGAACAACCTGAGCCTGCCCCAGTAGGCAGAAGGAGGCATGCCCAGTATGCCCTGGCCTTGGAAAAGTGGCAACACATAGCACATACATTGACACAGGAGGGACCCAGGGAATAACACCTCTCTCTAACTCTCACATACTGTAAAAGGGATGCCAAACATTACACTACCTGTGCTCAACCATGTGTCAGGAGTGTACCGTGTGCATCCGACACAGGCAGCCCTGCAGCACCACCCTCAATATTGGGACACCCACAAGGAAAGTGACTCATACATGCCAGTCAGGGGGGTTCACATACCCAACAACAGTCAAAGCCAGCAGGCCAGGTGTAAACAAACACAAACAAAGGCTGTGCTATGGCCTCTGAATGATGCCTATGGGTAACCTCCCCCCCAGGCCTACACAGACAGACTACAGCAGGCCAGGTAGTGGGACATCAGTTCTGAAGGGTAGAAAGTCAGAAACTAATACGTAGGTAAATCAAAGCTATGATCTGTAGTACACTGGTATGCCTCTAGTCAGCATGATAGGTAAGAATACAGAATGAAATGGAGTACCTGACATACAGGTACAGTCATAGCAAATGTGTACAGGTGTCAGGTGTGCCCCCCATCCTATGTAGTAATGTAATAACAGTCAGGTGTGCCCCCCCAATCCTGTGTGGAAATGTAGAAATAGTCAGGTGTGCCTCCCACATCCTATGTAGAAATGTAGTAACAGTCAATGCCAAATGATCAACGGATACCCTGCAGAAACAGTATGCTACCTGTAGGTGTACAACACAAAGGTCAGCACTGCAGTACAAACTACCTGGACTCATTCCACACAGTCAATACAGACAGGCATACTGGGCATGCTCACACACTTAGAGGAATGAAGGCAATGTCAGTCAACAACATACTGAAAGGTCATACTGGGCATGCTCACACACTTAAACACATGAAGGGCTTGTCTGCAAACACCAGTGGACCAGACATATCTGGCAGTCGCAGATGTTAGTGCAGACACTCCTCAGTATGCACCACACATGCTTTGCACACACAGTGGATAGGAATATAGACATATATCTAAGGACAACACACAATAATAAGCTAAAGGTAGAAGTACATAGATGTGTGGAGATGAAAGCCTGTCCCACCCAGCACACAGCTAAAGGGCCACAACCACATGGCGTTCAGATGTCACTCACTGTAGATACTAGCCACCGGTATCCATCCACAGTACAGGCTGTGTGGTGCACGTACTAGCAGTGCAACATGACTGTACAAGGAAGTAGTCATCTAGCAGCTGTATACACATACCAATGATATATGACCATGTGTGTGCCTGCATGTGGTGTGTCAACCCCTGGATGAATGCACTATGGCCCATGGCCACACACTGCCCTCTTCATGGCCCTACTATAACAAGCCTGCTGAGGTTATCCACCTAGAAATATACCTTTGGCAGAGCTGTAGCCCAGTAATCTCCATAGCACGTCATATAACTACATACTGCTGTTAGGTAGGATTTCTAATCCCCGACTTGGTAAGTGTGTGTGTGTGTGTGTGTGTGTGTGTGTGTGTGTGTGTGTGTGTGTGTGTGTGTGTGTGTGTGTGTGTGTGTGTGTGTGTGTGTGTGTGTGTGTGTGTGTGTGTGTGTGTGTGTGTGTGTGTGTGTGTCTGACACTGTCTGTGTAGACAGCAATGCCTTTTAGGTAGTCACACTCCCTACAATTCAAATGCTGTACTTTGGCAAGGCTGCTGATGCCATTCACCTAGAAATATACCTCTGGGAAGGCTGTAGCCTAGTAATCTCCATAGCACATCCCATAACTGTGTACTGCTATAGTGTGATAAATTAACTAGGTAGGAGTTCTAATCCCAGACTTGGTAATTGTGTGCGTGTCTGTCTGACTCTGTCTGTGTGGCGAGTAATGTTTTTTAGGGTAGTCACACTCCCTACAATTCAAATGCTATACTTTGGCAAGATTGCTGATGTCATCCACCTAGAAATACACCTCTGGGAAGATTGTAGCCCAGTAATCCCCATAGCGTGTCCTATAACTGCGTACTGCTGTGGTGTGATAAACTAGTTAAGTAGGATTTCTAATCCCAGACTTGGCAAGTTTGTGTTTTTCTGTTTGACTCTGTCTGTGTAGAGAGCAATGCTTTTTAGGGAAGTCACACTCCCTACAATTCAAATGCTGTACTTTGGCAAGATTGCTGATGTCATCCACCTAGAAATACACCCTGGGAAGGTTGTAGCCCAATAATCTCTGTAGTGCATCCTATAACTGCATACTGCTATAGTGTGATAGAATAATTAAATAGGAGTTCTAATCCCAGACTTGGCAAGTGTGTGTGTGTGTGTGTGTGTGTGTGTGTGTGTGTGTGTGTGTGTGTGTGTGTGTGTGTGTGTGTGTGTGTGTGTGTGTAGAACAATGCATTTCAGGCTACTCACACTCACTACAATTCAAATGCCCTACTTTGGCAATCCTGCTGATGTCATTCACTGTGAAATTCACCTTTGGAGAAGGGGCATTCCAGTAATCTCTGTGATGCGTCCTATAACTGCATCATGCTGTAGTGTGATATACACTTCTGGCCTGGGTTATATCCCCACACATGACAGTTGTGTATGTTTTGTGTGTGTATGTTTATGTTTGTGTAGGGAGCAGTGCATTTTAGGCTAGTAACACTCCCTACAATTCAAGGGGAACTCCAGTAATCCATGTGGTGCATTCTATAACAGCATCATGCTGTAGTGTGATATAGACCGCTGGTAGGGGCTCTATCCCCACACATGACAGTTGTGGATGTTTTGTGTTTGTGTCTATGTTTGTGTAGGGAACAATGCATTTTAGGCTAGTCACACTCCCTACAATTCAAATGCCCTACTTTGGCAATCCTGCTGTCATTCACTGTGAAATACACCTTTGGAGAAGGGGCACTCCGGTAATCTCCATGGTGCATCATATAACAGCATCATGTTGTAATGTGATATAGACCTCTGGTAGGGGTTCTATTCCCACACATGACAGTTGTGGACATTTTGTGTTTGTGTAGGGAGCAATGCATTTTAGGCTAGTCATACTCCCTACAATTCAAATGCCCTACTTTGGCAATCCTGCTGATGTCATTCACTGTGAAATACACCTTTGAGGAAGGAGAACTACAGTAATCTCTGTGGCGCATCCTATAATGGCATAGTGCTATAGTATAATATACTAGTGAAGTAGGAGTTCTAATCCCTGACATGATAGAGGTGTGTGTGTGTGTGTGTGTGTGTGTGTGTGTGTGTGTGTGTGTGTGTGTGTGTGTGTGCGTTTGTCATTTGTATCCTATGTGGTGGTGGGTGTGAGTGTGTAACAACTGGACTCAATGTGGAGTGGATTTTGCTAACTTCTTATATGGTGGGCCAAGTATATATCACAATGTTCACCATACAGGGGTAACAGATGTGAAATAGCCAAGAGGTTGGTGTGTAAATCCATACCCCTAAATGTGACAATGCCAGCTGAACAACATTAGCAACCCTTGTGTTACCCAGAGTGCACTCTCAACCCATGCCTCATACACAAACACGTTTGCCAAGGCAACAGCCGCTATGTTGGTAGTACCCTGCATATTGCCCACTGATAGTAACCATGGTATGATTGCAGTGTGATACAGAGGGCATGGCACCCTGTCCATCAGTCCAATAGGCATGTACATACTGACAGTGCACCTCCCCCATGTTCCCCGTTGGACACCAGCAACACCTGTGGTGCCATCAAATGTGACCCACAAAGGACATAACATGCTGAAACATAAGCCCTATATGGACAGATGCCACTGAGATCAGGGAATACCTGTATCATGCTAACAATGTAGGTGCAGGGCCAACCTGCTGTTCATAAACTGTTTCCGCCACATGAGGCCAGGACTGGCACGTCTGATGATAATGAACTGTGTAAACAACATGGGCCAGACACCCCAGGTGCATACCGCATGTCACTGTACATGCATGTGGGAGGTGTGCAGATCCCATACACTGTCCATATCATGGATGAAGGAACACATACATGGCACGCAATGCCCAGCATTGGCCACATGCAATAGTCACCCATGTGACTGGATGGTGAATACAATACCCACCTGTGTGGGCATCTCCAGACACTACACCCCTGAGCCACAATGCAGACCATTGTCATGTGGCCTGATGCCAAAGTATACCCATCACCTAGCCTTGTATAGCTATCTGGCACTGTCAACCACAACACACCCATGAAGCAGTGCGCACATGCATATCAGTATTGGCACCCGTGTCTGTGTGTGTGGTGTATGATGCGTATGACCACATTCACACTCACTACAACCACCATTGGCATACTGAAGCATGCTGTCTGATGTCAGACGCCTCCACATACCCTTTACACATATAACCTCTGTATGACCCCTGTGGTGCACGGGATATCTGCACAGTACTGTGTTGTGACAATCCCTGAGTTATATTCCTGGCACTGCCAAGTGTGGCAATGTGTGCGCATCCCTGTGAAAGTGTGGGTGTGTTGATGCTGATACCTGTTCATGCGGGCAGGCATGCATACAACACCTACCACATAGCTACCATATCCCTGTTGCAGATGTCACTCATCATCACATATACATTCTGGGGGCTCCCCAGCAAGTAACCCATGTAATGCATCCAATAACTGAATGGACATGTGATAGCACTACATAGTCATCAGGGGTTTGATTCCCTGTACTGGTAGATGTGTGACACAAACATGTGTAGGTTTTACTCTCCAACCCCTACCTAGTTTTTCTGTTCCTCTGTCTGCCTCTCTTACTCCCTCTCTGGTGGATGTGGGGAATTACACCTGCTTTGCTTGGGCAGCAACATGTGTATTTTAAGTGATGCTCAAGATCAGCTCATGGTCTCTGCATGAATTTCAGCCCTCATCTAGCTTATTGCATGTGGAACAGCTGTGGTAACATTCTCATAGCCAATTGATTGGAAACACACACCAATATCTAGGAACATCATGTTGGTGTTGGGCCTTTCATTCACTGTGAGCAGGAGCTCAACCTGTTGTCTGGCAAACAGCATCTCAGATGGATTGGGGTTTACCTCTAACAACATACACTGTGGAAACAGGCCAACACACAGGAGGACGATGTGCCTGACCTGACTACAAACTGTAAGTGCTGCTATACTGTATTTGGATTAATGTTGGTTTAACAGGGTGTTTGTGGATATGGCTGTCCTACATGTTTTAATATCTGCTATGTCAGTGCTATGTTTATGAGGAAACCCCATCTGTAGGGTCATCTGCAGAGTGGGCGGTGTATGGTGCCTTTTGTTTCATGTTTTACCCACAGAGCACCTATCTGTGAACTGCAGAAGGTAGTGTGAGGATTGCAGTCTGTAGATGGTAACAGCTGTGAGAGTTACTGACTTCATATCCCTCATAGGACATATGGTGCAACAAACCCTGTTACAACAGTGTATGTATGAAATTATCACAGCAACATGTCAATATTGGCCCTGTATATGTGCTATCAGCCTCAACCCTGACAACCTTTGCACATATGTCATGCAGTAAGGGGTGCAGATGTACTGTACACCATAATTAGTGACATCATATCTGATAACAAGCCAGTGAGATATCAGACTGCTACACATGCAATGTATAGTAGGGGTTATATTTCAGTGGTTGTGTGTACAGTACTGAGGTCTGTGTACTTATGGTGATTGTTGGCAGTGTGTGTATTGTTAATATGTACCTTGGCCTGTATACAGACTGTGGTAGATGTCATTGTTCTTGGTCCTGTTCTATCTGTTGCATGCTGCTCCACTGTATGTTACCCTATTGGCTAACATGTTTGTAAGGTCATACACACACATGTCCCATACCACAGACAGGCAGTGGACCACACTGTGTAGTGGCCCAGTATATGTAGGGCTAATGTGTGGGTGGCACATATGAGGTTGGTGTTGAACAGATAGTCCATATACTGTAATAATACACTAGCATGCCACATGTAGCTGTGGCTGTGTTCACATTGGTTGTGATGATGCACTTACATACAACAGGTGTATGTTACTCTGTGCTCTGGCATGCCTGTAGAGCCTTCTATCCTTGTGCAGATACATGTGCAGTCCCCCATAGGGAATGTAGGCCTGTGTTTAGCCGGTCTGCCTGTAGCCTACACAGTGCTTTATTACATGCCTAGTACTTAGTGCACTTATCAAGTGAGATGTAATGTCCAGTTACTTGCTAGATGTACTGCTGCCTGGCCACCATAACAGTCATGTATGTCAGACAGAGCAGTGGGATGATATATGTACATATACTTATCCAGATATCTATATAGACATATAGATATACATATCAACATACATACATGGATATGTATATGTACATAGATATACAAATAAACACTCAGATATATACATATACAGAGCAATATATGTTTACACATATACAGAGATACATATGCACATATATGTATGGATATCTACATATATTTTGACAGTAGTAGGTATATCAGAATAGATATGTATGCACATATAGTTATTGATATTTACATATATATATATATATATATATATATATATATATATATATATATATATATACCAACATAACTAGGCATATCTGTACATATAGGATGTGCATACATATATAGCTATATATACATATACCCCTATATATACATATAAGTATATCTATGTATACATGTATCTATATATACATATATGTATATGGGAGTGCTACAGAATCCTGAAAGCACAAAGTCCTGAAGACCGTCAGGGGTGAGCTGCCTTAAGGTATATGGATGTACATTACCATACAATCCACCTTGGTTCAATGCAGGCCTACTTCCACCTGCCATACAGACTGTTCTGTTTGCCAATGTGTTTGTGATGGTGCCAGTTGTGCCTTGTTATGTAACAGTTACATCCCAGTGTGGCAGCTGAGGTCTTTACCCCCTAGGTATTGTCTACAGAGTGTAGATAGAGGCTGGTGAACTATACACCTGCATTTCTTACCGTTGATTGTTTGGTATCCTGTGGCCCAGTCTGTCTTTACCATTGTACTACTTGATGGCCTTGGCCTGGACAGCAACATTTGTTAACTTTTTCAGACTACTGTATTAGTTTAACTGTTTCACAGTTGCATTACTCAGTTTATATGGATGTCTGTGTCTAAACAGCGATATGACATGGCATATACAACTGTAACAAATAAACCTTTCCCATTTATGCACACCTGTGTGTGGTGTTATATCCTTTGATATCTCTGTGGGTATATGTTGCAGGCAATGAATGTCATTTGTATGGGTGGCTCATACAGTCTTCAGTTGGTAAGGTGGTAACTGTAGGAATAGTGGCTGTTCCATATTGTGTGCACGTACTACATATGTAACTTACTGTACATATCTCTGCGTGTGTATGTGTAGTTACATATATATATATATCTATTTATATGTGTGTGTGTGTGTGTGTGTGTGTGTGTATATATATATATATATATATATATATATATGTGTGTGTGTGTGTGTGTATATATATATATATATATATATATATATATATATATATATATATATATATATATATATATATATGTGTATATCTGTATCTGCATATATGTGTCTGTGTATATGTATCCTAGGGATGCCCATGTCGTGTCTGGTCCTGGTTATGGGATCTGCAACACTTGGTAGTGTATTGCAGGGGGGACGTGTTTGGCTGTGGGAGGGTATACCTATTCGTACAAGACATATATTGTTTGGGGCCTCTCAACCCCATTAACTTTGCATGTGGACATACATGTTTTTGTTATTTCCCCATTGTTATGTACAGATGTATGTCCGTATATACCTGTATATAGATATCTAAATATATATAGATATATAAATATATATATCTACTGACATATATATAACCTGCCGTATATATTTAGACATATAGGTGTAGACATACAAATCTATAGATGTAGGCATTCGCATGTATATATGTTCATATATATTTCTATATATGTATACATTTCTATAGGTGTGTATATATATATATATATATATATATATATATATATATATATATATATATATATATATATATATGGGTCTACTTTACATTACCGAACCGACACACAAAACACCGACCCCAAATAACCGAAAACACACAACACCGACAACTCACAAAACCGAACACAATTACACCGACACAAACAACGTAAACTACACATGACACACAATAACATATCCACTAACCCTAACCCAAACCCTAACCCTAAGGTCCGACACTACCGCACAGTTACCCTACCCGCACCCTAACCCTAACTCACTTAACCCACCCCTACACCTAAAGACTGTCACTATCGCACACTTAACCTACCTGCACCCTAACCCTAACTGACTTAACCCACCCTAAAACATGAAGCCCGTCACTATCGCACACTCACCCTACCCGCACTCTAAACCTAACTCACTTAACCCATCCCTAAACTACAGTCCGTCACTATCACACACTTACCTTACCCGAACCCTAACTCCGACACTACCACACACTCACCTTTCCCACACCCTAACCCAAAATCCCACAATATCGCACACTTACCTGACCGCTCCTAACTCCGTCACTATCGCACACTTACCGAGTCGCACTCACACGTTACCCTTGTCGGTCTTTTGGCTGTCGGCAAATCACCTTTTTGATCAACTTGCTTGTCGGTCGTTTCATCTTGGTCTTCTGCGTGTCGGTGAAGTGTCGGTTCGGTAATGTAAAGGGGACCCATATATATATATATATATATATATATATATATATATATATATATATATATATATGGGTACCTATTACTTCACCGACAAGTCAAAACAGCGACACTCACATGTTCGACTCCACATCATCGACACTTCATAACATCGACGTTTCAGGTAAGCGATCTTCCCCCTCACAGGACCCATGGTAGCACTCGTTTCACTATTAAGAAGGTAAGGACAACACTGTCAGGGTACATTTTGAAGAATGACGTAAACCTTACGTGTTAAAAGACAGAAACGAGTGCTACCATGGGTCCTGTGAGGGGGAAGATCGCTTACCTGAAACGTCGATGTTATGCAGTGTCGATGATGTGGAGTCGAACATGTGAGTGTCGCTGTTTTGACTTGTCGGTGAAGTAATAGGTACCCATATATATACATATACATATGTTGTATCTGTTTAGATATTAATATATTTACACACACACACATACATGTAAATGTTGGAATGCTTTTTCTGTACTGTTGAATGACTGGGCTGGATGATATGTTTTTGAAAACATCAGGGTTATGTATATCTGATGTGGCTTAGTGGTAAATCCCTTTGGCTATGGTGAGCAGGGTCCACAGTTCGAGCCTTATAGAGGCTGTTTATTTTGTTGCTAGGCAGAACATGGGCCATTGGATACAGAGTGATTAAGGCACTTTAAAGCAGTTGTAAGTGGGTTTGCACAGGGTTTGCATGGAGGTATGCATTGCTAACTTCCGGTTACAGTTTCTTATACTCAGTTAGCTTCTAATTTTCTTAACTAGTGTAGGCACTGCTTACCTCATGCAAACAGGCTTAAACCCGCTTACTGCTGCTTAAATGTGCTTACTCCCGCTTACCCTCACTCTAATTTCTTTAAAAGAAAAGAAACAGGGGTTGATAGGAAAGTGTTTAAAAAAAGGGCCACAAAGAGGGAAATACAGTAGGGAAAATAGCCAGGGATTTGCAGGAATGCTGTAGGGAAGGTCCAAAACTGCCCATTTCTTCTACAGCAACAGCTGTGCATATACACTGAATTTGGAGGTAGATTTGGACACTCAAACCCCGGGGGGGGGGGTGAGGACAACAATAATAAGTTATAATGCCAATTAGACTGGATTACATGTGTCCAGTGGGCATGTGTGTGAAATGGACAGCTATGTATGGTGCGAGATTTTTTTGTAGGAACAGACTGCCCTTTTTTATTTTTTTTCAGGTGAGAGTGGGATGTTGGGGAGGGATAGTAGGTATATTTGGGGAGGTAGGTTAACAGACAAGACAAACAGGAGGCATACATGGGTGTTATATGCCACATTTGGGGGGTAAACACCTTGATGGGGAGGGGTGTTGAGATATTGGAAGCCCACAAGCCCCCTAGTGGTAACAGTGGGACTGAGGTACCCACTCATGGGCAGTACCACTGCACTTTCACATCCCCGAATGTGCCTGTGCTGGGGGCTGAGTCGCAGAGTCAGGCTGACTCTCTAATCATGACACACAGCCCTTGAGCTGGTGTAGAAGATCACCAAACTGCTCATTGATCACTCTACACACCAAAACCCCAACCTGGCGACGGGTGACAGGTGCCTGTCCGCACCCACTCCCAGGGGGGTGAGCCTCACCCCCTGAGGTGGTTCCACACAAAGGTGGTGCAGGACCAATGGACAGGGAGGTCCTGGGTTGGGTCCCAGACATGCTGGTGCCCGGTGCCACGGCCAGCTGAGGTGGGACAGGTGGGTCCACTGGGACCGGCCTTCCCAACCGTGCTATAGTGTTTACATTTCATCATCATTTGTGGGTTAGTAATAGTCAACACATTCCAGGATTAGGCATAACAGCATTTTATAGATATTCCCATTAACCTAGACAGCAGATATGGAACAGTTGCATAGCCAACAGAACATATGCATATATAGGATCACAGTGGTAATAAGAACAGCATGCAGGTACATTGATGGCACCATGCCACCAATGTTGGAATAATACAATATAGCACATGCATGGGAACCATCAAAATATTTATCAAACAATTGGACATGATCAGAAAATAGGTGTCATTACATACTGGTTGGGGTGGGTATGTTGATTATTGTTGGAGATATGGTGGGGGGGGGAGAGAAAGATGTCAATTAGCAACTAGTATATTCCTGTAGTCCACATTACTTTCCGAGTCAGTGCTGTTATCTGTACCTTACAAGTCTTGCTATACTACCCTATAGCCTTAGTTTGGACAGTGATATGGCTGTCATCATCATTACACATGAACTGGTTTTACCTGCAGTATACATCTCTTACCTGGTATACGTGTTGCGGGAATGTTTGTTAACACTAACTGTTTGTACGCATACTCCCAGATTCCAGGTTGTTGTTTTGCACATAACTATCCAACTCTTTCTGCACAGACTCTGACCATGTGTTGACCACATTCTGGTGTGCCGGGACATATCTAGAATATTGCCCTCTTACACCTTTAGTGACCGGACACACATGGATAAATGTTTTCTTACACAGTTATATTATGTAACATAGTGTGGGTGACAGTGACCAGTGATACTTTATTATTCAGAGAAACTGCAACACTCACAATTCCCTACAATACCAGAGTGAACAGTACCAGTGCAGGTTATAGTTGTCTGTATTTCTGAGCACAGTGTTCTTATACAATGTACCTGTGGGAGCAATGTTTGTTAGCACTACCTGACTGTTGCCACACAAAGTTCCAGATTACACATTAGTATCATGCACATACATCTAACTCTGTTACTGTACACACTCTGGTCACAGCTTGACAACATGGGAGTGTAGATAGGACATGCTTGACATATTACTCTCCTAATAGTTTTGGGGGTTGCTACAGTGACAGGTGTGTTCTCATAATGTTTGACAATCACTTGTATTCCCTGTTTGCTGGCTAAACATCTGGGATCATCCCACAGACTTACCAGGGGGACAAGGGGACAGGCAGCAGATATGAGCACATATACTGAACATTCTGGCCTCATCTGTACAGTTGTGAGGTATGAATCTGTATGCAGCCTAATTCCACTCCCAGGATTCAGACCATGGCTGTGTCTGCTACAACTTAAACACTGTCCATTACAGTTGTGTCTGCTATATAGATATTGCTGTATTTCTCCTATCTGCTTTCTGTCTTATTAATCCCCTGTGCTTTTGCATTCTGTCCTTGTATTACAACACTCATATACAGATTTCCTAGACAGTTATATGTTGTTGGACAGTGTGAGCGACAGTGATGTGTAATACATCATTATTCAGAGCAACTGCATATCATTCTTGTATTTCCGGGCACAGTGTTGGTATCTGACAGACCTGTGGTAGGAATGTTTATTAGCACTACCTGAATGTTCCTACACACAGTACCAGATTCCACATTACTATTATGCACATACATCTCACTCTGTTACTGTACACACTCTAAACACAGCTTGACAAGTTGGGGTGTAAATGGGACATACGTGGCTTCTTAGTCACATAAGGTATTGGGGAGTTGCTAGTGTGCCAGCTTTGTTCTCATAGCTGTCTGTCAATCAATTGTATTTCTTGTTTGCTGCCTATATGGCTGGGATCATGCCACTAATTTTCCAGGGGGACAGGTTGATAGGCAACAGATATGGGCCACTTTACTAGACATTCTGGACATATCTGTACAGTTGTGGGGTATGCTTCTGTATGCAGACTACTACCACTGTCAGGATTTGAACCTTGGCTGTGTGTGCTAAAAAAACAACAGCTCACATCTCGGTTGCATGTGCTATTCAGTTTTTGTTGTCCGCATTTTCCCTGTTTACTGTCTATGTGTCTCTCAGTTGTACTTAATGGCCACTGGGGATTGCACCTGTCATATATAGGCATTCCTACCCATTCAATTTATGGTGCACAGTGTGGGTAACAGTGCTTAATACTACAGTACTATTACATGATTGCATATCTACATTACCATATGATACCAGGATATACACATGCAGTCCAGCAGTTAGACCTGTTTTGTCAGGCTATTACCCTTTTATTGACTTACAAACAATATGAGACTCTTCCTGCCCTTTTCTCTAGTGTATGCTGTACTTGCCTTGAACAATACAGGTTTTATACAAGCAATTAATTTACTACTACATTTATTTTTTTCCTATGACAGTAAATGCATGAGTATTACTGACCTGCCTTGCATCACAACCTTGCTAGGTGACTGATGTGGGCCTCCTGGTTCATGGCCCACTCCATTGCAGCTGTGGGGGACATAACAGGAATATTTAGCCATACCTATCAATGATATACCTGAGATGGCAATTATTACACATATACTGGGGTGATACTTACACACAACTGGAACATCCCCTGCTGATCTAGCCTCCTGGAGCCACTCCTCCAAGAGGTCCCCCTTGCACTGCTTCAGATCGGCATAGTGATGCCTGACCTGCTCACCAGTTTGGGGTATGCCAGTGGCACTGGTGAGGTTACGGGCAAGACGTTCCCAGGCCTCCACCTTATATTGGGAGCCCTGGTACTGGCCCTGCAGCAGTCTCTGAGCATGGTCTTTAATTAGGAGTCCTGCTATGACCTTGGACTCCTGGATGTACCAGCACTGTGCCGGGAAGAGCATGCCTTCTCCCCTTACTGCCATAGTGCCTGCAAGGGAAAGCTACAACCAGTTATGTGATGTATTCCCACCTCTTGGGTTTAAGTAGGGCTAATTTGCTACACTTTTCTGTGATTGGCCAGTTTTGAAAAGGCTAAGGTATGGGCAAACCTGCTTAACCAAGGTTGGCATTGTTTAAAGGGGTATAACACTGGGCACATTGAATTAGCTGGCCTACACATTGCTTACACCTCCTAAGCTGACCTGTGCAATGCTTAGCATTGCTTACATTAGATTTTGCATTATTTTTTATTTTTTTTTTGCATTGATTTCTTATTCATTACATCTTATATATCTGCCTGGTATCCATGATTAATGTGTACATACACTCTATGGGTCCTTGTGTTTTATTGTGGACTTTAACACTCTGTTACAATTACACCTCACTTCTGGGCTTACTGCTGCACTCCAGTTCACATATTTATGTTATCTAGTAGGTTATGGAGCATATGACTGTATACTGATTCCTGTCACAGGTTCAGTTTGGTTTTACTATGGTGAGGACTTGTTTGCTGATACCTCATTCTTCTGTACTTCTGTGATGGCTTGGTGGTTAACAGCTGTGACTATGATATATAGGCCCCTGGGTTCGAGCCTTGTATGGTTGTTTATTTTGTTGATGGCCAGAACAAGGGTTGTTAGATACAGAGTGATTAAGGCACTTTTGAGCAGCTGTAAGCGGGTTTCTGTGACAGTAAGCACTGCTAACCTACCGTTACATCTGCTTACAGAGAGTTAGCTTTAAAATTGCTTAACCAGTGTAGGCATTGGTTACCACCACGCAAACGGGTTTAAGCCCATTTACTAGTGCTTAAATATGCTTACTACTGCTTACTTGTGCTTAAACCTGCTTGCTAGTGCCTTATTCATTATGACACTGACACCTCACATGTGCATTTACTGCAGTACTCCAGTTCATGAAAATATGTTATTTAGTGGGTTATGCAGCATAAATATTACTCATAACGTGCTTTGCCATGGAAAATGGAATGTGCTGCAGTGGGACTCAAATCGGCAATGCCTGCTCATAAGACAAATGCTCTGCCCACTACACTATTGCAATGCTGCTTCATTTACATATATCTTCCTTGTTATCTTCTTCAGCCATTTAAGCTGTATTAACCATAGCTAAGCGATGGGCACACTCAAATTGGATTAAAAAAAAAGGTTTCTTCATTTTATTAATGTATACTGTTGCTGTTGTACACAAGGGGGACTGTTGGTGGGGATATGCGGTCACCTGTGAGTGGTCTCGCTCATTTCATACCCCTTTCTGCTGTTCTTCATTGTGGGGGCGTGTTTATTCTGAGAGCTCTGCTCTCAGACACGCCCCCTGCACTCTTACACGCTCCATGCAAGCCTAGGAGCTCAGGCAGTGCACCTCATTATTATGCATGGTGCGCTGCCATCCTGCTCCTAAACGGCAGCCTCCGTGCAGGACTGCACAGAGGAATAGTAAATCCAGGGGACTGTCTTAAAAAGAAAAACAATGTTATAATGGAACCCTTAGTCACTGTCTGACAAATAATCATCTATATAATTCATATCACAATACTAGCAACACATATCTAAATGAATTAGCCCTACAAACCTTAAAAAAGTGTATCGCTTTATTTGTCTGTGCCAGTTTATATAATATCCCTTATAAAAAAACACATGCTGCTCTGAAGGAGAAAGTCACTGTAGAATAGTAATTTGTTATTCAAGTCCATGCTGTCACTGTAATACATGGAAGGGGCTTAGGTAACAAAATTAAAATTAATTCTGCATGATGTTTTATCAATACTGAAGCAAATGACTTGAGATGCAAACTGGATTAATGGTGTTAGTTTTTGGCATAAGTAGAAATGTTAATTCAAGAAGAGTACTTTACAATATTTACATTTAGAGTACATGTGCTGGTTTAGTCTGAACATAGTCGTCACTGTGTTATTTATATGCATAATCATATCAGTTTTATGTAATATGCATCCACCTTAAGGTGATAAGTCTAATGTCTTTGAATCTTAAGGAACAGTTCATTTTTTGACAGATTACGTTTTATTGATGCTGTTAAAAGACAGAACTACATACAGCTACATGTATAGACACATGCATGTGTGTGTGTGTTTGTGTTTATTTAATTTGCAACAGACAAGATATATTTGTTTTCGGTGGACACCTTGAAACTCTAAGTTAATGATTTGCTCAGCAGTGCACCATTCATGGCTGTGGGGATCAGGTCTGTAGATGTTCTTAACTCACTGACAGCTGTTAAATGTGATTTATGGGCTGCAGTAGCAGCTCAGAAGCCAGGGGATGCACTATCATTACTGTTTCTGATGAATTCTACAATCCCATTAGGATAGCTGTAGGCATTCTCACCTTGATTCCAATAACTAAAAAGTTACCAGTGACTAGAACATTCTTAAGAGACCCAGAAATGAAACTCATATAAAGATGCCATGCCTCATTCAGAAATGCAGAGAAGAAACCATTTATTTTTAAGATTCATTGCAATACAGACACAAATGCTACATATGCAATAATATAGACCCATTTCCTCAGCTAGTGTTTTTTCTGTTATTCACTTCTTTTCTTTTGTGATTATTTCTTTTCAGATGAATTAATATTTGAAAATACAAGTTTTAATATCAAAGCTGCAGTTATCTCTGGATTACTAGTTTGTCTGGGTTTACCTACTACCTATTGCTGCACTGTTTTCATTCCACTATTGATCAAAAGATACAATTTAAAAATATTGAGTTGAAAAATCTTAATGCCTCTCTGTACCCCCAGGCCCCTAAAATTATATATACCAATTGCATGGTTGCACCACAGTGAAGAAAAATGAAAAACAAAAATTACTTTGCCAGCTTGCACAGTTCAAGACACTGATGTGAAGCTCTCTGCAACATTAAACTTTTGAAATTAAACTTCCCAGTGGCAATACCAGTGACAGCTTGTACGTTTGCCATTTGTGTATCTTTCTGTTAGTGTGATATCACTGTCTTCCTCCTCATAATTCTTTCGCCACAATTGCTTTTCAAAACTGGCTGGTAAACCATTTCAAGAACCAAAAGCCAGTCACTTGGGGCACCAGTAATGACTGCAGATAAATGTACAAAATAACATCAGGAAGCTGAGATATATCTCTGAAACATACTTAGCGTAATCATTTACTATATGGACAGCCGAGTAGCACGCAGGCCTTGAAATTACAGATTTAAGCCATGAATATCTTAAATGTGAAATGATAAATGCAGGTTTTTGTTATTAGTTCATTTTTCACAACACAATATTTCTCCAGTGTGTTTCAGCATAGAATTGACAGATGAAAGAAATGGCTGTAATTTTATTCTGAGCAGCATATATGTAACATGTAATTTGTCAAAGGACAGGAAAGAATGTTAATACATCTGGTCATGTGGCTTACAGTTTATAAACTGAGGGGCAAGAATTTGTTGTTAGTTCTGATTAAGTCTTATATAAATGTAACACATATGAAGATATTTAACATCTGATTACATTTTTTTACAAATATTTAGAGTATTTAGATTAGTCTGTGGATTTCCCCAATCTTCATTCATTGTCTCTGAGGTTATTTTCTGTCCTTTGAGAAATTACATGTTTTTGCAGTACGGAAAGGTTGCTTTTGGTAATAAATGCAGCATGTGCAGTAGTTTTCTATGCAATGCATTAATGATGAAAGTTTATCATAAGTGGATTAAACTCTGTTCATGGCTTTCTGGCACAAATGATAGTAAATTAAGGAACACGGTTAAATTACTGTTATTCCAGAATCAATTTAGTTGTTGATTTTTTACATTTACTTTATACTAAGTTTGCATGACCAGTAAGAGAGACTACAAAGGTAATGTGCGGTTCAGTTGCCATAATAGAAAACATACAGCATAACAAGATGGTATTGATTTTCTTTGCAGTTAACAAGAAACTTTCCATATTCATACATGATCAACAGAGCTTTGTTTCTAGTGCAGGTGGAAGGTATTATAACAATATAGAAACAAAACAAAACAAAAAAAAAAAAATAAGGATTGGTTGGTCCACATATTGTCCCCTTTCCTTTCATTTGGATCACAATCACCTGACGGTTCTTATTGTCAGATACCTTATGTTTTTTCTTTTATTCCAACACTCAAAAGAATTGCTTTATGTTTATTTTATGCATTCATAAATTACATTGCATTACTGATTTTGACTGTTTTGTTTCTTCAGGTGGGCTGCTACAGTCATTTGTTATCCTTTTTTGGGTATATTTTCTTATTTTCCCTGAGCTTTCTTTTACTTTGTGTCTTAACATAGGATCCTAGGTTCATAGGAGATTACCAGGCTAATGGCTCAAGAGCCCTTAAAACCTAGCCAGTTTACTCAGATTTTACCCAATTTCCTATCCTTAGAGGAAAGATAACAAGGGTCAGAAAACTGGGTTTTGACAACTTTTACAGATTGCCTCTGTCCTTGAGGGACATGGGCACCACCCCAGGAGTGAATTTGCGATGTCCCATGGTCAGGGAAAGGCTGTGCCTCACATGAATAGGAAGCCTATTCTAGATGAGGTCCAATCTCTGGGACACATATCTGTCTCTCCAGCATGACCTATTTACATCAGAGACCAAGTTTAGATCCTTGGAGTTGGTATCTAGTAAGTAACCAGGGGATAATAATTATTTAGATCAGTCAGGAAAATATAGCAAGATTAGTTAAGTATTGTTTTTCTGCAGATGTGTGAACCTGTCTGCCTGTGTTATTTTTAATATTTCCTGTGATTGAAACTCTGGTGTGTATTATAAATATATATTTGGTACTTTCATGTTCTTTTATTATTTATTATTAAATATATTTAACATTTTCATTGTGGCTGGTCTTTTGAGAATATTTTAATTTCTCAGAGTACTTATTTGGTGACAGCTCTGGCTGCTCTTGAAAGCCTTGCTGTTGGTCTAACTACCATTTGTATTAATATTAATTCCACTCAGTATAATTGGGTGCCCTTGTAAGATCCCTAGATTAGCTAGCGTTGGGGTATCTGGTGGCAGTGTTACTACCTTATAGTCTGAGCAAAAGGGGACATAGCTAGTAAATCTGTGCAAGCATTTTCTAGGTGTGTGTGTGTGTGTGTGTGTATGTGTGTGTGAATCAAATCTCAAAGTGTGTGTGTGTGTGTGTGTGTGTGTGTGTGTGTGTGTGTGTGTGTGTGTGTGTGTGTGTGTGCGTGTGCCAGCTACTTGGAGCAGGGACATGAAGTACTGGTTTCACAGAGAGGGTGCTGAAAAACATGGCTTGGACACTTGGTTGGGGTCTCAACCCTATAGCTGTGCCAGTGGTGAGTCTAAGTGGGGACCTGGAGGGAGACAGACAGAGAAATCTGGACCCGGACTGAGTGTGTTCCCTGTGTGCTGTTAAGGGAAATTGTGCTTGATGCAGAGAGCTGCATATGAAAATACTGGGTGTATCCATTTTTGTTCTAAGTGAACATCCCTCTCCAGTGTCAGTGGTGGGGATTCAGGCTCCTTGATTACTGGTCCAGAGTGGGGATGTCACAATACTATGTATATTTCTTTTGGTGAGAAGCCACTGAGGGCATTCCAACTGTTGCAGGTTCTTCGCAAGGTATATGCCAAAGGGTGCATTGTACTTGATTACTGGTTTGATGAGGGCCAAGTACAGCAGTAGTATGATATCTTTAGAACTGGATGCCATGCCCTTACTTATAAACTGAGCCACATAGAATGATTTCCACACTACCATGGACACATGGTGGTCAATGTTCAGATTACTATGTATTTGAATACCCAGATCTCTCATCACTGGGTCCTCTCTTGGGGGGGGGTGCGATAAATATTGTAATTTGCAGGGGTATTTGATTTCCCAAATGGTATTATTATACACTTCTTTGCATTTAGTTTGAGGCCATGGCTCTGACACAAATCATTAGTCTGTGTCAGTCCTTTCTGTAGGATATTAACATCATTTAGGGAGTCAATGATTGCCCCTCCAACTTGCAGTCATCAGGAAACTTGCTCAGACAAAGGCCATCTGCATTTACCTTGACAAATAAGAAGCATATCCCAAACTGGAGGAGGCCCATCACTGAGTCCTGTGGTCATAGGTGTCAGAAGCTGTTGAAGATTGGGTGGGTGGAGGGTGAGAGGGGCACTTAGTGATCTAAAAAAGGCAATTTTTTATAACTATTTACTACTGCAACATGGGTTCACTTGGAGGACATTTTAAGCTTAGCCAATTCCCTTTTTGTGCTTGAATTAATATTTTCTGATTGGTCTTACCTATCACATGGCTGATAATTGTATATTAGCCCAAGTGAGAATAACTGTGATCATACCATAGATAATTTGAGGGGACCCTTGTAAGGGATGTAGCATGTAGGAACTGCCTCTATCCATTAGTGGCATGAGGGCCAATCCTGGAGTACATTTTGTATTACCCATCCTTAGATCCAAGTTGCATTTGAATATGGATGGATGAGCTTTGATTTATTTGTTTGGATGGTGTGTTCTGGAACAGTGGTAGCCTCTGTGATATATATCCATCTCTCCACAACATTCAGTTTAGATAACTGGACTGAGTATTTCTGATGCCATTTGACTTGCTGATATTCAGAAGGTCCATCTGTATTAGGTCAGAGGATGCCTTGTATGCCAGACATGTCACCTCTAAGCACTCTGTAGGATACTGAGTATAGTAAAAAATCAGTGAGGTGGTCAATGCAAGACCTATAGTTTAGGACTTGTATCCTTTTAGTAAGGTATCTCTGAAGGTATTCCAGTTGTTGCATGGGGCTGGACAGGTACATACCAAAGTGGGTATTATACAAAATAATTGACCTAATGAGAACTTTGTAAAGGGGAACAGCAACATCTCTAGATCTAGTCACAATCAATTTGTTTA
Source organism: Protopterus annectens (assembly GCF_019279795.1). Taxonomy (NCBI): domain Eukaryota; kingdom Metazoa; phylum Chordata; order Ceratodontiformes; family Protopteridae; genus Protopterus; species Protopterus annectens. Next base: position 32,187,648 of record NC_056740.1, read on the forward strand.
TACGCTGTGCAATATAGGAAGGCTTTCTTATGACTGTGGGCACATACTGGTCAATTGTTAGGTCACTGTACACACAAGTTCCCAAATGCCAAACAATTGGGTCAGTGCTCAGAGGGCATTGTCATGATTTTGACACCAGTTATTATTTGGGATAAACCTTCCTGCATGATGGTTAAGTCATTTGAGGATCTAACTGCTCCTAGCTTGCAGTCATCTCAAACTTAGCCAGCCACAGCCCTTTGGTATTTCCTTTTATTTTTGAGATGTATATGCCAAACAGAAAAAGTCTCAGCACTAAACCCTGGGGGACTCCATTGGTGATTGGTCTCTTCCCCTATTTTGATCTCCTGCATCCTGTGAGCAAGTTGTAATCCAGCTAGTGATGCAAGTGTTTGCTCCTACATTATTCATCTTTTGTACTACACCTAGGGGATTGTGTCAAAAGGCTTGGCCAGGCCAAGGTACTGTGGTGTGAACTGTTTTACCTTAATCCATTGTTTTGGTAACAAGAGTAAAGCTTAACATTTGCCCATGATTTTGAGCCTTTCACACTTTCCTCTGGGCTGTTTTCAAATACATTTTAGGGCCATGCATACATGTATGCATTCTTTGATTCACCTTCCTGATTGTATTAACTTATATTCCTTTTATAATACAGCACCAGTTGTTCAAATGTATTTTAAATTTGTAGTTTTGAACAGTCTTCTAATAAGTAATAACACAAAATGTATGAACCAATAATGACAAAACTACCCATTTTAGAAAATTGCAACCATAAAAGGCCACTCAAACTTGTCATTACAATCTACCAATATCAGTAAATATGTAAAATCTCTGCAGAAGTAAGTCATCAAAATAGTTCCACATTAAAGGGATCTGTAACTAATGAAGAGGTTGCTGCTAGGAAACAACTTTATATTTCATTGTTTCATCTATAAATAAAGTGGCTGTTGCCATTGAAGAATAATTTGCCTATGTTACATTAAAAAATGATAAGCTAGTAATATTGCAATAGGGAATGGATGGCAAACTGATAACAAGTTCATAGTTACTAGGTAATTCCTCCAAAGGAGGATATTCACAGGACTGCAGCATCCACTCCCTTTAAAGTACAACACAGTGCAGAATCAGCGATCCATCTGCATAATCTGGGAGTAGAACCCACAGCCTTTTACATCAAATGTAAGGCTACTATCTGTTGTGCTACTACCAATGCAAAAAAAACTTGAAATAAGCAGCACTAAACTTCTCTTCCCCTGAAGCTCTCAGCTCATTGTAAACATTTTTATTTATTTAGCAGGAAAGCCCAACTTGAAACAAAGCCAATTTTCAGCAGAGACCTAGGAAGAAATGCTCCAGACACATCTTTGCAACATGGGAGGAAACTGGAACACCCAGAAGAAACCCACACAAACACAGGGAGGACATACAGACTCCACACAGAAGGCACCCCAGCCAAGAATCAAACCAGAAAACCTCTTACTGTGAGGGGACAATGCTACCACTGCACCATCCACTTGATAAAACTAAAGCTCTCAATTTCACAGCAAAAGGAATCTGGAAAAAGCCAAAATTTATTTGGGGGGGGGGGCAAAGGCTCAAAACCAGGAACACATTTTAAATATTGCTTGTATAATCTTAGAAAGTTGCTAAAATAGTGCTTTGTGTTACCATGTACTTCCAAAAAAGATAGAAAGACTGAAACTTAAAGGGCCATCATTATTTAGTGAATTCCATTCTCACTAATTTGCCAGAAAACCACAATTTTAAGAGGAACAGACCAAATGTATGAGCCAAATATTTTGTGAAAATCTAGACAGTTGAGACTTATGTACTAAACTCCCTGAATCACAACTGGTGGTGTGGGTAGAGAATGCAGGCTCCTGTACCTAAGGTACAGCGTTTGAGCCTCAGAAATTCTAACACCAGTTAAATGTAGAAACAAAGCAATAGAAGGCGCAAAAGTCACTACGAACCAAAACAAAAGCACCTCAAACCCAGAAGATAGACACAAACAGCTTTAATTGAATTTCAGTGTAAAATCAGTGTAAAATATTTTACCAATTTTTCTGTTCTGCAATTCTGTGCACTTAACTTCCAGGTTTTTTAATAGTTTATAATATTTTCCTTTTTCGTCTTCTACTGTAAATAGTAAATCATTAATAATGCCATTATTTATTAGCTCTATGTTTATGAACAATTTTTCCATTTCTTTCTCGTTATTCTTAATTATGGTTCTTATGATATCAAAGCCACACTTGTCAAATGCATCTATTAAGTCACGATGAAATTCAGTACCCTCAACCACATTATTAGGATACTTACATACTCTAAGCCCTTTTGGCACAATATTCAAGTTATACAGTGTTTCAGATATGAATTGTCCATGTCAAGCATTTTATATTTGTACAAAAATTAATCTAAGTCCTTTAACATGTTACTATATGTTCCATTAATACTGGCGTTAACCAGCTTTTTCCCAAATTCAAACTTTGCATTAAGAATATCTGTTAAATGTCTCTTAGTACCTGGTAACTCTACCATGTTGTCCAGTCCTGTTTGTGAGCCTACTTTATTAGTAGTAGCTCGCACCCCTTCGTGAAAGTGTCTTTCAGTATCATTGGTAAAAAAAAATGTGAGGAAAGCCATCAAGACTACCATTGTCTGCAGTATTACTTCTTCGGTCTTCTCGACCCTCACTTTCTTTGTTAACAGTCATTCCTTTCTTCGAAGCAGAATGCCTAGCTTCTTCCTGGTTTCTGGGTAAAGGTAGTGACGATAACAGCGAAGCCATCAATTGGCTAACGGGTGTTAAAAGTCCCACAAGCTGCGTCAACTGCCCAATGAGCTTCCAACGGATACAACTAAAGCTCTCAATTTCACAGCAAAAGAAATCTGGAAAAAGCCAAAATTTATTTGGGGGGGGGGGTAAAGGCCCAAAACCAGGAACACATTTTAAATATTGCTTGTATAATCTTAGAAAGTTGCTAAAATAGTGTTTTGTGTTACCATGTATTTCCAAAAAAGATAGGAAGACTGAAACTTAAAGGGCTATCATTGTTTAGTGAATTCCATTCTCACTAATTTGCCAGAAAACCACAATTTTAAGAGGAACAGACCAAAGGTATGAGCCAAATATTTTGTGAAAATCTAGACAGTTAAGACCTATGGACTAAACTCCCTGAATCACAAGTGGTGGTGTGGGTAGAGAATGCAGGCTCCTGTACCTAAGGTACAGCATTTGAGCCTCAGAAATTCTAACATTAGTTAAATGTAACTGGGGCATCGCACACACACACACAGCTTACCAGCTAGGACACTAACAGTCCTGCTCATGTCATAGGCAGCTCTCAACCACATTATTACAATCTGGGAGAAAGGCCACCACAGTGCAGTCCACATGGATAATTTGCATTAGCTGTGATACCAGTGCTGCAATAAATAAAGGATCCTTCCTAGCAGTGTATCCCTACAACAGTCTCTCAAGCAGAAACTTGCAGTACCCTGAACAAAGCAAATCTGTGAGAAACAAATTCCTGAAGTGTGCTATATGTTTTTGAATTCCCCCGCAATGAGTTACTAATTCGATTTCAATGCATCTTAGCTATACAGTCACTGAGTCATTTTGTTTTCATATCATACCCTTTCTCATGTTATATATCATTAATTGTTAAGCCATTTAGTTTAGGAGTTCAGCTCTCAACAATATCTTTGTACTATAAGAATATATGACCATCAAAAAATAAAAGTACCAGAAATGCCACACATTAAAAGCATTACCAGTATCACACTAATATAAGATGGTTTTATGGATACCAAAGTTGCAAGTCCAAATATTACAGATCAGATTTTCTAAAAGGGCTCTTTTATAAACTCCCCAAATCACATAATTGACTTTTCCTTTTCTGTGGTGTTTTGTTCTCCTACATCATACAAGGGGAAATCACATGCCACTTCCTCTTAAATACAGCCAGTTCTGGGCTTGTTGCATCTTAGAGAAAGCATGTTGTGACCTCAAATAATCAATGTTTTATGTTCAGCCATGACTACGTTGGAGTCCGACAATTGATCTACATGATCATATGACTAATGTAATGAATACAATCAGTATTTGAATTTAATCAACTTTCTGAGGGACAGCAAACATACTATTTGCAAATGGAGAAAAGAGTACTGAAAATGACATAGAAATCATTAGTAACAATATAGATGTATACCAATATTCCAACCATATAAGCATGTTTATTTCTGTGTCATAAATCTGAATTATTTTTTTCCTCAATTTTTAGGTACAAAACAATGCCAATTTAAAAGTTTTAGGCATACAAATATTATATTAATTAAAACCTGGCTTACACAGAAATTCAGAAACATACTTCATGACAGCATCACCATACAAAGCATGGGTTAAATGGGGTGCTCACCTTGAGTGGAAGCAGTTAGGAGAGCAATCAGTTTCAAAAGCTCCTGAGAAGAGTTGCAGATTTTGTATAATTGCAGTACTGGCATTCGTTTAACCAGGCATAGCTGGTATTGTGGCTTGTTAAATGAATGTTTAGATGCTGCCAAATGAATCATAGATGTTTCTTACTATAGTTCTACAGTTCCAAGGACATTCTTTTTGGTCTGTGACAGGCCTTGTTTTTTTTTGGGGGGGGGGGGTCCTCAACTTTGAGATGGGAGGATCCCAAGTCTTTGAGACTTCCCAGGGAGCCAATTGAGATAGCTGCAGCTCTGTATGACAGATAAGAAGTAGTCTTTGTCTAATATAGTATGCACACATTCTTATCTACTTAAAAGTTGCAGAGAATGCTTAATACATTGAACACACACACACACACACACACACACACACACACACACACACACACACACACACACACACACACACACACACACACACACACACACTTAAATAAATGGAGCACCAGCTACTTATATAAACAAACGGAGCACCAGCTACTTACATAAATAAACATTGCACCAGCTACTTACATAAACAACAGAGCACAGCTACTTACATAAATAACGAACAGCAGCTACTTACATAAATAAACAGAGCTCCAGTTACTTACATAAATAAATGGAGCAACAGCTACTTACATAAACAACAAAGCACCAGCTACTTACATAAACAATGGAGTATCAGTTACTTACATAAACAACAGAGCACCAGCAACTTAAATAAACAAGGGAGCACCAGCTACTTAAATAAATGAAGCACCAGGTACTTACATAAAAATGGAGCACCAACTACTTACATAAACAACGGAGCACCAGCTACTTAAATAAATAAATGGAGCACCAGTTACTTAAATAAACAATGGAGCACCAGCCAGCTACTTAAATGAAAATTGGAGCACCAGCCAGCTACTTAAATAAACAACAGAGCACCAGCTGCTTGCATAAATAAACAATGGAGCACAAGCTACTTACATAAATAAACAAAGGAGCACCAGCTACTTACATAAATAAACAATGAAGACCAACTACTTACATAAATAAACAGACAGCCTTTATGGAAACACATAAATAAACCTCTCCTTACCGTGGATGATCTGCCAGCAGATCAGGTAGTTGTTTCAACACACATTTGTGTTTAAATAGCGTGTGATGAACACATAGGTTCATAGGTTCATACTAGGCTATCTGCCCTAGGGCATTTATAAGCCTAGCCAGAATGTGTTTGGCTTTCGCCACCCATTTTAAATTAATTTTGCTATGCCCTTTTTTGAGGTTAGTATACTGTGCCTCTGTCTAACAGTGACACAGAAGTGACACCCAGGTTATACCTATGATCTCCCATCCACTCATCAAGATTCCTCTTGAAGAGAGTCAATGAGGGACTCTGCCTAACCTGGACTGGGACTTTATTCCAGAGTGAAGGGAGCCTCTGGGTTATGAATCTGTCCCTCCAGCATGTCCTATTTATTTCAGTGCTGAGGTTCAAGTGTGTCGAGCGTGTAGCTTGATGGGATTTGGATTTTCCAAGGTGCAGCATGTCCATTAATTCCAGGTTGGACATGGCTTTATACGTCAGGCACAGATCGCCCCTGAACAGGCGGTATGCCACTGAGTAGAGCTGGAGTTTCTTTAACTGGGCAGCATATGGCATCTGTTTGAGCCCTTTGATCCTCTTGGTGAGGTACTTTTGGGGTCTTTCCAGTTGCTGCAGATGTCTGGTAAGGTACATCCCAAAAGGGGCATTGTGCTCAATTATGGGCCTGATGAGGGATGAGTAAAGAGGCACGATGACCTCCCCTGATCTAGATGTGAATCCCTTCATGATTAGGTGGGCTATATAAAATGGTTTTCTAACCACTTTGGCCACGTGGTTGTCAAATGAGAGACTGCTATCAACTTGGATCCCCAGGTCCCTAATTACTTCTTCTGTACTTAATGGATTACCACCTATGTGGTAATTTGTGGGCACTTTGTTTTTGCCAAAGGGGATGACTATACACTTTTTGGCGTTTAGCTTGAGGCCATGGCTCTGGCACCAGTTGTCTGTTTCTATGAGGCCCTTTTGGAGGATGCTTGTGTCGGCTGGAGAGTCGATTATGGTGCCCAGTTTGCAGTCATCTGCGAACTTGGTCAGCCACAGTCCTTCTGTGTTGGCCTGTACCTCCGAGAAATATATACCAAACAAGAGAGGTCCCAGGACTGAGCCTTGTGGGACGCCACTTGTAACTGGTTTGGAGTCTGACATGGCTCCAGTAATTCTAACCATGTGGGTTCTGTCCTTGAGCCAGTTTGCAACCCATTTAGTGACATAGGGGTTTATATTTAAGCTGGTGAGTTTATCTATAATGCCCGAGTGGGGTATTGTATCAAAGGCTTTTGCAAGGTCCAGGTAGGCTGTGTGGACCACCTTCCCCTCATCAATGGCCTTGGCGACTGTTTCAAAGAAATCAACCAGGTTTAAGAGGCAGGATCTGCCCTTAACAAAGCAGAACTGGGTAGGATCCAGTGTCTGTAGGTCCCCAATATCTTTATTTATGAGGTCCATGATGATCCTTTCCATAGCTTTGCAGACCAAGCTAGTCAGGCTTATGGGGCGATAGTTTCCAGGATCCGTTGAGGCACCACCTTTGTGGAGAGGGACCACTGTTGCTGTACGCCACTCTTTGGGTACATATCCTGTAGTAAGGCTGAGATTGAACAGTAGTTTTATGTTTGGGTTTAGCTCTTCTTGGAGTTCATGTAGGACACAGCCAGGAACACTGTCTGGTCCCATTGATGCTGTGTTTTTTGCTTTGGAGAGGGCGGCTCTTACCTGAGCATCTGAGATGTCAGGAGGCAGCACTCTGCTGGGATAGATATTTGCCCTTTTGGTGGGGAGGGGGGTTTGCGCTGAACCTGTCAGCTAGGATGTTGGCAATGTCTGTGGGTTCGGTGTATTCTTTGTCATTTTAGACTAATTCTGAGCATATCTGGGAATTCCCACCCAGGTTCCTAACATAACTAAAGAAAGCCTTGTGATTATCCTTAGTGTCTTGTGCAATTTTTCTCTCGAAGCTGGCCTTAGATGATTTTATGAGTGCCCGTAGTTTTTTGCTAATACTGATCAGAGATGCCTTCCCTTTTTGGTATTTTGCTCTATCATTTAGTAGCTTCCTCCTTCTGTTGTATAGTTTGTTTATGGCTGGGGTCCACCAGACAGGACGTCTGCCTTTGGAGGATTGGGTCTTGGTTTTATTTGGGATTGCATGATCCATGCATTCCTGAAGGTGTTCATAGAATGCATTTATAAAGGATTCTGCGGTCTGGGCCGTATTTTCCACAGGCCCGGGGGCTTTGAAGGATTCCACCTCAGTTTTGAGGAGTGTGAAATTTGCTTTAGAGAAGTTTTTCACTGTGGTTTTCTGGGCAGGGGGTGGGGTCGGGATGTGAATATCCAGTGAGATTAGTTTATGGTCTGATCTTACCAGTGAGGAATACACTTCTGGTCTGGAGCATATAGTCCCCATGTTGGTGATGATCAGTTCCAGTATGTTTTCCCCTCTTGTGGGAGTGGTAACAAGTTGTTCCATAGCATTTGAGTTTATAAATTCTAGGAACCTTTGGGATAGGGTGTTGGAGCTAGAGTAATGCTCCCAGTCTATGTTTGGGTAGTTGAAGTCGCCCAATATAATGGTGTTTGGAGAGACCTTCATATTTTCCAGTGTTCTCAGGAAGGCCAAGTGGGGTTCCTGGGTTTGGGAGGGTGGTCTGTAGCAGGCTATAAACTGGAAGGCAGTTTTACCCACTGTTAGTTGCACATGGATAGTCTGTGATGCTTTGTGCTGTGCCACCAACCTGGAGGTGTGGGTATCTTTGATGAATATTGATACTCCCCCTCCTTTGGTGGTTCGGTCCATGTTTTGGGGCCGAAAAGCATGGTATGAGTTATAACCTGGTAGTGCTGGGGTGCTCTCGGGAGCCTTGAGCTAGGTTTCTGTTACTGCACAGATATCGATGTTCTCCATGCTGAGGAGAGTTTCGAGTGCATGCATCTTGAGGTTTAGACTTCTGGCATTGAGTAGCATTACTCTTAGTTTCTTATCCCTTGTGATACCTATAGAGGTGGGTTTGTCTTTTGAGCCTTGCCTAAAAAAGGCACTATGGGGGTAGCAAGAGCCTTTGCCAATATCCGAAAGCCCAGGGGTGACAGGTGCAAGCCGTCCCTAGCGAAGCATCGTGGCTTGTTGAGCATGTCATCCCAGGCTGACAGGCATTGGATCCCCTTTGAATGACACCAATACTTAAGCCAATTGTTGAAATTGATCATCTTGTCTTCATATTGTGGCATCATTCTTGGTGAGGGTAAGATGCTACTCAAGGTCAGGGTCATACCAGCCTGGGCCACATGTTCAGAGAGCTCCTGTATGTCTCTTTTCATGTAGTCCAGGGAGGTACGTCTCAGGTCATTCACACCAGCATGGACAATGACTGAGTCATATTTGTACTTGCCTTGGAGTGACCTGAGTGCTTGTGTTATGTGATCCTAGCGTCCAACATGCAGCTCACCGTGACCTTCTCCTTGTTCAGCCTGGTGAGTGGAACGTCAGTGTGCCTGACGATAGAGTCATCTATTACAAGTGTATCAGGTGTGTTGTTTAGCCTTAAGGGCTGTGACTGTTCAGCACACTGGCTTTGTGAGCTATGTGTTGCATGTGTTTTGTTTTGGGGTAGCGGTTGCTTGGGTGTCTGCTTTGGAGGTCTCTGCTGCTTAGGCAGATTTTTATTTAGAGCCTCCGAGTATGTTTTTATGTATTTATGTGTTGGGTTTGCTGTCGTGGTAGGTTTATGTGAGACTGGAATTGTAGTGAGTGTGGTTTCCTTCTCCTCCTCCTGACTGGTTTTGCCAGTACTGAGTTGAGAGAGCTTAGCCTCCAGTTTGCCTATATGGATGCATCTCTCACATGTGTTGGAATTTGTTGGGAGGAGGAGAGGGTTGTCTGTGTACATGAGGCAGTTGTAACAATCCCTCAAGATTCCCAGATTCACCAGCTGGACCGGAGAGGAGATTGACAACTGACCTTTGGACATGCTAGAATAGTATTGGGGATTCCTTTATAATTGAAAAAATGGCCAATGGGGAACAAGGTACTCAAGGGGAGTTTGTGAGGGTGTAGTGCTTTTAATTTTTTAGTGCTGACTTATATAATTGCTTTAGTGAGCAAGTGCCAGGTAACTTAAGTGCAATGTGTTACAGGTAACTTAAATGCAAAAACAACAAACAGTAACTTTCTTTTAAGTGAAACAAGGAAATAAGTACAGTAAGCAATGCAGATATCACTAGGGATCCACAGAAGCGCTGAAAAGCCATGTTTTAGGTGGTATTAGCGTTTCAGGGAAATAACAAGCAAACAAACAATAAGCATACAAACAAAGCTAGATTCAGCAGGCCTGGATCTAGTCTATGCTACAGCAAACAAGGTGTACCAATTTCAGTCAGAAACAGTTGAAATATGCAGGCACTATAAGCCTTTAACCATGAGTCCTTACAAGTCTTCCAGCTGTAAAAGTGGGGAGGTGTGCTCCTTCCCCCTTGCCCTATGATTCCGGTGCCTATGCTTGTGGTAGTCTAATGGTGACTGACCTCTTGCTGGATGTAGATTACCCCACTCTAATAACATGGGTCCTGTCCATGAGCTATTTGGCTATTGATCTGGTGATGCAGAGGTTTATACCTGATTTTGCAAGTTTGTCTATAATACCTGAGTAGGGTATTGTGTCAAATGTCTTGGCCAGATCAAGGTACGTGGTGTGTACTGACTTACCCTCATCCATGGCCTTGTTGACCTTCACAAAGAAGTCCATCAGAATGAGCAGGCAGTAACTGTCCTTGACAAAGCCAAACTGGGTTGAATCTATAGTTTGAAGATTTCCTGTGTCATTGTTAATCAGGTCCATGATTATCCTTTCTATACCAAAAACATCCAAGAAAACAAGGCAGAAGGAAGGAAAATAATCAAATTCAGGATGTATAAAATTCCATTTAATAATCCATATGTTCTGGTACCTCGGCAATTCGCCTTCAGTGGAACCACTGATTATTAAATGGAATTTTATACATCCTGAATTTGGTTCTTTTCCTTCCTTCTGCCTTGTTTTCTTGGATGTTTTTGGAATCAAAGTGATTTCTTGCTTGATGTGTATTCTATATATATATTATCCTTTCTATAGCCTTGCATATGAAGCTAGTCAGACTTATGGTTTGGTAATTTCCTGGGTCTGTTGATGGTCACCCCTTGTTCAGATGAATGACTGCTGCTGTCCTCCACTCTACTAGGACAAACCTGTCTGACGACTGTGGTTAAACAGAGATCCGAGTGGGTCTGCTAGATCATGTTTCAAGTAATAATGGGCATCCTGGGATTCCATCAGAGTCCATTGATGTCATATTTCTAGCTTTAAAGAGCACAATGACAACCTGTTCTTTTGTCATAACAGGCAAAGGAATGATATGGGGGTATTTCATGGGGAGTGACCAGAGGTGATGAGGGCATGAAATCTGAGCTGAACGTATTGGCCAGCAGGTTTGCTAGTCTTCTAGCTGAGTAAAGGTAGTGCCATCTATGACCAATTCAGCATGATGTTGACTGTTTCCCTTAAGATTTTGTACATAACTGAAAAAATGCTTTGTGGTTATCCTTTGCTTGGGATGTCATTTTAGTTTCATATTTAGCTTTTGAGGACTTCCCTGATTTGCCTGTTGAGACTAATAAGGATTTTTTTTATCCACCTCCCTCTTACTTCTAGACAGGAATTTCTTCCTTCTGTTGTATAGTCTATTTATGCCAGGGGTCCACCAAGCTGACTTGTTTTTTCTGGCTAGACCTGAGTTTAGTTTGGTCAGCTACTGACGTTTCTATGCAGTTGTTTAGGTGGTTGTACAAGGCATTTGTGTATATTCTGTACAAGCCTCCATGTTTTTGGACTTAGGAGAAGCCAGTGCCCACAAGACACTCCACAGAGAGTTTCAGTTTTTTTACTATGGGATTAAACAGGGAGAAAAGTGAATAGATTTGACTGAGCTGGGATGATAGCACAAGGATGAAGAATGAGTGTTATACTCAATGTGAACTGCATGTATCCAACAAGGTGATGCTGCTCCTAGTGCAACTCAGATGTTCCTAGAGCAGCAGGGGGACTGGGGAAGGTTGCAGAGATAGTTATTCTTAGGGATATTTTAACTTGAAAGCATTTGTGTCTAAACAGGGCATTGCTAACTGCAGCTGTGCAGAGAGCAGCCTAGTGCAAACACTGGGCTTATATAGAAACAGAAAAACAAGTTTTACAACAGCAAGGCCTACAGACCAAACACACAATAAGCTTTCAGCCAGTAGCCCCCAATTCAGATAAGTTTACTACAGCACACTTCTGCCACAAGAGTGCAGTCTGAAAACTATCTTAATGTAAAAATATTGGTTTTAGAGCTCAAATGCAGGAAACCACACAATCTATATACTAGAGTCCTGTAAAACTAGCAGACACAGTGTAATTAAATACTACAACAGCAGTGGAAAAAGTTCAGCTTTGAAGCACTGCTAAAGTGTGAGAAGCGTAACAAATAATACAGGAATCTTATGAAATACATTAAAAATAATCAGCAGGAGTGCAAAATGATATACATTTTCATTATTTTAGCAGCTGGTGGCTTTGGGTGCAACAAATTCTCTGTAACTCTCAGACAAGGTAGCCAGACCAAGAACAGCCTGAGGACTTGAACACAAATTTTTCCACAACATATTCAGAGCAAGTTTGAGAGCAGCTCAACACACACACGCACACACGCACACACGCACACACACACACACACACACACACACACACACACACACACACACACACACACACACACACACACACACACACGTGCATCTGTGCAAGCAATCCCACATCAAAACCACATACAGGTAAACATACATAATGAACTGCCACCCTGCTACTAAAAAGCAAGTCATTAAAATGCAGGTACAACTTTGATATATTGCTCTGTGTCCAGCAGTCAATTGTGTAATGAAATACTTTAGTAATATTTCAATGATTTATCACATAGCAGTTTTCACTCAAATTTCAGCTCAGAAAGAACTCACTTTGCAAATGAATATTGACTACCCTGGCATTCATTGGTCTGTTTTGCAAACACTTCCACAGTTTCTTTCTAATCACTTCACCCTAATGCCTCTCTTCACTGGTTCTCACATCCAAACCTCTTTCACCTTCCTCCTCTTCTTTTTCTCTCTGGTTCCTCCATAATTTCTTCATTCCATACTCTTTTTACTTCTACAGCTACTGCCCATCCTCTGAACTTTTTCATAATGTGATCTAAAACCAAATTCTCAATTGCTATTTCATATGCTGATCACAGCTTTTATTTTCATTCAAATCATATCATTTAACATTTCATCTCATCTCATGCATGTGTTCTCTTATCCCCTTTTATAATGATAATTTTCAGAAAGGTTGTGCCCCCATTACTCACTGTTTTGGGTGTGTTTTGCTCTATATATAGAAAGGCTTATATATAGAAAGGTCTTTATCTCTAAAATGATTACTGCAGTACTAAAACATAACATTTCTTAATATTGTGATTTTAATTTTAAATAGAAAAGAAGAGTTGTGTCTTCAACTGTATTAAAAATCATTATAATGAAATAAAATATAAAAAGAGTGAAGTCTTACTCTTAAGCAGAAATATATCCTTTGAGTATAACGTTATAACATCAGTGTATATATTTCCACTTTGGTTGCTCCTGTAAATGTTTAATTTCAACATAAGTGATACTTTTACTTTTTTAGCTCTGCTTTCAAATTGTTCCAGTTTTTTTTTACTTTCTAATGGCCATTCTGACCTTAATTTAACCAAGCATACAGTAGCCAGTATCTCTAATGTTTTCAGATCTTCTTACATTTCCATGAAAAGGATCCTGGATATTTATCATTATAGTAAACAATGCTAGAGCTAGTAATACTAAATACAAGGAAATGACAATAAACTCAAATGTGTGGACATCATTATTCACTTGTCAAAACTGTCCTCAAGATTCAGCAAGCTCTGCACGGTGTGCAGGAGTAGTGCAAGAGCTGCTGCACGCAATATGGCCAAGGAGCGATCCAGGAACGAGCTCCCAGGATGTGCACGAGCGCTCCTACACTATTCTTGCACGGACACCACTGCTATATGATAATTACCCCATTTGCAGGTGAAAACCATGCAAATGAGGTGAATTAGCAATCCAGGAAGCAGGCAGGCATCTGTGCAGGAATAGTGTAACCTGCAGAAATGTATTTGGTTATTAACTGAATACATTCCTGCAAATTACAAAACAGAGGCATGACAGCTCCAAAGAAAGCATGTATTCAATGGAGTAGGCATGCCAATGGCTAAATATATGGCCATTGACATGATAAATAGTTGCAAAATTATAAAAAAATAACTTTTTGTTTGGCTGATTTCATCTGTTTAAGCGTAGGGCAGAGGTGCACAAATGGGATTGGGCCGAAAATAAGAAAAAAGTTGGAAATAAGCTTTTAAACCCAAATCAGCATTTTTCCATGATAGCCAATGGCATGCATAAGACAACAATACCAGGGAGTAGTGGTTGCTAAAGGGGAAGGCTGAGTGTGAGTGTGGTAACAATGATTTAGTATTCTGTTTTATGCAAATGATGGGATTGATATCATAGATTTCCTCTCAGTGTTAGTTTGCACACAACCATGTAGCTGCAGCAATACGACAGTGCAAGTCTAAGAGCTGAATGACTTCATAAGGGGGTGTGTCATGCTTGCTATAAGCTCATTGGAACTCTGTGGCTTGTGTTTGCCCTTAGATAAGCACAGCTAAAGAAGGGGGTGTGTCAGATGTTCCTGAGCACTGTGTACATAGCCTAAACGGATGTGTGCACCAGCACCGGATTTTCAACAAACAAACAAACAAAAAAAAAAAAAAAAAACAGGAAATAGCAGCTCTGTTCACATCTGAGCACTGGGTATGCGTGGCACACCTCGGGGCTTAAATGAGAAGGCAATGGGAAGGGAAAACAGAAGTAGGAAGGCAATCAAGAACTAGCATAGCTGGCAGGTGAAATGTATCAGAATCAGCCAATTACACATGGAACAGCCTAGCACACTACTATAAACTATGCAAACACCTTCCAGTCTGTTTTTTCCCCACAAACTCTACACCACCGGTGTACACAGATGGGGAAATTTTACCAGACAAAACTAACAAAATGTTAGGGGCTGCTGTCACTCTCATATGTCAATATGTGCAAGAGGCTGAGGGTGGTGAGGATGTGAATGCTGATGACCAACCCACAGTGAGGAGAAGGAGAAGAGTGTACAGACCCAGGGTAACCTACCAGGGGCTACATGAGCTGGAGATAATGGAGGGACATTCTACAGCAAACTGTTAAGCTATGCCAGCCATGCCTCACACACAGAACCAACGGAGGGGAACCTATCCCAATGGATACCAAGGTATGTGTAGGCTTAAGAATACTAGCTGCAGGTACCTTCCAAAGGTCAACTGGGGATATCATGGGGATCTCACAGGCATCAGCATCCAGGGTACTCCAACAGTTCCTAGATGCCATGTCAGCACATGCTGGTAAGTACATATATTTCCTCAACAACCGTGAGGCGTTGACCAGCAATATGCATCTCTTCCACCAAATAGCAGAATACCCTGAGGTAGTGGGTGCTATAGACTGCATGCACATACACATCAAAGCACCACCTGGAGAGCGGGGTAGGGTCTACATAAACCGCAAGGGCTTCCCCTCCATCAACTGCCAGGTTGTGTGCGATGCCCAGGGCATTATCTTGAATGTGTGTGCTGGCAGCCCTGGAAGCTATCAACGACTCCCACATCTGGCATATGACACAGCTGTACCAGTCATTTGCCAGTGGGGACATCCCATATGTCCACCTAGTGGGGGATGCTGGTTATGCACTGGAGCCATGGCTGATGACACACCTCAGAAATGCACACACACCTGAACAAGAACTCCATAATGAGGCACATGCACAAACCAGAATCATAATAGAGCGTGTGTTTGGGATGCTCAAGTAACGGTTCCACTGCCTGGACATATCCGGTGGATCCTTGCAGTACTCTCCAGCTACATGTACACAAATGTTCATAGTATGTGCCATGCTACACAGTATGATCCTGTGGAAACAGCTGAAGTAGGAACAGCACAGGGCAAGACCACACAGCCCCCCACCATTGCCAAGGCCATCACAGGCATAGAATGACTCAGAAGAGGAACTACCTGAGCCTGCCCATGCAGGCAGAAGGAGGCGTGCCCAGTAGGGACCCAGGGAATGACACCTCTCTCTGACTCACACATACAGTAAAAGGGATGCCAAACATGACACTACCTGTGCTTTACCATGCATAGGGAGTGTACTATGTGCATCGGACATAGTCAGCCCTCCAGCACCATTCTCAATACTGGCACAGAAACAAGGTAAGCCAGTCTTCCTATCAATTGCTGAATGAAGTAATATGTTCTGATAATTGTATCTATGGTATGGATGTGAGCATGCAAGGGAATCGGGTGTCTGAATGGGATGGCAGCAGACAGTGGTCACCTATATGGGCAGCATGAAATCCATAACAAATACTGCTGTCAACATACTAGGCAGTACTAGACAAGGTGACAAATCCCACTGCAGTACATATTGTGGCCCAAATGTGTGTCTATAGGACACACACATGCTTGTCAGTGCGGCTCACATACCCACCACCAGCCTCAGCCAGCAGGACAGGTGCAGGTGACCATAAAGAAAGGCTGGTCTAAGGCCTCCAATTGATGGCAATGGTTAACAGCCCCCCTCCAGACCTACACAGACAGGCTACAACAGGTCTGGCAGTTGTATGTCAGTTCTGGAGGGTAAGAAGTCTGAAACTGAAATGTAGGTCAATAAAACCTAAGATCTGTACACTACTTATATGCCTCCAGTCTGCATGATAGGTCAGAATACAAAATGAAATGGAAGCGAACAGAGTACCTGTAATACCAGTACAGTCATAGCAAATGTTTAAAGTTATCAGGTGTACCCCCCAATCCCATGTGGAAATGCAATAACATGTAAGTGTGAGGTGCAATAACAGTGGAGCATAGATTACCGAGCTGGCCCAATCTACAGGATAGATTGTTGCATGTGTACAATATGCAGGGGTCCATGTGTTAGGTAGTCATATGTTCAATATTGTGTGGAAGTGGTCAACTTGTAGGCATGGAGGGCTGTGTGTTGGTGGACTATGGGCAGTACTGTGGATGACAGGGTCATGTTCTGACAACTGCAGTGCCAACCACAATGCTTCTCAGCAATACCCATGTCAACAGTCATCCATACTCACTGTCCAGATGTTAATATATGTCACTGTCTGAAAGATGGACATGCCATGAATGTGGGCCCATACATGCACACAGTACACAGGTGGAAGTACCCTAGACAGAGTGCATAAAATTTAACTGTCACCTGCACACAACTTTGGAATTGTACATACAGGTTAGCAGCACATTAGTTGTCTATGTAGTATGGAATACCGATGTTGTCTGGACAATCACTGGCAGACCACAAAAGGCACAATTATGAAGTAATGAGAGACTGCCTATATCCCTGCACAAGGCAGCATAAGGGGAATGTCCCAGGTATATCTGTGAGTCAGCCACAAGTAGCTTCCATATCACACATGCACTCAGCTCACCCCACCATCAGCCGCATGTTTATCACAGGTCATATCCTTGCTGTTGGGAATGAGTACAGTATGACACCACTTCTGTATGGGAATACCCACAGAATGCAGCATGCTGAAGTGATGTCTTATGCAGGTGTGTCAGTTGCTCACAGTTATTTATTGGGAAATACAAGATGAATGAAGCTGTGTCCAGGTATTGTGGTCCGCAGCCTACACATTCTTGCACACTTCTGCTATTCTGGAGGGGTAGCTGCAGACACTTGCTGATGGGTCTGTGTAAATGGTCCAGCACCTGCATACATCTGGACCAATGGGTCAATATGTACAGGAACTATTGCCTTTAACACCTCAAACACTTACCCTGTCACTCCAGGGAAATCCACTGGCTCACAGCCTGAGAATGTAGGAGTGACAGAATGCACTGGCCTGCTACAGATGGCCTGCATTACTACCAAATGGCCTACAGTCCTCTGTCAAAGGCCTGTGCCGCACCCATAGTGCCAATGTATGGTATCTCATGGGGTCCCAAATAACAAACTAACAATTAACAGAACACAAATGCAAGGCCATCTTGACAAATCCTAGTACCATGCTCCCCATGTCCTACTGCACGAACTGGAGGCCAATCCATAAATACTGCTGGGATGAAGGGCCAACTATAGGGATACTTCTCAGATATCGCTTGCATAATTTTAGCATGAGGATAGAATAACAGATTGGGGGTGTAGATGCATGGACGTTATGGAGTGTGTGAAGTCTGAAACTCTGATGTGTGCGCATACTACCCCTGCCTGCAAACCCAGTAATGGGTGGCTACAAACTTGTTTGTAAACCACAGTGTGAAGGAGAACTGACCAGATATATGAGCCCTGCCTCTGGGTAACCTGAGTGAATATGTACAGCTGAGAGATACGACCACGGCAGGATATGGCCATTCTGTTAAGCTGATATATGTACAACAAGGGGATCCTCAGCCACCATACTACCAAGGTGCTGGACCATTTACACAGACCCATCAGCAAGTGTCTACAGCTACCCCTCCAGAATAGCAGGAGTGTGCAAGAATGTGTAGGCTGCGGACCACAATACCTGACACAGCTTCATTCATCTTGTATTTCCCAATAAATAACTGTGAGCAAATAATTATATCTGTCAATAGTCGATGACATAATACATTACAGTATAAAACACTACATATGTCTGAATATCTCTGCTAACACCAACCACGTAACACAAGCAGCACAGACAGTAATAGTTAGGGTATCCCCCTATCTGTCTCCCATTGTGACTCCATATTGTCAACCTAACTACAGATATCCTGCAGAAACAGGTTGCTATCTGTCGGTTGAGAACACCAAACCCTGGACTGGAATACAACCCTACCTGGAATGGATTCACACATGCAATACAGTGTGTGTGTGTGTGTGTTTCCAGAGGAATGATTATTGGCCCATTCACACACACTGCACTTCCCATTACCCATGTTACCACTCCTGTTGATATCAGTCACCTTGGAATAACCCTTTGGCCAAGTCTCAGTGCTGTCAGCTCTGTGGCGCTTGTTATAATTGCATAATACTGTAGTGTAGCAAACTAATTTGATAGAAATTCTAATCCAAATCCTGCCAACTGTGAAAATGTGTGTGAAACTTTGTTGACACCTGCTTCTGTGGTCATTCACACTTACTGCACTTTCCTCACCCCTCCTTTAGCACTGCAGCTGATGTCACTCACCTTCAAAGATACCTTTGGACAGCTCTTCAACATGTAACTACCACGGTGCTTGTGATAGCTGTGTATAACTATAGTGCCAATACATAGCTAGGTAAGGGTTTGTAACTCAGTACTGGTAAGTGTGTGTGGGTGTAATTGTGTAGATAACAGGATCCATTTCAGGTTTGTTTTTGCTACATTTTCAAATTGAGGACCTATATGTCCCAATGTCACATTACAAGGCCAACAGTTGTCAAACACTGTAGAGGTTGTTGTACACAATACACAGCCATACATTTATATATAGGCAACCATTATAATACCCCAGAGACCTCTGTCTACCCACAGATCATACACAAACACACTTGGCTCTTTCTCTCTTCCTGTCTTTCTTTCCCTCTGTCTCTCTCTCACCCCCTTTCTGGTAGATGTGGAAAAATGCATCTGTTTTACATAGGCAGCAGCTTGACTTTGAAAGGTAATGCTCATGATCAGCTGATGGCCTGTGCATGAATTGGAGTCCTCCACTTGCTAATTACATATGGAACACCTGTGGTATCATTCCTATAGCCAATTGCATGGAAACACACCCCTATAAGTAAGCAGTGCAAGTGGGTGTTGGCCCTTCTCCCTCACTGTGAGCAGGACTTCATGTGGGTGTGTGAGAAACAGCATCACAGAGGGTAGTTGGAAATACCTCTTACAACAAACACTGTGGAGACAGGCCAAAAAGCTGGAGGGGGGTGTTCCAGACATGGGGACAGAATGTAAGTATTTCTATTCTACATTTGAAATAATGTTGGTTTAACAGGGTTTGTGTGGATATGACTGTTGTACATGATTTAAAGTCTGGCATGACAGTGTTATGTGGTTGAGAAAACTCTCATCTGTAGGGCTATCTGTAGACTGGGCAGAATTTGGAGCCTGAGATTTGGTGTGTTACTCACACATTTTCTGTTTTCATAAATGCAGTAGCATACTCTGATTATTGTACTCAGGAAATGATAACATCCATGTGTGTTATTGACTTCATATCCCTCAGAAGAGATATGTCACAACAAACCCTGTTACGCCAGCAGTGTTCTCAGTTTATAAAAGCAATATGTCAATATTGGCTCTGTGTTTGTGCTTCTGTCCCCCAAGTCTGTCACCCTTTGTTCATATGTCATGCAGTAATAGGTGGATATGTACAGTATACCATTATTTAATCACATAATTCCTGATATCAAGCCAGTGCTATATCAGACTGTCAGACATGTAATATAAAGGAGGCCTAATAGTTGTGGACAAAACCTGGATATTCTGTGGTAGTCTGTACAGTAGTGAGTTCTGTGTACTTATGGTGATTGTTGACAGAGTGTCTGTATTATGTATCAGTGTATTGTGATCATGTTATTTGGCCTGCCTACAGACTGGGGTTGATGTCAGTGTTCTTGGTCCTGTTATTTCTGACAGTGCATGCTGCTCCAGTTTCTGATACCCTGTTAGTCTATATGTTTGTAGGGCCAGACTGAGACATGTCCCATACCACAGTCAGGTGTCAGACTACACTGTGAATTGGGCCAGTCTATGTAGGGTTAGTGTGTGAGTGGCAAACATGATGGTGACTTTTGTTCACACAGGCTATTGACTGTACTATTACTTAGGCTTACCATTATGTGACTGTGACTGTGTTGAGACTGGTTGTGGGTATGCCTTTCACACTGATGTCTTTTACCCCATGCTGTTACATGCCTGTAGTGCCTGCTATATTTGCAATTACATGTGTATCCCCCCCTGTAGTAGAAGGAATTAGAAGTCCACAAAAACTACAAAAATTGATTGGCCAAAGAAGAGCCATAAAGACGATAGAGTGGACTATTGAGGATAAGAAATAAATGATGTATTGTTACTATTATGCAAAAAGCCCAGAATTTCCAGATACAAGATATACAAAATGATTAAGAGAGAAATTAGAGGAAAGAAAAATACTTCTGCAGGAAAAACTGTCAGAAGCTTCAAATAAAAATTCGCTTTCATTAATACAACAGATTTTTGAAACACAGTATATAGGTCAAGAAATTTTGATCTGTTTGGAAAAAGAAGCATCCGAGGAAGTGAGAAAATATAATCAACAAAACCTAGAGATATTTGAAAAATATAAAAAAGAAATATGGACATGGGAAAGAAAGCGAGATTTGACATGGTGCAATATTTATGCAAAGGAGAAAGCCAAGTTAACTAATATAGAGAAGGCAGTCTCAAAGATATTCGAAGAGAAATACAGGCAAAGGCATCCTGAGATGGAAAATTTCATAATAAAACGATTAGGAGCACAAAAATATAATGTGGAAATGACGATTAGTAAATCAGAAGTTAAAGAAATAGAAGCTGAAGTTATGGAGTGCCTGCAAAGTGAAGGATTTACTGTAGAAGGTCTAACACAGACTACATCACAGCATGATGGAGTGATTCCACAGAATAAGGAAAAGCAAGAAGATCAGGAGACACGTGAAGAAGAAATATGGACAGGGGAAAGGAAAAGATATTTAATATGGTATAATATTTATGCAAAGGAGAAAGCAAAACTAACCTATACACAAAGAGCAGCACCAAAGATATTTGAAGAAAAATTTAGGGAAAGGAATCCAGATATGGAAAACTTTACAATACAAAAAAAATAAGAAGACTAAGAGGAAAAGTAGAAAAAGAAATTAGTAATGGAGAAGTCAAATAAATAGAAATTGAAGTTATGGAACAGCTGCAAAGAGAAGGATTCAGTATAGTAAATTGAGTACAGAAAGCACCACAACAGGCTAGAGCGATGGATATCCAAATTAAGGGAAAATCAGTGGAACAGGAAGCAATTGGTCAGGTGCTATATCAAGATATTTTGGAGCCTTCCACAGGAAACCAGTATAAATGTTCATTTGAAGCTAGACAGTAAGGAAAGGAGCAGGAAACTGTGGAAACTCTGATGCAGTCAGTGTTGAGGAGTGATAGGCCAGTGAGTTCCCATATGACAGAGCAACAGATGACACGGGATGAAATTGAAGAGAATGTGCCACAGGAAAATGCTATATAACTTTCTATAGAATGTCCACAGGAAATGGAAGACAAGGGATGTGCCCTCAGTATGGAAGAAAATGAGTTAAAAGAAGAGTTGCTTGATTTAATAGACAAAGACAGATATATTAAGATCAATGAGAGAAGTAGACTGCAGAAGTTTAATAAAACCCCAACAGTTAGAAACTTGATAAAACAAATGAACACAGTAATTAGGACTATCCATAGAGATCCATGCAATATGACTGAAGTGAATAGAATATATTACTGTGCTGCTAAATTAATAACTGATAAAGTTCTATCACAGGAACACAGGGTAGCAATGGAAAAAAGGGGGCAAAATGAATACCATCGTGGAAATATCAAATAGAGAAAACTATAAACCAGCTAAAACAAGAAGTGTCACTGTTAGAAGATTATAGAAGAGGGAATAGATCAACAAAAATACTAAGAATGATAAATGTGATAAAAGCAATGTGAAGTATTAGAACAGACCAGGATCTATTATGTACTATTAGAGATAACAAACTAAAATTTTCAAAACAGGCGGAAAGACTTAGAAGATACGAAGATAAGTATAAGGAAAAAGCACAAAATAAGCAATTTATTGATGACCCAAAATAGCTTTATAGAGAATTTGGAAATAAGGCAAAAGGAATTGAAAGACCGCCAAAAAAAGAGGAAGTAGATACATTTTGGAGAAGTCTCTATGAAGATCCTGTGGAACATAACAAAGATGCTAAATGGATAGAAGAAGTAAAAGAAAGAATAAGAAGTTTAAAGGTACAGGATATGAAAAGGGATGAAATAACAGCCAGAGAGAGTGAAACAAAGTTGAGAAAAGCCTCTAATTGGAAAACTCCAGGCCCGGATGCAGTACCTAACTTTTGGCTTAAAGTGTTAACTTCTTTGCATGAGGACTAAGCCATGAGTAAGAACTATTTATATGTGCAACTGGAACACACGCCACACTGGTTAACAACAGGAAAAACAATGCTCTTACTTAAGAGTGAACCTAAAAAAAAGCTACCCTAAAACTTATAGACCAATAATTTGTCTTCCAAAGATGTACAAACTATACACAGGAATTGACGCAGGCAGAGTTTATAGTCATTTAGAAGAAAGCTCAATTATGGCAGTAGAATAAAAGGGCAATAAAAGAAAGTTATGTGGAACAAAGGATCATTTGTTGTTAAACAAAGCTATAGTGAACTGTAAGAAGGGGAAGACTCTAAGTATGGCATGGATTGACTACAAAAAAGCATTTGATAGTATTCCACATTCATGGATAGAAGAGTGCTTAAAAATGTATAAGATACACCCTACACTGATTGACTACATTACAGTAACCTTGAAACAGTGGCAGACCACTTTGCAATTAAGTCATGATAAAGGACAGATTATTATCCCAGGGATAAAAATTCAAAGGGGGTTATTCCAGGGTGACACTCTGTCACCGTTGTTATTCTGCCTTGCCATTAATCCATTAAGCTGTTTACATAACAGCTTAGGCCATGGCTACAATTTGGCTTCTAGAAAGCAACAAAGTCTAATGACTTCTCATATTCTCTTTGTCGATGATTTAAAACTGCATAGCTCATCAGATGAGGAACTGAAAGCAAAGCTGCAGGTTGTCAACATTTTTCAGATGATATTGGAATGTCATTTAGTCTTGATAAATGTGCAAAAGCAACCTTTAAAAAAGGAAAACGGCAGCAACAGGAAAACATAATTTTGGGACAAGAATGTGATATAAAAGATCTTGAGCTAGAGGGAGTGTATAAATATATAAAAATATAAACTTGGGAATTGATGAAGGATCAGCAATAAAACATGAACAAATGCAAATAAAGCTCAGTAAGGAGTACCTTAGAAGACTTAAATTAATCATGAAAACAGCATTGACATCTAGGAACAAGATCCAAGCCATAAATCAATTTGATCTTCCTGTCCTAACTTATAGTTTTGGAGTGATTGCATGGCCCCAAAAAGTGTTGGATATATTGGATATTAAAACAAGAAGGATGCTTCATGCTTACCAAATTATTTATAAAAATCAGTGTATACCAAGATTATATATTCCCTGCTCTGAAGGAGGGATGGGCCTCCTTGAAATTGATTACATGTATAGATCTACAATCATGGGACTCCACACATATCTGCTGACCTCACAGGATCCAAATGTAGTGAAATTTTGAAACACGAGGAGAATAAATCTAAGATGATATCTCTGCTTAATTTAGCAGAAGCATATCAATGTCAAGCAGGAATGGAAATTATACCAGAAATAGATCAAAAACAGGCAGCAACTGAATGTGCTAAAAAAGCAAAAGAAAGAATATAAGGTGAAGGACCAGATGAGAAGGCAAGAAATGTGGAAAAAACATAAATATAGTTGCAAGTATAGAAAACTTCTGGAAGAGCCTCATGTTGATCAAGAATGAACACAGGAATGGTTAAGGAGAGGTGAATTTACATCAATAAATGAAAGGTTAATAGCGGCAGCCAAAGACAGTGGGCTATGTACACACTGGTATACAAAGTCCATTGAACATGTGATAGGAACAGACATATGCAGGTTTTGTAAAACTGAATTGGAAACAGTCACACACCTTGTTGCTGGTTGCAACACATTAATAGCAGAGGGACTGTATACTGAAAGGCATAATAATGTGGCAAGACTGTTACACTGGAGATTGTGCAACTATTATGATATCAAAGTGGCTGAAAAACACTGGAAACATGAGCCACAAAGAATCATAGAAAATGATGAAGTTTATATCACATGGGATCACCCAATACCAACAGTTCAAAAGATAGATGCTAGAAAACCAGATGTAGTGGTCCAAGAAAAGAAGACAAAAGTAGCATTGATAATTGAAATCGCCACACCCAGTGACTACAGTGACTTGTGTACAGAGAGACACAAAGTCATAAAATACCTGAATCTACAGGCATAAATGAGAGCCATGTGGAAGAAAGATACCCAGATAGTTACAGTAGTAGTAGGAGCAACTGGTCTTATAAAAAAGAATTTACAATCATATTTAGATATGTTACCAATTCATGTGACACCATACAAATTGCAGGAGTCATTACTGGGCACATTGTGGGTGCTCCAATGAGCACTTTGGGCTAATGTCAAAGAGTGAAACAATACTAATTTCATGAACTTTAATCATACTTTGACTTAGGAGTGGGGTCCATTCCCATCATGGTATTAGAAACCCAAAAGACTTGGAGAAATTAAAAAAGAGTAAATTGGGTTAGTGTTGTGGCAGTCTGCCTGTAGTGTAGACAGTGCTTGGTGACATGCCTAGCAGCACAGTGTATTTACCCTAGTGTGATGTTATGTCTAGATATTTGTCAGATATACTGTTTCCTGGCCACCATACGTGTTGTGTATTTCTGACAAAACAGTGGCCTGGTGTGAAGATGTATGTCACTACCTGGTGTGAAGTATGTGGCTTGGGATTTCTGCTCCTCCAGTTAATATGTGTTAGGACAGACAGGAGGGTGTGAATGCATCAACTGTGTGAGCTTATCTAGTCCAGTATTTCTGATATATCCCCATTTTCATGGCTGTAAACATCCCCTTTGTCAGGCTTGTTCCACATTTCATCCATCAAGGCATTGTGTGTATACCTCCTGACTGACCAGATTGATTCAAACTGTCCATGTTTATTGCTTATATTGCATCTATTTTCCATAGGATCATTACTGTGATTTGTGTGGTACTTCACTATGATGATTTTATGATGTCTTTCAGTAACTGATGGTGTACATGTCAGTTTCAGAAAAGCCTTCCTTCACAACATATATGTTGACACAACCCCTATCACTGTAGCAACATTCTATATTTATAACTGCAATACATGCATTAAGTTCCCTTGCACTAACAGGTTGAGAGTTATCCTAATGAGGTATGACTCCACTACATGTCATGGGCCTATGTTATATATTTATATATACACACACACACACACACACACACACACACACACACATATATATATATATATATATATATATATATATATATATATATATATATATATATATATATCCATTTATGTGTAAACATGAGCGTTGTGTATACCTCTCAGAGGTATCCCACAATATCAATCTGATATGTATATATTTACATATAAGAACATGACTGATTCAACACCTTTTTCACTTACAAGTACTAAACAATTGTAGTACTCAGAGCAGTCATTCACTACTATTCAGTATGTGTACTGAATTATATATTTGAAAAAACAGACATCTTCACAGCTCAGATGGATTAGTGGTTAACTGCTGTGATTGTGTACAGGGTCCTGGGTTCAAGACCTGCAAGGGCTGTTTATTTTGTTGCTAGGCAGAGTGGTTATGGCAGTTTTGAACAGCTTTAAGTGGGTTTGCATGGGTTTGCATGACAGTAAGTGCTGCTAACGTACGGTTAACCGTTAGCACGTTAAACATATAGGCACTTACACTTTGTAGGCTTCGCTTACCAGTGCACAAATCTGCTTAGCGTTTACATTTAAGTAATGCTTACACCTGCTAAGCATAGTTCAGCCCTGGTAACCATTGATCACATTCACATCTGATAAAATAGCAGGGTAATGACATATTTAATTAGTGTATTTAATTCCATGTACATAACATGCTTCTCTGTGCTGTCATTGCAGTAGCAAGGGGTGTGAGTATATTGAATGGAACACCTGAGTATACATGGGTAGTGCCACAATCTTTTCTCTTTGCATGTGTTTCATACTTGGGTAGTATTCCAGGTTATATGCAGTCACACATGCATGTATTGTATCATTACATTACCTCTTTTAACAGTGCTTTTCCAAGTAAGAGTAGATTGCAGATTGTAGTACTGGAATCGTAGACCCCTGCATGCAAAGCTGGACTCTGTGTACTGACTATCATGTTGTTGGTGTTTGACCTGTATGTTTTTTATGCATCTCCTATTGGATATTGATCTGATATGTTGATATTAACTGTAGACTGCTATGTTTTTAGAACATGTCATTGAGCACTGCTGCCATGTACTAATGACATACCTATCAGTTTCAGATGTCTGTCAGAATATTCATCCTAATGCATAACCTGTTGGCTAGCTACTTTCTGTATGTCCTTTGTACAGATGTGCAGATGTCAGGTATTAATCTTGGCTGCTTACAGGCAATCTCTGATTGACTGACACTTACATGTTTGCCCAGCTGTCTTATGAATGCCACAACTAGGAAACCCCCTTCTGTATGCACCACATGCCATGGATACCTCAAACAAACTACCACAATTGACAGAACATGTTTGGGTACTGGTCCCTAACCCATACATGTCAATTGGAGCATCTCACTGGCCCTTTTTAAGAGAAAAACAGAGGAGTGAATGTTGAATTTAACTGTCACCCTCGGGATCACTCATGTGGCATCAGTTGATAGATGACCTGCTGACAAATGTCAGGTGGCACAGTAACAGTGTACTCACATGCCTACTCTTGTCATTTCTCCATGGACATTAGGCTGGTACACACCTAGGAACATCTATACCTATGGACCTCAGTACTGAGAAATGTGTGTGTGCATTATTGAGTATAACAGTGTCTGTGTGTTTGTAAACTTGTAGTTGAAAATCCTCTGAGGGCCTTCCCACCCACTGCATGCCCCATTGCTATACTTAGAAATGGCTACTGCTGTAATTCATATTAAATGTACCTTGTTACACTCTTCACCCAATGGACTACCTGGAGCTTGCAGTACCAGCATAACACTGTTCTACAAATGGGTAGATAGGCGTGGGTTACCCTCTGAGTCCTGGCAAATGTGGGTATGTGTGTGTGTATGTGTGTGCAATTGTGTGTGACTGTACATATTTGTATGAGACAACATTCTGAGGCCACATTCTCCAAATACAATAAATCTTGCCATACATTATAAGGGATGGTGATGTCACTGACATTAGGAGAGCCATGACAAACCCTCACCCTACTATCCCTGTGGCACATGCAATAAATGGATATCCCTATAGTAGCACTGATTAGATAGACACAGGTTTGTATTGTAGTCCTGGTCAATGTGTGATTGTGGGTATGTCAGAGCATTATCATGAGTTTCAGTGAGTACAATATCCAATGTGGGGTGTGTGTGCTGGGTATACTGTCTTTACACCATGGTAGCCCCAGTACATGTCCCAAGGTCCACTGTATGAGGACCGCTGTCACCATCAACCATGCAGGTAACTGATTACACTATCCAGCCCAATGATGCTTGTGCTGTGTGCAAAAACTCCCTAACAGTATGGACTCACTGACAAGGTATTAGCACTGCAAAACCCAGGTCTGTCAAGTGTGTTTATAACTGTATGTGTTTGTCAATGTGTATATGACAGTATGTCATACTATGTATTGTTCATTAACACCCAGTACATCTCCCATTAACATACTGTACAAGGCCTGGTGATGTTCTTCACTTAACAGGAAACTCAGGACACACCTCATCCTAAACGCTCTGTAGTGTGTGCAATTAAGGCCAAACACATTAGTAGCAAAAAGTACCTAGGTAAGGGTTTTACACTCAGTGTTGCAAAGTAAGTGTGTGTGTGTATGTGAAGGGATCTACTTCAGTTTGCAGAAATTATATGTTCCAGGACATCATTTGTCTGAGAATGAACTGGCAAAAGGTAACATTTCAAAGGAATCATCTTGCGGAAATTCATTCCATCAAAACTAGTAGTGGATGTGTAAATGGCCTCTTCCCCACTGTACAGTGATACTGGAGTTGGTATATATAGTTGGGTGTGGTTGTTGTGGGTACAGCCACCCACAATGGGGTTATTGTGCATATCCCCCCCACTTAGTATGCTGTTATACTGTACAGTTTATTTTAACAGGTTAAGTATTTCTTAATCACGCTATGTGTGGTTCTATGCCACCCCATGCCCTCCAAGGTGGGGGGGCTGTGCCACCCACACCAACACACCTATGTTTACCAACTCCGGGATTGCACTACATTGGGGAAGAGGACATATACCCTGCCAGTACTATCATCAATGACAAACTAACAGACTGATTATTTACTGATGTGATGTTTTGGCTATTTGGTCTTGGTGGAATTACATAGCCGAAAATGAGTTCACTACAAAATTAAGTACATCTATGTGTACAGTACTGCATCAACACCAAAGCCTCTGTATGTGTGTGTGTGTTATTCACAAACATTTGGTGTGTGCCACCCAGTACACTTACCATTGTCCACTGTAGAAGAGCTGCTGACATCAGCCACCATGCACTCACCTGTATACACCCCTCAGTCCTATCAGCCATATGGCACATGCAGTAACTGTTATACAGACCTGTTACTTGTGTTCAGCTGGACCCAGGATATGACACAGTCAGTGTGTCACCACAGTGCCATACCCCTTATAGGAAAGAACAGCAGACCGAAATCCTGCTGAAACATAGACACCTACAACACAAACAGAATACATTATGGAGACCACAATCAGTCAGTGTTAATAACAGCTGTAATGTATCATGGCTGGACAGCTACACACCCTGTCATGTAAGCATTAAACATTCCAGCTGAAAAAACATTAAACAGCATTACATTGGTAAACCTTAATACAGTCACACTGTGCATCAGAGCCATATTAGCATGTCCCTGCATCGATGGTATGGATGACAGGGATGTGGCACAGGTATCATCATATGCACGGGGTGTGTGGTGGGTTTGCCAGAGGCCTAGGCTGAGCCATTTGGTTGAAATCATGTGTGTGTGTGTGTGTTAGGGGGTTATTTAACAATTGGGCTGTGCAGATGTGGTGTCTGTAGGTATGGAGGTGCCCGAGCTGTGTTGGTGATATGTATGTGTATGTGTATGTATGTATGTATGCACACAGTTCTGGCATGTGGCTGCCCTATCCAGGAGTTTGTTGGACAGCTGCAGACCGTACATGGCAGAGTGTACAGCTCACCTTCTCCAGCCATGGACATGGGAACTGTGTCTGCCAGGGGTTCCACGGGCACTACCAGGTAGAAGCCCAGATATGGTACTCTCTCCTGATTATGACAATTGTCTGCTGGATTCGCTCCCCTGTTGGGACCAGCCAGGACCACGTGCACATGGCCTGCTATGTTGTGGTGTGGTCAGCACCCCCCTAAAGTGCTGATACTGGTACTGCCACTACGCAGCAGCTGCAAGTTGTTGCACGTCCAAGTAGACCTCCACCTGTTGGTGTTGCTGACCTACATTCATGTGGATGACACCCTGCTCCCACCACATGCTCCAACACAGACACCATACAGTCGAGGATTCCCACCATCTTACCCAACCGTCTATCCAGGACCTCTGCAAAATAATGGTGGGGACCTGCAAGATCATGTATGTTGTGAAGTACAGCAGACTGAGTAGCCCTCTGGAGCCTCAGACTCTGTCTGGTATAATGTTCCATACATGCCTGTGCCTCCATGATGGCCTGAAACATGCATCTGGTGACATCTGCTGTGGCACTTCTGCTAGGGGCATGATGGCCAGCAGCCTTCCTATTAGCACACCTGCACATCTGCCTGTATGGTACCTTGCCGGTCATCTGGCTATGCCTGCTGTGTACAGACACACTTGACATAGTCCTCACACTGTCCTGTCCCATGCTGCCACCCTCCAACTGTTCCTCATCTATGGCCACTGGTGATGGGATATGTATGGGCATTGTGACTGTGTGCTGGGATGGTGTCGATAAAAGTGGGATGTCAACTGATGGCACAGATTCAGCCCCTGACAACCCTGCCTGTGCCTCACCATACTTATCATCATTGTCAGTCTGTATGGACACTAACATCAGTTTGCCTGCAGAAGGGAACCTGACCACCCCTTGCCATCTGTGAGGGGAAAACAAAAAATGTGATTTAAGACCTGTACATTATTGCTTACCTCTACGCACACACTCACACACACACACACACACACACACACACACACACACACACACACACACACACACACATGCACACTTACAGGTGAGGTGGCACAAAGATATTACATAGACCTCTCATTACCCAACAGTCAACGTGTATGACACATGGCACTCAACAGCATGCACTGCAGCTATACTCAGTCCTTGTTACCAACATTATAGATCTCTATGATGCATGAGTTGTATTAGTAGGTGATGCCCCTTCCCCTGGAACACACTGCAGCCATGTACACAGTATTGCTGTGCACCTGTACAGCACCCTGACATGTACTGTGCACCACACCTCACGAATGTTCACACCATTGCTGAATGTGTGAATGCGTGGCAGTTGTGTTTGCACTGTTGCGCAAAGCCCCTTTGTGTTTGCCTGACACATACCTGGGATGATATGAGGACTGATGTCAATGGTTAATGCCTGACCTCTGATTTGCAGATCTCATCATCAGCAGTGCATGTATAAGCAATAAAATCCAACTACACTGACAACCTCCAAAGCTTAATGTGGATATGAGGAGTGTATACACCCTTGTTGACATGCCAGCATCTTCCATGATATGCAATGGGGCCACAATACTGCATATGTTAACATTACACACACCTGATATGTGACATATGACCTGTGCAATCAAATGCAGTATCAAACAAATGTGTTAGTCATGCAGATGCTGAATGAAATGCATACAATATGTGGGTTGCATAAGTGTGCACACCCTAAACATAATGGTTTGTTGCACCACCTGTTAAGTGAACTACAGCAGCCACTATTCCAGGAAGGGGTATACTAGCATGGCCCATCTTCACTTGCCATTATTTGGTCACTCCACCCTACAAATATCCCCAAACTCTGCCAGATTGCAAGGTCAGCTCATGTGCACAGCCCTTGGAGTTCACACAGTGCCTTCACTATTGCTGTAGAGTCAGGGTTATGTCTGGCACAATTCATGACCTTAACCTTGTTCAGATACAGCCATTCATAGGGAGCTTTGGATGCATGCTTCAGTTCACTGTTGTGTTTCAGGGTGACACCCCTCCCCATCCTCAGCCTTATTGCAGATGCTTGACAACTATGGGCCACACATGAGTGTTATTTTGCAGTGTTTCAAATTCTGAACACCATGTCTACCGGCCTAGTTCCTGATAATAAACAGCAAACCTAAAGGTATATGCTGGCACCAGCAAGGTAAAAATGGGGATGGTGGGCCTGAGGCGGAGTGAGATGTTGCTTGTGCTCCACATGTATCTTTATTAATACTGTCTGTAGGTTTCAGCCTTGGTCTCAGTACACCATTACACATTGCAACACATGCCTTTGGGATACTTGATGTTATGCATATGCTACCTGTAGAGAGCCTTGGATGATGTTTCCTGTGGGACAACTCTTCCATCTGATTACCGTAACCCATAGGCCACACATATGCAGATTCCAGGTGATTGTTGACACAGGTACTGCACAGGCAATAATTGCTAGACATTCCTGGAAGCCCTCAGTGTTGCTGCATGTTTCTGGGAAGCCTCTGTGACCAGCTTGCAACATGTGTTGACATTTGTCTTGGATGGGCATCTATTTATTTTCTACACTAATGTTGTCCCATACTTCATACACACACATATATGAGTGAGTGCACTGTTTTCCATATTATATGCAATGGTGAAATAAGGCTACTTCTCCCACTCCTGAGTGCTACCTTTTGGACATGGGATCCACTCCATGGTTTGTAAGATGTGTGCAAGCCACAGCTGCCTCAGATGCAGGTGAGTGGGCAAATTTCATGGACATACTTCTTGGACAGGAGACCGTCACTTGGTGTGACATTGAGGCCCTGTATTTGATTGAAGGTGTGTAGTCAAGAAGAGTGAATTCTGTCAGTAACTCACAAGCTGCTTCCACAGTATTTTATTTGGAGTGTGTACACACGTATGTTTCCAGTGTTTGTTAAGGTATGTATTCCCCATATTTGTTGTTCTAACATAGGATTCCATATTACACATTCATTGCTTATGCTAGGATCACATTACAGGTTGTAAAAGGTGTGGAATGTGGTATTCTGATTTGCGGTTGTTTAGATCAGGAACAGTTGCCATTGTAATAGTGGTGTATACACTGTTGTAGCCACTATATAAGGGTAATGTTTCAGACATGTCCCTACTGTAGGCCATTTGTCCCACCATTATGTTCATCTCTGTCCACACATCGTGCTCTCACAGTTTCTTAGGTATACTGCAGGATTCTTACATACCTTTCAGATATGCCACCATGGTGACTACTGTGATGCAGTGCAGTTAAAAGCAACAATGTGAACATGTACAGCATGCATTATGGGTAAGTGTATTAAATGTGTGCATGGCAAATACCATGGCCATAACATGGCCGGTGTACTGGCAAACCTGAACAAAACAACTCCATACTCACCAGCTACAGGTTGCTACCCCAGTTGCATACCAGAGGGACATACATAGTTGTGTAAGAGACGTAATGTCAGTAGCTACACCTGTGGCATTCATACAGGGTAGGAGCAACATTTCAGTTCATCAACAGTACAAACCCACAATACTAGAGATTATGCACATCTGTTAATTACTACACTGCAGCAACAGACTATCTTATCTGACATATGCATGTAGATACTTTACAGATGAAGATGGATAAGTAACAGTGGTCTACTAATGTGCCCTGGGGCCTTACCTGGATGCTCCTCATCCATTGTGTGGGTGGTACCCACCTCCACAATTCTATCTGCGAGTTGCTGGCTTGGCTGGTGAG
Source organism: Protopterus annectens (assembly GCF_019279795.1). NCBI lineage: Eukaryota > Metazoa > Chordata > Ceratodontiformes > Protopteridae > Protopterus > Protopterus annectens. The sequence continues at coordinate 32,221,340 of NC_056740.1, forward strand.
TGGGTGCCCCAAGGCTGGCGAGAAGCTCCTCAGCATGTGTCAGTGGGGGCTGGATGGCATGACCCCCACCTGTGGTTAGCTGGTCCCTCCTAATGGCAGCAGCACACTGATGGGTGTGGAAGATCAGTTCAGTGGTCCAATGCCACACCTGCTCATAACTGCGGTTATGCAGGCCAACATAATTCACCCTGTGGACAAGCTAGTTCTACAGGGCGGTCCTCTCCTGCAGATCATGGCCCTGTGCCCAAATAGGATGCCATGATGGAGTATCGCAAATTGGATGATGGCATTTTCATGTGCTGTGTAAGCAGGGACACATTCCCATGACATTGTACCTAGAAGACATAAACAGGAAAAAAGTTCAGAGGACCTCAAACTGCAAGGATATAAAAGTTGTAACTGACATCTCTCTCCCCCACCACCATATCTGCAACAATAATCTAAACACACAAATCAGTGGGTATGTTTACACCAAACCTACTGTTGGGACATATGTCCTATTGTTCAACAAATATTGAAATGTGTTTCTATTAATGTTTCATGTTGAAACACTATCATTGGTGGCCTGTTGCTATCAATGTAACCTGCATGCCATTGTAATGGCCACTGTGGTTCCATATCTGTTTGTGTTCTGTTTGCTATGCAACTGTTCCAAATCTGGTGTTTTGGGTTAATGGGAATATCTATGCATGCTGTTATAACTAATCCTGGATTGTGTTGACTATTACTAACCCACATATGTTCTAAAACTGCAACACCATAGCACATTTCCCAGCAGACCCACCTCTCCCACCTCATCTGGCCATGACACTGGGCCACAGCATGTCTGGGAACCAGCCCGGGACCTCCTCATCCACTGGTCCTGCACCACCTTGGGGTAGAACCACCTCAGGGGATGGGGCTCGTCCCACCCCTGGGAGCAGGCACAGACAGGATCCTGTCACCCAAATTCAGGTCCAGGATTGAAGGATTGATGCATAGAGAGCTCCAAAGGGAGTTTGGAGATCTGCTATGCCAGCTTGAGGGCCACCTGGTGAAGTTAGAGGGTCAGCCTGCCCCTCCTGCTCACCCCCAGCACAGCCACCTTCAGGGCATGAAGGTGCAGTGGTCATTGCCCATGGGTGGGGGCCTCAGTCCCACTGTTTTCATTTGGGGCTCACGGGCTTCCAATTTCTAAACACCCCCTCATCCAAGGTGTTTACCCCCACATGTGTCATATACCACCCCTGTATGCTGTCTTGTCTTCCAACCCAACCTACCTCCCCAAATATACCTACTATCCTTCCCCAACAACCCGCTCTCACCTTAAAAAAGGGGCAGTCTGTTCCCAAAAAGAAATCTAGTCTAATTGGCTTCACAACACATTATTGTTGTCCTCACCCCTCTCTCAGGGGTTTGAGTGACCAAATATAACTCCAAATTCAGTATATAGGCACAGTTGTTACTGTAGAAGAAACAGACAGCTACGAACCTTCCTTACACCTGTCCTGCACATCCCTAGCTACTTTCTCTATTGTCTTTCCCTTTTTGTACTCCCTTTTTCACCACTTTCCTCTCACCCCTATTTTCCTTTCTTTTAAAGAAATTAGTGTGGGTATATGTGGAGTACATTCAGACATCGGATTCACACTCTGAACCTCTCACTGCAAAACATCTGACCAAAGGCACTGTAAATGGGGGTGAAGGGGCCCAAAATAAGGATCTCTTGTAATTATTGCCATTATCCCTTCCTCCACAGCTGAACTGTTCTGCTTTGCAACAAAGTAGAGCATCACATGTGGACAAAGCCTAACATTAGGGCGGGATATATAGGGACAGAT
>NC_056740.1:32228159-32453159 GCF_019279795.1 Protopterus annectens
TGTTTCTACACATATTCCCAGATTCCTAGTTGTAATTATACATACTTCTCAATCTCCTAATGCATAATATCCGGACAAAGCTTGAGAACATGGGGGTACAAATAGGAACATATTTTGAATATTGCTCTTATAAAATTTTAGACAGTTGATAGAGTAACAGGATTTTTAATATACATTTTCTGAAGGATTTGAAGTCTGACACTCAAATGTATATCATTATTTCGTGACTGCAATCCTGAGATCATCCAACTGATTTCCCAGGAAAAAAGAGGAACAGGCCAAAAATATGACCCAAATATCAGGACATTCTGGGAAAATCTGTACAGTTGAGAGGTATGAGTTATGTATACAGCTTACTGCCACTCCCACGATTCAAACCATGGCTGTGTGTGCTAAAAATGCAACAATTTCTATTTCATCTGAGTGAGGTATTTAGACATGCTGACTGTTCCTTCAGTATTTTCTTTGTAAGTCTCTCTTGGTTGTACAATCTGACATTGTAATTACAACAGTCTTATACAGACATTCCTAGACATATTTTTATGTAGCACAGTGTGAGAAAAGTGGTTGACACAACAGTACTATTCTGATATCAGATATTGGGGAATGCTTCATGTCAGGCCATACAATACCAGAGTAAACACTACCAGTCCAGGACTTAAAACTTTATTGCCAGGCAGTTACAGTTTTCTTATGTGAAAGACCTGTGGGGGGAATGTTTGTTAACACTACCTGACTATTTCTACACATATTCCCAGATTCCTAGTTAATATTATGCACATAGCTCTCAGTCTCTTAATGCACACACTCTAGACAAAGCTTGACAACATGAGGGTACAAATAGGGATATATTTTGAATATTGCTCTTATAAACTTGGAGAGGTGCTAGAGTAACAGGATTTGTTTTAATATACATTTTATGAAGGATTTGAGGTCTGAAAATCAAATGTATGTCATTATTTAGTGACTTCAATTCCGGGATCATCTCAGTGTTTTGTCAGGGAGACAGAGGTACAGGCCTAAAATATGAGCCAATTATCTGGACATTCTGCAAACATCTGTTCAGTTGAGAGGTATGATTATGCATACAGCTTACTTCTATCACTCCCAGGATTTGAACCATGGATGTGTGTGCTAAAAATACAACAATTTGAGTTTCATCAGAGTGAACTATTTATTAACTGCTGTCTCTTCCTTCAGTGTTTTATGTCTAAGTCTCTCTTGTTTGTACAATGAGACCTTCCCCCGGATTAAACTTCCATGCAGGACTAGCTTAGTCCTGCACGGAAGTGACTGTTTAGGAGCAGGATGGCAGCGCACCATGCATATTAATAAGGTGCGCTGCCCGAGCTCCTAGGCTTACATGGAGCGTGTAAGAGTGCAGGGGGTGTGTCTGAGAGCAGAGTTCTCAGAATAAACACGCTCCTGCAATGTAGAACAGTAGAAAGGGGTATGCAATGAGCAAGATCGCTCACAGGTGTCCTCATATCCCCACCAACAGTCCCCCTTGTGTATAACAGCAACAGAATGCAGTAATAAAATTAAAAGAACTTAATTTTTTTTTAAAAAATCCGATTGAAGCTAACTGTAGGTGCACGGGTGTGCCCATCTCTTAGCTACGGTTAAAACAGCTTAAAAGGCTGAAGAGGATAACAAGGAAGATATATACAGATGAAGCAGCACAGCAATAGTGTAGTGGGCAGAGCATTCACCTAATGAGCAGGTATTCCCAGTTCAAGTCCCACTGGAGCACATTCTATTTTACATGGCAAAGCACGTTATGACCAATATGTTTGTTGCATAACCTACTAAATAACATATATTTATGAACTAGAGTACTGCAGTAAATGCACATGTGAGGTGTCAGTATCATAATGAATAAGGCACTAGTAAGCAGGTCTAAGCACAAATAAGCAGTAGAAAGCATAATTAAGCACTAGTTAGTGGGTGTAAGCCCATTTGTGTGGCGGTGAGCAATGCCTACACTGGCTAAGCAATTCTAAAGCTAACTCTCTGTAAGCAGATGTAATGGCAAGTTAGCAGTGCTTACCATCATGCAAACCCACGTACAACTGCTCAAAAGTGTCTTAATCACGCTGTATCTGATGGCTCTTGTTCTGCCCATCAACAAAATAAACAGCCATGCAGGTCTCATACCCAAGACCCTATACACCATAGTCCCAGTAGTTATCCACCAAGCCATTACAGAAGTACAGAAGAATGAGGTAGTAGCAAACATATCCCCACCATAGTATAACCAAACTGAACCTGTGAAAGGCATCAGTATACAGTCATATGTGCCATAACCCACTACATAACATAAATATGTGAACTGGAGTACAGTAGTAAGCTCAGAAGTGAGGTGTAATTGTAATAGAGTGTTGAAGTCCCCAATAAAACACATCAATCAGGCATACCAGGCATACATATAAGGTATAATGAATAATAACACAATGCCAAAAAGGCATTATAATGAAGGATTAATGTAAGCAATGCTAAGTATTGCACAGGCCAGCGTAGGAGGTATGAGCAATGTGTCGACCAGCTAACTCTTTGTGCCCAGTGGTATACCCCTTTAAACAATGCCTACCTTAGGTAAGCAGGTTTGCCCATAGCTTAGCCTTTTCAAAACTGGCCAATCATGGAAAAGTGTGGGAAATCGGCCCTACTTAAATTCAAGAGGCGGGAATACATCTCATAACTGGTTGTAGCTTCCTCTTGTAGGCACTATGGCAGTAAGGGGAGAAGGAGCGCGCTTCTGGGTGCAGCACTGGTGCATCCAGGAGTCCAAGGTCATGGCAGGACTCCTAGTTAAAGACCATGCACAGAGAGACTGCTGCAGGGCCAGTACCAGGGCTCCCAATGTAAGGTAGAGGCCTGGGGCCATCTCACCTGCGACCTCACCAGTGCCACCGGCATACCTCAAACTGGTGAGCAGGTCAGGCACTACTATGCTGACCTGAAGCAGTGGAAGGGGGACCTCCTGGAGGATTGGCTCCAGGAGGCTAGAGCATCAGGGGATGTACCAGATGTGTGTGTAATAAGTGCCAGCCCAGGTATATCATGGATAGGTATGGCTAAATATTCCTCTTATGTCTCCCACAGCTGCAATGGAGTGGGCCGTGAACCAGGAGGCCCACATCTGCCACCTGGCATGGTTGCGACATGAAGCAGGTCAGTAATACTCATGCTTTTACTGTCATAGTAAATAAAAATAAAATTAGTAGTAAATTAATTGCTAGTATAAAACCTGTATTGTTCAAGGCAAGTACTGCATACACTAGAGAATATGGCAGGAAAGTCTCATATTGTTTGTATGGCAATAAAAGTGTAATATCCTGACAAAACAAGTCTAACTTCTGGACTGCATGTGTATATTCTGGTATCATGTGGTAATGTAGATTTGCATGTATTTTGAGAATTAATGAATTATGGTCTGAAAAGGGACAAGGGAGTATGGAACATTTTATTATTTTTGAATTTAGCTCTTGAGATATGAAGATTTTATCAATTCTTGTATGTGTCCTAAATCTGTGGTCTTGGTGTGAAAATAGTAATGAATTGTTCTCCTTATAACTAAATGTATCAATTAGATTTAAACTTTCTTCCCATTTCTTAAGTAGATTCCCTACAGAACTTACACATACATTTATTTTGCTTGTGGTCGCTGATTTATCCAATATACAATTAAAGTCACCTCCCAAAATCAAATTTCCTTTATATATTCTAGTTATTAGATCCATGTGTTTTCTTATTGTCAGAACCCCAATACCTGAAAACCAATATATATTTACTAATGTCCAGAGTCTATTGCTATATTTTACTATTACTATGGCTAGGAATCCTTCTTTATCTTCATATTTGTAAATGATTTGAGGCATAGTGACATTTTTTTTCATAAAATTAAAGTTCCCCTAGTCTTTTTCTTATATGAAGAGTGAGATAAGATCATATATTCATTAGGATTCCAGCTAAAGGTATCATTTGTTTTGAAGTGAGTCTCATGAAGAAATACTATTTGTACTTTAATTTCATATATCTTAATACATTAGATCTTTTCCTTGGATTGTTTAAACCGTTAGTGTTTAAGGATAAAATAGTCAAGTCCATTCTCAGTGTTTAACTTTATATCATATTTGTTTTGTATTATATTTTGTAATACCATGCCAAATGCAAAATGTGTAACTACTGTGTTAATAATTCTCATTGTAGTCAATATTTTAATTTTGGTCAAATAACTTAAAATAGAGTTTAGTTCAGGCCAATAAAAAAATTAAATAAAAATGCCAAAATTACTTGTATAACAAGTATATAATGATACTTGACATATAACTAATACATCAAACTTAGACCTGAGATTAATAAAGGTAAAGGCGATACCAGAAAAGATAAAGTTAGACATTCAAAAACAAATATCTCTAAAAGAAATTACTCAAAAATCAAGCAAAGTAAAAGTAATAAAACACCGGGAATTGATGGAATAATTAATGAATTGTATAAGATAGTTCCATCTTCAGTAATATCATTGATTCATAAAACTTTGAATGAAATTCTAGCAGAAAACACAACTCCAATTTCATGGATTTAATTACACCAATTATAAAAGAAAACAAAGACCCTTTACAGTGTAAATCTTATAGGCCAATATCATTACTTAACAATGATTATAAAATCTTCATGTCAATATTAGTTAGTAGAATTAAAAAATCATTGACACACATAATAAATGAGGATCAAACAGGATTAATTTATAAAAGACACACACATGACAATATACAAAGAAGTCTAACACTCAGATTTTCTAAACAGAAACAACCAAGAAGATCTAATAGTAGCTTTTGATATAGAAAAATTCTTTGATTCGTTGAGCTGGGATTTTCTTTTATAGGTTCATTGGTTCATAGATTAGTACTAAGCTAACTGCCCTTGCGAGCCATTTTAAGCCTAGCCAATTATCCCTTGTGAGACTCGAACCCTGCACTTTGTGTTTGTAAGGTAAACACCTTAACCATTAGGTCACCCTCTCCCTAAAGAAACAGCCTCTACAAGGCTCGAACCCAGGACCCTGCACACCATAGACAAAGTGATTTACCAGTAAGCCATACCAGATATATTTTTAAGGTTTTAGAATTGTTTGAATTTCCTACTAATTTTATTATGCTAATAAAGAATATTTATAAAAACAATTTGACTTATGGAAAACTTGGGCTATTTACCTTGAAGGCTATTGAAATAACCAAAGGTACAAAGCAGGGATGTCCAATGTCTCCCATCCTGTTTGCCTTAGGAATTTAATTATTTGCCTCATTAGTACACCACAACTGTAATATATCAGGCATAGATGTATATGGTCAACTCAATTAAAAAATTATGTTATTTGCTGATGATGTTTTACTCACTTTATCTGTCTCGGAGAAATCAATACAAAAACTAGATGAAATAGTGGAAAGGTTTTATCATATTTCTGGCCTTAGATTTAACAAGGGAGAATCTAATTATATACATTTGAATAAAAAGAAAGAATTTACCTTAACTACAAACTGTGTGATAGGAAAACAAGTTCCCATAATAAAATATTTAGGAATAACACTATGTGATAATTTGGAATCGACGTTAGCCACAAATTATAGCAACATAATTAATGTTAATAATAAGCTGGAATAAAATGTTCTTGAGATTTGAAGACAGATTACAAATAATAAAAATGACAATACTTCCAAAAATTAATTACATTGCACAAGCTATTCCTATAGTACCTAACAAGAAAATCTTGAAAGAAATAAATAAAATTCTATTAAGCTTTCTTTGGTATCCAAAAAGAAATAGAATAGCCTATACACATCATATTAAATCTTGGGAAATGGGTGAAATTAAACTTCCAGATCTAGAATCATACATAAAAGCTTCCATATTAAGAACTATCATTAATTGGATAGATCCTAATTATTCTTCAACATGGAAAACATTGCACACTATTATTTTTTAAAATGAAAATAAAATAATTAAAATTGTATATGAAATGAACAAAATAATAGGATGTGGCATATACTGACTGCTAATATTCAATATAATATAAAAAAAAACTTAAATTATATAAATAATATTTACAATTTATTCAGAAGATTTATATATACTAACACGGATATTAAGATTTGGCTAGACTTGATAATACCCTTTAGCTCTACAAAGAATTTCTTCAATAAAATTCATAATGTTATTTTAACTAGATGGGAGGGGAAAGACTTCACTTGGCAACATTGTATAGAGAATCAAGTAGTATTAGACATTCAACAAATTCAGAAGAAATATGACATTCCATCAGCAGATTGGTTGATACAACAAAGCATATTATCATATGTTAAGGATCTTAATAGTAAAATTATTAATTCTCCTTATAAAACTAATCCAAATTTGAAAAGTTTCATATCTGAAGTTATTTACGACAATTATAATTGGTCAAATCTAATTTCAAAATTATACAAAATATTGATAACATATAAAACTAACCCTAATGCAAGATATTGGAATTTCATAGCAAAAGGATGTCACACTAATCTATCAATTGAGAGTAAAACAAATCTTTTATGTTCTGTTAACTTAACATTTAATTTACAAGTATGGAAAATATTTACATGGAAATATATTCATAGGACATTTATTACACCTGATAAACTAGTCAAATTCAATTCACTTGATAAATCCATTTGTTGGAGATGTTCTTTAAACTGTAAAGCTGATTGGTCTCATATATTTTTTGATTGTATTAATATAAAAAATTCTGGGAAGAAATTACTATTTTTCTCCAAGCTATATTCACAGATACCTTTATTTTAACCAAATCTTTAGTCCTCTTAAATGTTAATGATACTATTGGAATGAATAAAAAAGATCTATACCTACTTTGGTCCATATTAGCTGTGGCAAGGAAATATATAACTAGAAAGTGGAAGTCTACTCTGGAAGAATTCTTGAGATTGATGGAAGAGACAGTGACATTAGAAATCAAGGTGAAGGAATCAAGAATTTCACCTAAAACATGGACAAACAATCCTTGGGAAAAAAATTAACTCTTATTGAGACATTAAAAATGAATCATAATTAATGTATAACTTTATACTTTATTAATTGAATATTATACATTTTTGTTACTAATTTCATATATTTTATTATTTTTTCCCTCCTTTATTCATGTCAATTGTACATAGTGTATATAAAGGTTTATAATACTTGTTTACTGATGATTGTATTGTTAAACATTATATTATTTAAAGAAAACAGCAAAGCACAGTACAACCACCACGGCAAGCAGCATAAAAATTCAAGGAGACTAAATAAAACTGTATTTAATAAAAATCAGGATAAGCTCTTTCACATAAAAATGCTTCATCAGATCCTCAGTATACACAAACCAAGTACATTTAAAAAGCACATTCAAAAAGAAATTACCCTATCAAACAGCTAGATCAATTAGTGATGTAATGGCCTCGATTTCAATGCTGGCTTTAAAGGAACATTGTAATTTAAACCTGATGTTCTATGTACCTGCAATGTGGCAATCCACCTCATCTCCACACATTCTGTTTTATTGACTATGTCTGCACCTCTGGCCGACTCTGGTATTACCTCTATCATAGTGAACTTAAAAGAATGTCCACTGTGATCTTTAACATATTTAAAAAGGGTGCTTAAACAACTCATTCTCTTTATGTCCCGTACGTGCTGCAGGACACGATCCTTCAATTTCTGATTAGTTTTACCTACATAGTATGACTCACAATCATTACAAGTCACAAGGTACACTAAATTAGTTGCTCTGCAGTCAGCATGTACCATAAAAACATAGTCTTTACCAGTTATAGGATGTGTAAATGCATTAGTTTGGGATACATATTTACAGGCTTTGCAGGACCTACATGGGAATGTTCCAAGCCTCAGGGGAAGACTTTAAGATTTCCTAAATGGTCTATAACATAGTTCCCTTTTCAGAGTCAGATTATTTTTGTAAACAAATTCAGGGGCATCACCTACCACCTTGGAGATGATGTCATCAGAACGCAGTATAGCCCAATTCTGTTTGACAATATCACAAACTAAGTTAATATTACTGCTGTATTTCAAACAAAAACTAGATGTAGGTCTATTATTCACTTTAAGATGTGATGATGTCATGTCTCTATTCAAAAAGGGGGTACCCACTGTATCCCTTAGACTATCCACCTCCTCTTCTCTCTATGCTATTTCTCTTTTACGATATCCCCTGTCTGATAGTATCCTCCTGTGTACGCAACCTGGATGTATGCAGGAATTGCCCTTTCATGACATTTCCAAAAACCCTCTTGGGGTGCATACTTGTCCTATCAAGCAAATTATTCTTCCTGCATTTCTTCCTATACATTAAAGAATCAATCCTTCCTGTGACATTAATGGAAATGGTTGTATCAAGAAAATCTATGCTAGATTTAGAAGTATGCATATAAAATCTAAAACATGTACTACTGCTCTATAAATAGTTAACAAAATCCTGTAACAAAACATCTGTACCCCTCCACAAAATAAAAATATCATCTACAAAGCACTTATATAAAATCAAATGTGATCTATAAAAAATGTTCAGAAAAAAATCACATTGGACTCCCAATCCGCTAGTACTAAATTTGCATAACTATTGGCAGAGGGTGTGCACACTTTTTAGGATCACCAGCCCATCCTCTCCTTTCCTTTCAACTCTTACTCTTTCTTACATTCTTTATCTACTTCTGCTCACTGTATCAGACTTACCTGAAGCCTTCTTTCCTAACACATTTTCAATGATTAACAGATGTGCAGATTGAAAAGGTCCCTGTCTGTCTATTAGGTGGACCTCATTCTGGCTTGTACCACAGTGGATCCCTGTCTTTAAAATCAAGGTGGTTGAGGACTTTGAATTCTACAAGCCCCAATTATTTACTTATTTTGTTTATTTATTTATTGACATTTGACTGCGGTGGTGGTGCTGCGGTAGCATTGTCGCCTCACAGTTAGACGTTGCCCGTTCGATTCTCAGAGCGTCTTCTGTGTGGCGACATGCGTGAATGGGCGTTCCTTCGTTGAAGGTTGTGCATTAGGCCTGGCAAGCCAGCATGTAAAACTCTACTGCCAATCATTAGCGGACCGAAGTTCCGCTGTGGAGACTCCTAACCGGGAAAAGCCAAAAAACACAAACAAATTTATTGACATTTGATTATCGGGAAAGTCCAAATGGGTAGAAGCCCATTCTTTAGTGGAGGCTCAGGGAGAAAAACTCCAAATTATTACAAAATATTTTAAGACAATAATTTTACAGTCTTCATAAATAAAACAAAAAACATCTGCAGTTTAAATAATTATAACAAATTAGACATATAAAAGCATTGGTTAAGAATCTATTCAAATTATATGGTGATCATTTAATATTTAGAGAAACTTTGGACAGTTTGAAGAGAAATTAAAGATAAGTTAGTCTAATACAAAAAAGGATTGTAATATGAAGTGAGGGAAGAACAGGCCTTATTGTATACTTAGAGAGAAAATCAGGGACGAGAATTTGATAGAAGTAAGGAAGTAAGTGAAGAAGGGATACTTAGGAGGTATAAGGGATGAAAATGTACTTGTTCACATTTAGGGATCTAGTTTATTCTGGTTTCGAGCAAGAACAGAGCCAGATTTTAGCTAGGAAAGTTTTAAGAGTGGTTTTGAAAGATGGGAGGGAAGGTATTGACCTGATGGCTAAAGGTAAGGAGTTCCAGGCCTTAGCAAATTTGTACGAGTACAGACAATACCGAGCAGGTTTGATAGTTTTGTAGACAGACAGGAGTTTTTTTGGTTACTGGATCACTCAGTCATGACTGACTGGTAACATAGTTGTGTAGAATGAATTTTAGTGCTGGACAGGCAGATTATGAATGGATATAGTGCAAACCAGTACGGGTGGGAAAAAGATAGTTGGGAATGGAGGCCAAAATTACATGGAGATAAGGAAGTAGGAAGCAAGAAACAAAAGTGTACATATGGAAGTACTAAGATCATTTGGGGAGGGTTTTGGAATAAGAGTTACAACTGACATGTGTATGTAGGAAGAATAATGTTAGAGTAAGAGGGGCTGGGTAGGAATGGGTTAGGGTAGTGCGCTTTCTACCCTCAGGTCAAATTATGCATTAATATCACGTTATCGAAAGATGAAAATTGAGAACGCTATTTCATCAAACCTAAAATATCTAAACCACATAATATCGAACATTCAGAACAGCAAATTTTTTCCTTGGGAAAAAATTTGCTATTCCGAAACACATACACACAACACAAGCACACCTAAAAAACATCAATACACACACATGCACTTATAATCCTACAACTAACCCTACACTAAACTATACATACACTACTATCTATCCACTTACCTTAACCCAAACCCTAACCCTAAGGTCCGTCACTATCGCACACTTTCCTAACCCGCGCCCTAACCCTAACTCACTTAACTCGCCCCTAACCCTAATTCACCTAACCCGTGCCCTAACCCTAACTCACCTAACCTGCTCCCTAACCCTAACTCACCTAACCCGCGCCCTAATCCTAACAACCACACAATCGCACACTTACCTGAACCCGACCCGTAAATTTCAGCGCTGAAAATAGCGAAGCCACAGAACCGGCCAATGTTCTGCAGCTTTGCTATTTTTAGCATTCATTCAAAACGGGTCGATATTAGAACATTTGAAGTTTTGAAACTTCGATGTTTTGATATAGACCCCAAATTATAGCTGAGAGCAATCAGTTTATAGCCAGTTCAAAGCAATTAACCAAGAGTTACAAAGTAAAACAAGTTTTCTGTAATTTCCTGAGGCTAAATAATTGGCATATGCAGTATAGTGTATTGGGCAAGAAAAAGGGGACAAGGACCAACTTAGTAAGAGGTCCCTAGAGTGCATGGACTATTTCACAGAGACTTTCAATCACACATCAGGCATGCATTTGACTGATTAAAGCTAATACACAGCAAGGTTCTTCATGTTAAATGTGCTTACACTATACAATGGCAAAATTCTCAGTAAACTTGTAGGAGCAGGGCCTTTTGGCAAAACTCCTGCATTATTGAAGTTGGATGTAGTCACCACATGCTGTTATACAATGACACAATTTTCAGTAAACTTATATGAGTAGGGCCTTGTGGAAGAACTCCTGCAGTACTGAGATGAGATGTAGAGACTGCAGACTCTGCTCTATGAAGGAGGACAGTGACTGAGTGTAAGAGGAGACAACACTTACCATTTCATTCTCTTTTTCAGTTCTTTGTGAACTTTCTCAGTAGCTTTTTTGGTTCTTAGCATGTTTTCAAACTAAATTGGGGTAATCTGTGACCACACTATTCATAAATCTGGAAAATGCTTTTCAAATATCTGATGTTGTCACCTCTGTTCAATATGAGTTCAACAGTCTTTACATAATTTAGGACATTTCCCTAGATGAGTTATCACCAAACCTGGATGCTGTATATATATATATATATGGGTTTACTTTCATAGACCGAACGTACGAATCGCCGACACACATGTTCCCAACCCCAAACAACCGAAAACACACCACACCAACAACTCAACATACCGAACACCACAACACCGACACAAAAAACGCCAAGTACACATTGCACACAACAACATATCCACTAACCGTAACCTAAACCCTAACCCTAACGTCTGACACTACCGCACACTTACCCAACCCGCACCCTAAACCTAACTCACTTAACACACCCCTAAACCTCAACACCGTCACTATCGCACACTCACCCTACCTGCACCCTAACCCTAACTCACTTAACCCACTCCTAAACCTCAACACAGTCACTACTGCACACTTACCCTACCTGCACCCTAACCCTAACTCACTTAACCCACCCTAAAACATTCAGCCCGTCACTATCGCACACTCACTCCACCCGCATTCTAACCCTGATACACTTAACACTACCCTACACTGCTCTACGTCACTTCCACACACTTACCTCACCGGAACCCTTAGTCCGACACCACCGCACACTCACCTTTCCCACACCCTATCCTAATATCCCTCACTATCGTACACTTACCTGTCCGCTCCCCAATACTACATCTTTCACTTTCGCACATTTACCATATCGCACTCACACGCTGCCGTTGTCGGTCTGTCAGCCGTCGGGATATCGCGTTTTCGGTAACCTACCTGTTCGGTCGTTCCGTCTCGGTCTTCCGGGTGTCGGTAACATGGCGCATATATATATATATATATATATATATATATATATATGTGTGTGTGTGTGTGTGTGTGTGTGTGTGTGTGTGTGTGTGTGTGTGTGTGTGTGTGTGTGTATGTACAAATATTTGCTGGTGGACTTTTTTCTGTGTGATTTGGGCTGTTCTTTCTTGAAATTATGGCATCCTCTAATCTCCTGCCCCCCCCCCCCACACACACACACACACACCTCAGCCTTTATCCTAATAGTCTGGATGTTGACCTGGTCCATAGTCACCAAGTGGTGTCATTAGTAACAAGGAATAATGGTTAGCATGGTGCACCTGACGCTGGTAAGCCTGTTGAAATCACCTAAGCCACTTCCCTGCTTTGCTGATGCTACCTGATTGGCCCCTTTTCTTTCCTGTGCCTAGCTTTCTCCCCTTTTAAACTTTCTTTTTCAATCTTCTCTTTTTTACTGTATATACTGAACTCATGCCTTACTGAATGCATACCTGGTGGACCATCTTCTCACCTTCTTATCATCACCTCACTATCCCTAGCCTTAGACAAATCCATGGCCCTTCCTATTTTGAATGAATGGGTACTGAATAGACAGGATCAGGTTAATGTCCATGAGGCTTAATGTCAATGCCTTATTTTTAAATGATTTAAAAACTTGCTTATGTAACCTTGCCCTCTTTACTTTTGCAAATACTGATGCCCCATTCCTTGATTTTAGTGAGAGTTGTTTCAATGTGAAGGGACAATGAAGCAGGTATTATTTCCATACTTTAATATTTGAGGAAGAATTGTTATCCTTTCCCAAAGTGATACATTTTACTAACTCCTAACTAAACTGTGGTCTGCTGTGGTATGACAGGAGATGTCCCTCTATTGTAAGAGTTCTATAATCCTAATCCTTTAGCCTTCTGATAACTCACTCATTCTGCATGCCTCATCATATCGACATATGATTAACATGGTAAACATGACTTAAGATGTTATGAAGGTTCTTCATCATTCTGGCTGCTGCCTAATGTTTAATATAATCAGTGATCTCTAGCATCTAGAATGCAAATCTTTGTGCTTCTAGGTGTGCTGTCATTGTCCTCACCCTGCAGCTTGAATGCTAGATGCTTAAAAAAACGACTTGATGTTAGCTGCTGTTTGCTTTTATTGAAGTGCTTACAAAGTGGCAAAACATTCTGCTTCCCTATTGTATGATTTTTTGTGGCCTTGAAGCCCATGATTTCTTTTGTCAGTCTCCCAGCTTGTGTTCGTCAAACCTCCATATTTCTGGATGAATTGTAGCCTGCTGCAGCATTGTTCCAAGGGCAGGGAGCAAAATCAGAGTAGATGTGAATGGTTAAGTTGTCATTAGTGGTGTTAGTTTGGCTTGGTACATACCTACCAGAAAAAAAAGCTTTGTTTATCCTAAAACTGGTTGCCTGAACATTAAACATTTTTTTCTGCTGAACACTACCACCACATAATTGTCCAAATAAACTACTATCATTTTACTTGACATCTCTACTGCAACCATGTTTGCCCCCCCAAAACTAAAAAAAAAAAAAAAATTCTAAAAATACAATGTCTCAGTAGACCATTGTGCACTGTGGACCTGCTGCATTACTATGGAGCTTGAGGTCATTGTTCTCTACCCAGTAGTGCTACCAAAAGAACACTCCTTTGTGGTCCCTCAAAGATGTCTGTCAGCTGTGAAGGTCCTTTCTCATGCTGTTTTAAGCTTCTGATGTTTATCTTTTAATAAATTAGCTAAGTATCTATTAAATATCTGGCCTGAGGAGACAGGCCTGCAAGCAGAATTCAAAAGCCCAAGGTGATACATGACTTTCTTCACCTGGGCCTTTCTTTTATTTCTTATAGTTATAGTATTTATTTTATTAGAAATGTCTAAATGTTTGTTGTGATAAAGTCCAATTGACTGAAAGTATGTCTAGCTCCATCCCCAGGAAGGTTAGTGTTTTATAGAACCCCTTGAGGCTATCTACTGCCAAATGTATTCCCAAAGCATAGCTACTGTAAGGTCTCAGTGCCTTCCTTTGCGCCTCATGCATTTCATCTAGTATGAGAAAAATCACCAGATTTGCACTGTCTTTCTTGTTAGGATACCCATCTCTCATATCCAGTGCAGATTTGTGCACAAAAGCCACATGCATTAGTACAACCCATGAGCATAGCTTTATCATTAAAAAATGTCTGAATGTATGCCCAACAAGTGAAAACCTTGAGACAGATAGGTAATAGTCATAAACAGGTGCTACATTGTGGTGCTGGCAAAGTGGTGATGTCTGGTCAGCAATTATGGGTCATGACAATCATAAAGTGACAGTGTGACAGAGGTTAAACATGATGCATTTTGTTTTACAATCACATTATGCTGGTTGTTGCATGGCCTGGTTCTACTGTGTATCAGTCATCTTCTTACTATAACCCAAGAGGGAGGGTGTTCTGGATTACAGTCACCATCATTTGTACAGATGATGGAGGACACAGTAACAGAAAACTGGCACACATTAGGTGGGACACAGATCACACACAGAGGATGGGAAATATTTCACAGGGGGTTAGTGAAGGGAACACGTGACCTAGGTGTGACGACTACCAGGGGGGACAGGCATTATGTCCTCTAATGATGGGGATAAGGTGTTACTCCATGAATATGACCCATAGTCAGAGTTCTGGTAAAGGCTGCCAGGGTTTGTGACCTCCTGTGACAGGAACTGCATGTCACTACATGCACTGGATGCAGAACCTCATGCAACCCCATGATGTAGGGTGCCAACTTCTCAAAATGGTGCTGTGCATGGATCCTGAAAATGGACTGATCACATCATCCACAAGTATATACTCTGCTTCAGGCATTGAGAGCTCTGGCAGGACTTCCACCCATTATGGTAATGGCAATGAAGAGACGTGCTAACTGAAGTGCACCCATCATATTACTATGTCTGTCCTGCATGTCTGCATAGGGCTCACAGTGATGCACGACAACACCTTCATGAGTGCCATGTAACGCACTCACTAGATCTGATGCAGACCGTGTAGCAGCAGATAGTGCATTGATGATATTCTTCCACATCTGTTTGGCTGATCCCCAGTGTTGCCTACAACTCAAGGGCCAAATAGGAGCTGTGGCATCATATATCTCAGTGACACTGGCCTATGGTGTGCAAGACCACTTCAGAAGCAGTGAGCACAGTTGAACCTGCCTGTTCTGACAAAGGGGAAGCATGTATGAGGGCATCTTCCAGAAAAGGGTTCTCTCTCTTTCTCTCTAACTTTCTGAGGATTATGAACATTTGCCCTCTACAGTCACATGGCCCTTACAATTTCTGGCTGTTGTCTCTAACTTCAGTGGAGGGTGTCTCACCATTCAGAAGTGACATAGATAGTGTCACTGTTTCCCCAGACTATGACTCCTGAGCATGCATTTTGATATCATTATCTGACATAACTGAGTTGCAGATATTTGCCCTTTGTCCATACTCTGAGATTTTAACATTATGCTTTCTATCACTGATATCAGTGAATGCAGAATATGCAGAACACCATGGCAGACCAAATGACTCAGGCTGCCAGGATGCTATGTAACATTCATAGCAATGCTGTATATAAAGCAAATTACATTGTATCTGACTTTATCTTCAGTACCAGGAAAATGTTGCAAATCTGAGATTCCTATAAAAGACTGTGCATGATCACCTATTTGCAGCTTCGCATTCCAGATTATTTATAAATAGCTTATGCATAAGGTATACTTCAAGTGGCATTGTATCGTTTGGGAGACCTGTACATAGCCAGTTGGCATACAAATGATTCACTAAGATAGGTAGCCACAAGTAAGTCTGATCCTTGCTGGATTCACTTGAAGAGAACAGTAAGAAAACCAATGGCTTCTGCTTCCAAAACTGTAAATCAGATGACTCCAGCATGACACGTGAAGAAAACAATAGTTACACAGTATCTCCTTCACAGGAATTTCAGGCAGTGGCTGCTGGGTCCATATGATGGGCCATTTAAAAATGGTAAATGCTTATTATTACCTGGACCAGCAGTTAACAAGAGCTACAGACATTCTGTGCTCCAATGAGCAGTTAAGGTACCAGTACAAGAACTGAAGTGTTGCCACCATGACCTGTTGCAAGAGTGGGAATCAGAGGTCCAGCAACATCAACATTCGATGTAATATAAGTATTTGTGTATATGTATCTTCATACAGACTGCACACCATCAGAAAAGTAGTTGTACTCTCTGCAGTGGTAGCCTGGTGGGAAAGTATGTGTAAAAGTGTTACTGCTGCATGTCAGGGCAGCAGTATGCAAACTGTCAAGATATATATTTTTTAATAAATTTGAATGTATAAGTCAGTGAAGTTATGTACAATAGGGACCCGCTAAGGCTGTTTTATCAGAAACAATCTGGGGGATGCAGGTGTAGGAAAATTATGTTTCTCTCTGGTGATTTTATATATATATATATATATATATATATATATATATATATATATATATATATTATTTGGACCAGGATATCCACATGTAGTACATATGTTGTTCTTACTGCTCCAGTGGATTTGTTACAGTCATTAAAAAGGAATAGCCAATCCAGTGCTTCCTATTGTTTAGAACACTGACACTCCAGTCTTGGTCTGACTGTTTCATTCTTTACCTTTCCCATTGTACTGATGTGAGTACATCAGGAGTGAGAGTTGAACTGACTGACTTCTGCATACCAGGATATGTATGGCTAGCATATGATTTACAGCATATTGTATGTCACTCATATATTATGTCACACGTGCCAGCCTTCTCATTGTGTCTTCACTATACATGTCCAGTTGAAGAGGAAGCAAAGGCCTAAGCAACCTTAACCACAGCTAGATGTTGTTGCAGTCTAGGCTGGTTACAATACTTGGGATGGTACTGCCTTGCAGGAGGCTGAAGCCATAGCTGCAGCCATTTGTCAAGGCTATAGTGGAGAGACATCTGAAAAAATGACTTTGATATATTGAGAGGCTTCTAGAGAGAGAGGGTTGCCAATTTCTTGCCTGACATGCCCTAGCCATTGGGCCACCAGAAGATAGCCAGTATGTCACATCAGCTAATCAGAGCTATAGGCTGGAGATGGTTCTTAGTAGCTTGGCCTCTGTGCCGGGCTGTCCAGCCCCTGGCACCCCATGCTATCCCTTTCCAGGTGTCACCCCCTTGTGCCTGGTCCAGCCCTCTCAGCACCATTTGTCCTCTATCTGCATGTATGTGTCTATGCTTAGCAGGTCAAGTGTGTGTGTGTGCGCATGTGTTTGTGTGTGTTTGTGTGTGTGTGTGTGTGTGTGTGTGTATGTGTGTGTGTGTGTGTGTGTGTGTGTGTGTGTGTGTGTGTGTGTGTGTGTGTGTGTGTGTGTGTGTGTGTGTGTGGGTGTTTGTGGGTGCGTGTGCGTGTGTGTGTGTGTGTGTGTGTGTGTGTGTGTGCGCATGCGCGTGTGCGCACGTGCAATAATCACTGTTTGTCTATATAGTTTCATGTTTTCTGTTTGCCTCAGCAAATTCTCCTACCCCCCCCTCTCATTACAAAGTTTTCCATTCCCTTGCATCCCATCCCCCCATGCCACTGTCCTCTATATACATCTCTTTTCTACCTCATGTTATTGCTAATAACAGAGACAGCATGCATGCCCCTGTGTTATCAATTCACTTTAGGTGAACTTCTTTCTGGCACTTTGCATAACTCAGCTGCAGAATGCGTTGACACTCAACACTGCAGTCTGCCCTACTCCACAGCTTATTATGAGTGCTCTGCTACCCACTTTTGAGCAGATGAAGTTGCTATGAGTAATAAGTGCCACATACAATATCTACCAGTTGCACTATTACACAGCTCTGGCAGCTCACATTGCAATGCTCTCCTGCGTAGCAAGAGAGCTGCATTAAGTTGGGTTGCATGGTAAAAGGCAGCCCTGCTCAGAATATCACAACAGAGCTGTGATGGTTGCTCAGCAGTATACTCTGCCCTTTTATTGCATGTATAATTACTCTTTGTGCACTGGAGTGCAGTCTGTATGCACTGGTACAGCTGCATAGCATATTGATGCCTTGTGTATGGGCCAGTGATGGAAGAGTCATATGGACAAAACTTTAAAAAACACAATGTCATCATCTGACATATGCAGATCCATAATAGTGGAGTGATGTAGAGATGGAAGCAGGGAATGAGAAAGCCAAACCTATTAATCCACTTATCTTTGGTTGTTTTATAATGGAAACAATACTGTTTGGCAAATAATCAATGAGAACATTGCCTTACTTGTTACTACTAAATTTGTCCTTGAGGTGTTTATATAAACCTTAACAATGTGTGTGATACTTTATTTTCTCTGCCATGCTGTAGAAGCTTAAAGAAAGAAAGAAAAAAAAAATCTAATGGAAAAGTCACTTTGTAATGGGAGTGTAGTGTGCTTTCACTTTGGTATGTGGAACTGATCCAAGTGACAAGATGAATATTGATTCAGTATTATGTCTAATCAATAATAAAAGTTTTGTGCCAAATTGAAATGCAGGATAGCTTAGTTGTGCCAGTTTCTAGGCTAACTCACAAAACTAATCTAGCAGGGACATGTTGCAATATTTATATTAAAGGTTACATCTGCTGTTTTTCTGTTTAATCAGACACTACTCTCTGTTATGTATATACACTATAATATCACATTTTATTTTAATTTGTACCTAGTTAAGGTAACACCATCTATAAAACTCAAAGACCAGTGTTTGTATTTTGAACTGCTTATGTTTTCTGTTGCTAGAATCGTATATATACATACAAGCATGCACACAGAAACAAGCAGGCCCACAAACACACATGCACACATGTACACACACACACACACACACACACACACACACACACACACACACACACACACACACACACACACACACACACACACACACACACACACACACACACACACACACACACACACACACACACACACACACACATACACACACACACACACACACGTGTGTATTACAAAACTTAAATTAGTTAACTTGCTCAGAGGTGGTTGATATATTAGTGATTGCTTTAGGTATCATGTATATTAAGATGCTAGAAGCTCACTGACAGCTGTTAAATGTGAATTAGGAGCTGCTCTCAGAAGCCAGGGGATACGCTTTCATTATTGTTCATGGTAAATTCTTCCATACCATTGGGATACCCTAGGCTTTCTCAGACACATTCTAATTTATAAAAAGTTACCAATTTCTGGAGTAAACTTTCTTGGGAGAGCTAGGAATGAAACTAAAAAAATTCATTTTTTCAGTACTCATTAATTAATTTTTTTTTTATCTGTTCATCATAAAATATGTGGTTTTCTGGCAAATCTTTGAAGACTGACGTCACTAAATAAGGATAGACATTTGAGTTTCAGGCTTCATATCCTTCAAAAATGTAGGTTAATTCAAGATTAGTTAACAAATTTCTAAGTTTATAAAAGCAATATTTAAAATCGGACCCTAATTTTCAGCCTTTGCCCACCATGATGTTTGGCTTTGTCTAGGATTCTTGCTCTAAGAAGTTGAGAAGTATGCTTGGTAAGCTAGCATTAACTCCTGATACTCAAACCTATAAGCATCAGAAAACCAGTGCATACTACCCAGCACTGGAGTAATGTACTGCAGTAGGTAAGTATCAGTTAAAATTCTGTCTACAGAGTTCTGCACCCCAGAGAGACTCACGATTTGAGCAGAGCATGGTAACCCTACGTACAGAGGGCTGGACATGCTGACATTGGAGAAAATAATAATGTAAATGAGCATAGCTAACTGCTCATGAGGAACCAAGTTGTTTGATCAGGACTATACTCCTGGGCTGGAGACATGATGATTTCATGAATCGTCAGTGGGTATAGCAATTGGGGAGAGACACACAAGGGTAGCAATAAGGTATGAAAGGTGTGTGGGGAGGGAAAAGAGTATTTTTTAGGAGAATGAATTGCAGTTGTAATAAATAGAAAAAATGGTAGGCGGGGAAGGTAGTGAGAGATATCTCTGAACTGGAAATAAGGAGAAAGGCAGAGCTGAGATCGACAGACAAACATAAAGTATAGACTCAGACTGAGGGGGGTGTATACACAAAAGGAAAAAAGGAGAAAAGTAGATGAACTTGGACATATAGAGTATGGACAATTGGTGATGGGGAGGGTAGGACAATAAACAAGGAAAGGAGACTGACACACAAAGGAAAGAAAACACCGAGATAGGGATAGGGGAGGATCATGGCATTCTTGGAAGCCATTCTGGCCCAGAGGGGAACAAATCCTGGCATTACTTGAGTGTGTGTCTGATGTTATGGTCCAGTAATTTCCCTTGTCTTGTGATGGGTAGGGGTTGCTAATCACACAGCTCTACAAGCCACACCAGAAACTGCTCCACATTGTTAAAGCAGGTATTTAGCTGCTGCCACACAATGGCAGCAACAAGCCACTGCAACTGTTTCTGGTGTACAGGGGTAGACTCCTTTAGATCACTTTTATAAGACAAGCTTTTGACCTACCTGAGAAGTGGTCCTTCCAGTTCACCATCAGCAAGTGAACCATTGTCTTGCTGCTGAGAGGTGACCCTGGTGGCTACTGGAAACCTAGTCTAAGAGGAACTGGTTGGCACAGAGCAAGGTTAGTATGGCCTCACCTCCTCTTCTTCCATAAATGAACTTGCCGAAGTTCAACACAATGTGAAAAAGAGTGATTGCACACATGCTACAAGTGTAGTTATAATTTTGTTACAGTGGACTGGCACAAATATTATACATACTGTTGTGCAGGAAGTCACTCCTGCCTTTTGTAGCATTCAGCCATCTTGGGCTGTCACTCTTTGCTACTAAAATACAAAGTATGCAGTTCTAAGTATACATGTAAAACAAGTAAGACAGTAGAAGACAACAATACAAAAAAGGACTACAGTGCATATCTGCTCTCTCTCCCTAACCTTTGCCTCCCAGTGACAAAGCAGAACATTGTGGCACCACCTCAGATTAGTGTGTAGATGCCAGTACTGCTCACAAGAATGGGCGATTCCAGTGGTATCACTCATCATCTTCGCAAGCTCATGCCAGGCCTCTATCTTCTGCAAGAGCCAGTTATACTGCCCCAGTAGGCACTCTTCCATGTTTTTGTGCAGGAAGAACAATAAAGTCTTGCTGTTTCTGGAATACCATATTCCACAGTGCCTAAAATACCAAGGTCACTCACTTAGGTCCAATCTAAGGTGCACAATAATATCCCTACACACACAGATGCACATTTGTGGATCATGTCATGCTACATTGTGCTGCTCTATGATGTAACTGTATGTCCCCTGTGCTGCAGCATGGCACTAAGAATTGTTATATTACCTACAGGTGTACGTATACCATATGCACAAGCATATCTGTCACATGCTTCCTGGTCACCATGACATAGACAGCATATTTGGGTAGCTTGGTGCACTATGCTATCATTTCAGAAACAGTGGCACTAAGTAGCTTCGTTATCATGACTGCCACACCAATTGGACATTGCTAGCAAAATATAAAGCATCAATGCCATTTTGCAAAACACCACTCATAACCCTGTAATAGAGAAATTTTAGAATCGATTCTATAGAATTGCAGCTTTATAGTGTTAAGGAAGGAGGTCTGCATGGTAAAGTAAATTAGCAAGAACAACAAATTCTGTAGTGGACGTTAGTCACACAGAGGCAGATGTTGTGATGTGACTATTTATTTATTGCATTTGTTTACCAGGAAGTCCACTGGGCCTAAAAGAGCCCATTTTCAGTGGAGGCCTGGGGAGAAAAGCTCCAACAAGAACATAGACACAGATAGTAAATACAGTAACATATACAGAATATATACATAAAAGCAGGAATCTAGTTTGTTTGATTACAGTAATATATACAGAAAATATACGTTACTGCAGAATTCAATGAATTCAAGGATGCTAGAACACTGGTGTGGCATTAAACTTTCTGCCTATGGCCGAGGCTGTGGGGGAATTTAAATATGTACAGTAGAAACAACACATCATAGTGGGTGGTTGGTGGTCCAGTGGTCACATGTTGAGGCATGGTTGCAATATGCATTTAGCAGGAAGCTTTGCATAGCATTAACTGCAGTTGATAAGCAGGTGTGTAAAGGGGGATAGAGGTCAAGCATAACTGTCAACTATAGGGATCTCTGCAGAGTTTCAGACTGAGAACATGGCCTTACTAGGGCATGATTATAGGCTTTACCTGTATTCCTAGTGTACACAGCATACAAAAAATGCACCACCTTGAAATGCAAACATCAACCTTAGAAGACAGAAGTAAAGGAGGCTGGTGCAGCCATGATTCCAGGAACATCCCTGATATGGCTACAAGCAAATAGACAGGTAAGTGATGAAAACACTACTGTTTGCTTCGCACAATATTGTTTAGATTTACTTTTTTCCTGTTAACTCCTGTCTGGATTTAATACCTAATTGTAAGGGGTCTAAAAGTGGATGATGCAGAGAATTGTATTAATGGGTATAACCAGGGTAGATGCTATGAAAGGAGTTAACACAGAAAGTGGAATACTGTTCATTGTAAATTTCTGCTTTGTGTCAAATGCACTCTTGTGACTGTGTTCCATGTGTGATTTGACAACTTTCTGCATTACAGGGGTGAAACCTTACATCTTAAATAATACCATTCTTCTTAACTGTCCCTGATTCCTCAGAATGTCTCTGCCTGATTTTGGCTCATTTTTATCATATCTTGGTGTGTTTCTCTTAAACTCTGCATTTTATTTTCTTCTTTCTGGTAATGGAAAACAGTTATCAAGTATTGCTGATTTGATTTCATATAATGTTCCATTTTTGCCTTGTATTTTTGATCTGTATGTCTCTGGTAAAAGTTGTGGTTTTCTGACAAATCATTGAGGACAACACTAAAGTCATTAAATGACAAACATTTCAGTTTCAGACTTCATAGTCTGTTATTCTAATAATGTTCTTTCCCACCCTGCGTGATTGGATTGATTTTTCATTAATTAACACTACGGTGCAGCATTTATAGGGTGCTGCACTCCTGAGTATGGCGTCCATTGGGAAGAGACATTACACCAAGGCGCCACTTGCCTGAGTTGGTGGTAGCACAGGTGGATGTAAAAGATCCCATGGACTTACTGAAAAGAGTAGGGGAAGTTTCCTGGAGCCCTGGCCAAATTTCCCTTGTCAGTTTAAATATCACCTTATTTGAAAAGAGGCTACTAACCTAAAGGCACTAACCTGGTCAAGAAAGGATAAATAAAAATGAATTTTCTAAGTGTATAAGGAGGGTCCACTCACTCACTCCCCTATGAATCACAGCTAACATGTAGAGTGACCCTTTGGACAGAAATGGGAAACAGAAATAAGTCACCAGGTCTTTATTCTGTATCACACATGCAGGTATTCATACCTGTGAACAATTAGGAGTCCACAATACTCCAAATTAATGTTTTTAAAATGTTGCAGGAACATGGAGCACCCAAAGAAAAGCCATAAAAACACAGAGAGGACATTTGCACTCCACACAGAAGGCACCCTAGGTGAGACCCAAACTGAAGAATCCCTTGCTGTGAGTTAATATATTTCAAATACATCCCTGATTCTGCACCTTTGTCCCGAATTGCTTTTGGGCTGTCCTGACTGTTGTTGAACTACAAGAGGCTGAGACTTGAGATATATATTGAGGTATCTGTAGTCAGTCACTCATGGAATAATGATAGATGTCCATATGGGTTTCAGAAATGAATGCTAATGCAAAATCTTTAATTCTTCTAGCAACTTTCTAAGTACATAACATGAATATTTAATTAATTTCCATGATTTTGTACCTTTATCTCTAATTATTTTTTGGATCTTTTCCCTGATACTTGCACTAAGAGGCATACCATTAACTATATCTGGGATACTTAGACAAGTGGTGTGTGGATTTGCAATATTAATATTTGAGAGTTCATGTTGTATGGTTCTCATGGTTGATAAGACAATGCATTGCACATTGTCTTTGAACTCTTGCACATGTTACATATATTATTTGATTATAAAACCTAGAATATCTCTTGTAGTTTAATAGTTTAATGGCTGGCCAGATATACTCTCAATAAATATGAGTTTTAAGGGAAGAGAAATTTACTGTTAAGTTGTTTTCAGTGTGAAAGTGGTTGGCATTGTTAATCAAATGTTTCTCTATGTTTTTGTTGCAAAATTTGAAATAAAAATGTTAAACTAACCACAAATCTATGTGATCACAGTAAAAGTAAATGAAAAAATAGTTTAGACACTGTCAGGTTTGAAAAGTGTTTTATGGTAATTGGGTAGATATGGGTATGTAATAGGATACTGGTATGGCTGGGGGGCCTGGTCCACTACCCTGCCTAGGGTCCCATTTGCCCATGATCCAGCTTGGCCTGTCCTCATTCTCTCCAGTACAAACCACTATCTATAATTACTTCAGAACAAATCTTAAATTATAAAACCAAAGCAATAGCTTCATGTGCCCAGACAACATATCAGGCTGAGTCTTTGCTAGTGTAAAACATTGCCTTACTGATTGTATCTTAAACCTAGTCAATCTTAGTCTCTCCACAGTGTATGTGCCTAAGGCTTTGACAGACAGCTATTATTTTTATACAGCTCTGCAACCAACTCAGGGAACTATAGACCAATTTGTCTTACCAGCATGATTAGCAAAGTAATGGAACATATCAACATGGATCTCATAAATTATTTTGGTACGTTACAAGTGCTCAATTCTTAAAATGTAGCTTTGTGAAAAGTAGGGTCTTCCTACTAAACTGATTAAGTCCTTTGAAAAAGACACTGAAACACTGGATGATGACAAATCAGTGCTCACTGCCTTCCTGGATTTATCCAAGGCCTTTGACTTTATTCCACACTCTTACTTTATTAAGAAACTGACCCAATTCAGTGCCAACCCTTATACACCTCATTGGATAGCAGACTGTTTCTCAGAAGGACCTAGACAATTAGGAACAATATCATACTCTCCTTGAAAATGTATGTTACCAGTGGCACCCCATAGAGTTCTGTTTGTGGATCAATATTCTTTGGCATATACTTTACTGATGTCCATGCTGATTTCAATGTTCTCTGACTAACTAAGTTTGCTGATGACTAGAAGATCAGAGCGTTCATCAGCTCACCAGATGACAGCCATTTCCACCAAAATGGCTTAACTCACACAAATTACAGGTGCTAAGAACATAGTCTTAAGCACAGTGCAAAGATATGCAGTATTGCTTTCCTTGGGAAACAAAAACACCTGTGTTCCAACCTTATAAATGATACCCCCCTCGCAGGGAGATGCTGGTTATGTTTATAGGACAACAAATTATCTTTTCACTCCCATAAGCCAACTTCTGCTTTTTTTTTCATTTTTTTTTTTTTTTTGTAAATTCTTGCCCCTCCAGGACCTTTCCTGACAGCTCTTCTACCTTTCCTCACTTGATCTGTGTGCTCAAGGAGAACAGGATCTGGGTATCTCCAGGCTAGGAGATAGCCCTACAATCCCTTTGTTCCTGCCAGGGACACCCTATCAACTCCCTGTTTCCCAGTGAGTCTGGTAGTAGGTAATGGGCAAGCTTGCTTGTTCTGGTTTAAAACTTGCCCTCTTCCTCCTTGAAACACCTTCCCCTTGGTAGTTCCTCTGAGTTGGCAATTGCTGCTTCCCTAGGTTTAGTGTGCAATGACAAGCTAGTTTCCCCTTGGCTACTAACTCCTGCTAGGCATTAACCATAAGCTAAACCAGAGCCTCTTTCTTCCCCCTGGATGAGTGAGTGAGTAGTGGACTCTGCCTACCATCCTTCCTAGTCAACACCTACATTAAGCAGATCCACTAGTCAAACCGGGGTCACCAGAGGCATAGTCTGGGTTTTATCCCTCCATGCCACAGATATGGCTCTGAATCAGCTATTATTGGGGAAATCTTTCTACTCAGTACAATTAATAACTAAAGGTACAGCCTTCAGGTCCAAGGAAGTTACTGTCCCTCTTTACTTCTCCCTTATCAGACCCATAATAGAATAGAGTGTCCTGTTTTGAATGTATCTGTCTGGATATATAAACCAACTAGAAAAACAACAACAACACCTTATCACTAGGAAATCTCAAGTATGAACTCCTTAAGCAACCTAGATGATCTGATTGTCCTATCACTCTACTTTGTGTACTACAGAATTTTATGTAGTAGTCTCAGCTTAGCTTAGAGGGCCACAAATAACCCTGTCCTGCTTGAAATGTTACATATGCATAAAACAGGTAGATTCTTATCCCAAAGGATACCCCTACCTATGAAATAAGCCCAGTTTCCATATCAAATAGTGAAGCTCCTAGACTCTCTTTAAATCCAACATTTTGAATGGATGAGGTTTGCTAATCTTCTATAGTTTCACCCTTGGTCTAGCTCATTAGACCTTTATGGACAGAAAATGTGAGCAGTAAAAACTGCACTGGCAAGGTTCTTAATGATCTACTTGACTGATAACCTAATACATACCTGTGAATCGATTAGCTAAATGTAGACATATGGACAGTTTGGAGAATACCAATTCACGTACTGCATGTCTTTTTGGACGTGGAAGGAAAATGGAGCTCCCAGAAAAAAAAAATACTCAGGCTGATGCAGGAAGGATATGCAGACTTCATAGAGAAGGCATTCCAACCAAGAATCAAAGTAGAAATCCTCTTGATGTATGCATGTTATATCAATTATTGAAACCAAATTGTTGAACACTGATAAGGTCAAATTCCCTTTTAGTCAAATTCCAATTGATTGAAACATCATTCAGTAAAATGACACTTGAGGGCAAATGTTTCAAAAAAGTTTTTTTTGCAGGGGGTCAAGCTCCACTGCACTGATCCACCCCACTTGTCTTTAGTATGCTAACTCCAAGGTCACTCAGCCATGATGAAAATGAAAAGGAATACACACACATATGGGGATCACTGCTGTTACAGAAAAAGAAACTGCCAGTTGTTATGAATATTGATCACCAGGCAAAATGCCTTATATTTCTACATATTTGACATATTTCTACTTTACTATTATAGACCTTTGTGTAAATATGCCATGTTGAGCTAAAATGACTTTCAACCAAGAAGGTATTCAACTAAATGGGCTTTTGGCTGTTTGAAATCATTTGTAGTTCAACCAAATGGCATATAGTGTGTACATACATACCCACACACATAGCATATACTCACACCCACCCAATCCACACATATACACATAATTTTATTTTATTTATTTATTTGATATTTGTTGTCCAGGGTAGTCTGACTGAGAAAAAGCCCTTTTTCAGTGGAGGCCCAGGGAGAAAAGCTCCACAGTACAAATAAGGAAAAAGTTTTACAAAACTTAAGTAGAATACAGTAAAAGATGTGCAATAAAACAATTAAGCAAATGTCCATAACATATATATTTATATACACACCTTTGAAAACACAGAACACAGTACTTGTATAAAACATGGAGATTTATTTATCAAGACATCAACTTAAATATTGACTCTTCTGGCTATGAAAAATAATTTTATTTATTGAGACATCAACATAAATTTCATCTCTTCTAGCTTTTTGACAAAAAATAAACAGTACCATTAATGTTTAATGCTCAGTCTCTACAGCAGTGCTACAGAATAGGTAATCTCCAAACTCCCTTCAAGTGTTGTAGGCCTCAACCAGGCCCAACTTCACTCCACACTAGAAGTGTAGTTAGGGCAAGGGGCAACCCACTGGGGGTGCATGGTTTTAGGAGTTGTGATCAGCAGTTGCCAGTTGGGCTTTATTGCATTACCTGCATTCAGAAATTAATGTCGATACTATAATTGTGGTTAGGGCTGAAGTGCTGAAATGCTTAGTGGATGGTATTCTGCTTGTTACAATGTACATTTGTAGCAAGCAGTTTGCTACATTTTTTTGTCCTCAACATGGAGAGAGGATCTTTCTTTCTTTGCTCCTTAACTCAGAGTTGAGGGGTTCCAGAATAGGGAATGGTACTGGGCAGTAGATCAGTAAGCCATGGCTCTGCTCCACACTTCCAGCTACATGTCTCAGTCAGGTCCATCTTCAGTCCTCAGGATTATGCCACCAACAGTCCTGACTGAGCTCTCACTTAATGTTCATAAGGCTTGCTTCTTTCAGTATTTCAGGTATCTCCCTCTAATGCATTGTCAAGTACAAATTAACATTTTATTCATTGTCTGGCTAAAACAAGCTATTGTCACAATTATATTAGTATGGGAACATCTCTGCATATTATATTAGTATGGGAACATTTCTGTATACTGCAAATACATATTTAAGGAGAAGCAGACAATTTTTACCAATTTTCAAAGACATAAACACATTTCTTCCCACTTATAAAGGACATTTACACCCCCAACGACATTTCTGCTTTATACTAGTAGAACTAGGCTCAGAACTCTGCATTTCCCTCTCTGTTTCTTGGACAACACTCCCTGTAAACTTCTACATACACTGTCTTAGACTTTCCCTTAAGTCAGAGTTTCCCAACAGTCCATCATCAGTTTGCATATTGACATCTCTTACCATTTTGTTTTTCTGCTACTTTATCTCTCTGTCCTTGAGGTTAAATACGCACCACTGTTTTACTGATTTATTCTTTCCTATATCCCTTTGGAAAGGATATTTCAGAACATGTTTCATCTATGTTTGTTTATGATTCATTAATTACTGAACGTTCTTAATTTTCTTTTCTAGGTCACTCTGAAAACGGTATCTCAGTGCGTATTTTATCTGCATTTGTACTTATCTCTGTTTGCAGTTGCCTGTCATCTAGACTTTTGATATTTTTGTCTTATACTGATAGAAGTGGGTCAAGATCTCTGGTTCAGCATTACACCTATTTCAATAGTTACAGCAACACATTCACCCTTATTGGCAAACACTTCTGCTTCAACAGTTACCTTTTATGAAGAGCTTTCTCCTTCTGCAATCTTATGTTTGTGCATTTTCCCTACTTCCTAGGTTTTCTGCCTTAAAATACACTTTCTCTGTATGTGATTTCTTCTTTTCAATTCCACCAATCACTTATACCCTCTCTCTTGCAACATTTCTAGGTTACAGTGACTTTTCAACACCCTATGTTGTACCACCTTCAAACCACAGTGGCTCAGTATGGATATCTTTTTCTTTTACTGGATTTATTCTTGCATGCTGCTGTAGACTAGCAGGTGGAAATATTTCATCATCCAAGTCTCACTTCTTCAAGTTCTGCTTTTGCAGGCTATTCTGTGGCAACAAATTGTAATATTTTGGTATACAAATCCTTTGTTTCTGCAAATGCTGTTTTTGAGGGCTGCTCTGTGACAGCAAGCTATAAAGTAGCCTCCAGATTCTTTCCTTTTATTGGCTGTTCTCCTACAACTTATCCTGGTATAGGGGTACACCAATGTATTTATTTAAATGATATATGCTGTTTCTCTCTGTTTCTTCATCTCCTTCTTTGCATCTTTAGGGCTTTCCCACAGTGTATTCAGATTTTTGTTGGGCTTGTACACTTTAATTCATGTTTCTAGTATTTACTACCCTCTCCTTTTTTTTTCTAAGGTAGAGGCATATTTTCATCCTCATTTTCTTGCTGATCTCCCTCCCCACACTATTAGAGTTATTTATCAGAAAGGGTCCCCTTATTCCATTTTAAATGTTTCTGCCTTTTCTGATTGTGGACTAGTATTCTTTTTATGGTGTCTAATCTTCTACATTGTCTAACCAAATGAAGGGCTTCACCCCCTTAAGAACTTTTACTATTTTCGTCAAAAAGAACATAACAAGTATTCCTCTGTCTCTTTTGCTATTAGCAGATGTATTTGCTATTGAGTCATACTGACACTTTCCTGTTCTGTTTACTTCACTGAAACTAAGACTGGGTATGACTATCTTCTCTTCATTCTAGTTATGATGGTGTGAGTCTTTAAATAGATAAGATTCCTTTCTTTTATTATCATTGCACAAGTACAATGAAATGTGTAGCAATCCTCCTAAAGTGCATTCACATATAATGAACATGAATAAATAACAGAATACAATACAATACAATACCAAACATTACAACATAATGCAATGCAATGCAGTAAACAACTAAGTTATTGCACTTGGACATATTTCACATGAAAGGTATAAAGTAAAGTGCACAGGAATGTAAACACATACCTTATAGTGCATGTGAAGACTGGTAGGCATGGGTGAAGACTGCCAGCCTAGTCAACTAGAATTTGGTACATAATTATGTCCTTTGTAAATATGAATGTTGAAATACAGGCTTGTTTTCTTAAATGAAAGAATATGCTGTGAAAGGTTAAACTTAAAACAATGTAGCAACATTGCCCTCTGCTGTAAAGAAAGCTAAGTCAAGCATTTCTTGTCTGTCCTTTGAAATTAAAACTATTTCATGACTGCCTTGATGTTTACAATTCGGCTCTGGCCAGGCTAGATGAAGGCTTCCTACCTATTGTTTTAAGGCTAAAGTAATGACCAGAATTTATATGTGGAATGTCCTTTATTGCTCTGGTTTCTGCCTAGGTATAAAATAATGTAAATCATGTTTCTGTCAGCCTGGGAACACCAGGAAAGTGTAAAAAAATATGTAATGGGAATCAGGACTGCAATAGCAATTTAAACAGAGAGAATGAGAAGGCATTAAGCATTTTTGTCTGGACCATCCAACTCACAGCACTGCCTTGCTCATATGTAAGTTATCTTAGAATTAAGTTTTCTTTTAGAAATATCTAGGAACCAGAAAGATTAGACTAAGTGTTTTTTCTGTGATGTCAGAACTGTACTATAGAATTATTTTAAGTATTTCTCTGTGATCTCTGAACTCTTGACTAGCACTGTGTAGTAGAAAGTATTGTCTTGTGGTTTTAATTATGTATTATTAAATATTTTAAAACCCTTCAACTGTGGCTGTTTTGTGTAGAGATAAGTTAAGCTCTAAGAGTACATTGCATGTATATAAGGATCCTGTACCAAGTCACTCTAATAAGCCTTGACTGTTTAGTTATACTACCAATTGGATAATAATAATATTGCACAGTAATAATTGAACACCCTTTTAAGGGCCTTTGAGTAGCTGATAACTATTAGCTGGGTGGTGGCAGGGTGCTACCATATAGTCTGGGTAATAGGGGCACAGCTGGAGAACCTGTGCCAGCCTTCCCCAGGAGTGTCTGTGTGGTTGTATAAACTTATCTCAAAGTGTGTGTGTATGTCAGCTACTTGGAAAGCACTGGTTGGATAGAGAGGGTGCTGGAGATTTTAGCTTGCCCAGCTGGCTGAAATCTGGACCCTATATCTGTGCCAGTGGGGAGTCTTATTGGGGACCTGGAGAGCAAGGGAGCGACCAGCCCTGGACTGACTGTGATCTCTGTGTGCTCCTAAGGGAAATTGCACTTTGCTGTGCATATTTGTTATCCTTTCCTCATATATGAGACACCCTCTCTGGTGTTAGTGGTGAGGATTGAGGCTCCTTAATTGCTGGGCTGGGGCATGGGCATCACAGTGCAAATGGCTATTATCTGTACTCAGTGTGAGTATTTGGAATTGTTCAGTTGATGTATGTCTCTGGGATAGAAACTGGTGTTACGTTTGTTTGTCCAAGATGGTATGGATGTGAACCATCTGTCAGGTGATGTCCAGGGTGAGAAGGGTCTTTCAGGATGTTGGTTGCCCTGCTGAGACAGTGAGAGCTGAAGAGTTCCTCCGAAGAGGGTAATGAGCAGCCAATGATTTTCTGAGCAGAGTTAATGATCCTTTGAAGGGCCTTCCTGTTTGCTGATGAGCTGTTGGCAAACCATGTGAAAATGTAGTCTGTCAGCATATTTTCAATAAAACATTGGTAAAAAGACACCAGTAGCTTCTCCTGCAGGTTGTTTTTCCTGATGATCCTCAGGAAATAGGGAGTCTGCTGTGTCTTCTTCACTGCCTCTTTGATGTTTATGGCCCAAGAGAGATCTTCTACCACATGTACACCTAGAAACTTGAAGGCAGAAACCCCTTTCACACAGTCTCTATTGAGGTATATTGGGTTGTGATCTGCCTTGTGCCTCCAGAAACCTGTTATGATTTATTTTGTTTTGTCAGAGTTCATGGCAAGGTTGTTCTCAGTACACCATGCAGCCAATCTTTGAACTTCATTTCTATATGCTGTCTCATCTCCTCCTGAAATAAGTCTAACCACTGTGGTGTCATCTACAAACTTAATGATAGTATTAATAGAATGAGAAGGGACACAGTTATGGGTGTAAAGAGTATACAGAAGGGGGCTTAGCACAT
This sequence comes from Protopterus annectens, assembly GCF_019279795.1. NCBI lineage: Eukaryota > Metazoa > Chordata > Ceratodontiformes > Protopteridae > Protopterus > Protopterus annectens. Next base: position 32,260,765 of record NC_056740.1, read on the forward strand.
TGACTTGTGGGACACCAGTGTTTAGCCTGAGATTGGAGGAGAGGTATGGGCCTAATCTAACCATCAGAGGACAGTTAGCCAAAAAGTCTTTAATCTAGTGGCAGGTAGGCCCTGAAAGACATAGGGCAGTGAGTTTAGTGACCAGTCTATATGGCATAACTGTGTTAACTGAGCCACTGTCTACAAAGAGCATCCTCACATAGCTCTCCTGCTGCTAAAGATGACAAATTGCAGAGTGTAAGGCAGTGGAGATGGTATCTTCCATGGATGTATTTCATAGGTTCATAGGTAGGTACTAGGCTATCGGCCCTGGAGCCTATACAAGCCCAGCAAAAAAAGTACCCTGGCATTTGCCACCCAAGAAAATTATTTTCCTGTTCCACTGTCAAGTAGAGCCACAGAGGTGATCCCCGGGGTGAATTTCCTATTTCCCATCCAATCATCTAGATTTTTCTTGAAGAGTGCTAATGAGTAGCTTTGTTTGATATAGATAGGTAGTTTATTCCAGGGTATGGGAAGTCTCTAGGACAGGAATCTATCCCTCCAGCATGTTCTATTTATTGTGGTGACAAGGTTCAGGTCCCTACAATGTGTAGCTCAGAGGGATTGGGATTTCTTTAAGTGGAGCATGTCCAACAGCTCTGGGTTTGACATAGTTTTGTATGTTAGGCAGAGATCACCTCTGAGTAGGCAATATGCGACGGAGTAAAGCTGGAGTTTTTTGAGACGGTCTGCATAGGGCATCTGTTTGAGGCCAGTAATCCTCTTTGTGAGGTATTACTGCAGCCTTTCCAGTTGTTGTAGATGTCTTGTGAGGTACATACCAAAAGGGGCATTGTACTCTATAATGGGTCTAATGAGTGATGAGTAGAGGGGAACAATGACCTCTTTTTTTCTGGATGAGAAATCTTTTGTGATGAGGTGTGCCATGTAGAAGGATTTCCTGACTACTGGGGCAATGTGATTATCAAAGGAGAGACTACTGTCCACCTGTGTCCCAAGGTCTCATCACACTTTCAGTGTTAAGTATACTACCGCCTATGTTGTAGTTCATGGGTACAGAGATTTTACCAAAGGGGATGACAATGCACTTTTTGGCATTGAACTTGAAGCCATGGCTTTGACACCAGGCATCTGTCTCAGTGAGGCCCTTTTGTAGGATGTCCACATCGTTAGGAGTTTCAATTATAGCTCCTAGTTTGCAGTTTGCAGTCATCTGCAAACTTCATTAGCCAAATACCTTCTGTGTTAGCCTGTACTTCAGAGAAGTAGATATCAAACAGGAGAGGCTCCAGGATGGAACCCTGTGGTACTCCACTTGTCACTGGTCTGAATTCGGATTTGGAGTCTGCTACTTTCACAGTGTGGGTTCTGTCAGTGAGCCAGCTGGCAACCCATCTTGTGACATAGGGATTTATACCTAGTTTAGTGAGTTTATCTATAATTCCAGAGTGGGGTATGGTGTCAAAAGCCTTGGCAAGATCCAAGTAGGCTGTGTGAACCACCTTACCCTTGTCTACAGCTCTGGTGACTGCTTCATAGAAGTCTTTCAGGTTTAGGACACATGATCTGCCTTTTACAAACCCGGACTGTGTGGGGTCAGAGTTTGGAGATTATCATTGTCTTTGTTTATAAGTTCCATGATGATACATTCCATGGCCTTGCAGACCAGGCTCGTCAGGCTAATGAGGTGGTAGTTCCCGGGGTCTGTGGTGGCTCTCCCCTTGTGGAGTGGGTAACCATCGCTGTGCGCCATTCAGCAGGTGCAAAGCCTATGGTGAGGCTATGACTGAACATGGTACTCAGGTGGGGTGCCAGTTCATTCTGTAGTTTGTGTAGAATGCAGCCTGGGATGTTGTCTGGTCCCATGGATGCTATGTTCTTGGCTTCGGAGAGTGTTTTTTTTTACCTGTGCAGCCATGATTACAGGAACTTTGCATTCTTCCAGTATAGAGATGGGCTCTTTGGGGGGTGAGAGGGGGGTAAAGTTAGCACTAAACCTATCTGCCAGGATGTTGGCAATATCAGTTGGGTCTGTATATTTAGTGCCACTGTGCTGTAACTCAGAGCAGACCTGAGTGTTGCCATTGAGATTCTTGACATAGCTATAGAATGCTTTGTGGTTATCTTTAGAATCAGTGGCAATTTTGTTTTCATAACTAGCTTTGGAGGATTTTATCAGGGATCTCAGCTGCTTACTGATGCTGACCAGGGAGCTCCTCCACTCATGGGATTTTACTCTCTTTTGCAACAGTTTCTTCCTTCTGTTGTACAATTTGTTTATGGCAGGGGACCACCAGATTGGCTTTGTTTTTTGGAGGATAGCTTCTTGGTTCTGTTTAGGATAGCACGATCCATGCACTCATGTAAGTGCTTATAAAGTGCAACTGTGTAGGATTCAGTAGTTGTAACTGTACTGTCCATCTGCATTGGTGTCATGAAGTTCACCACTTCTGTCTTAAGAAGCATGAAGTTGGCTTTGGAGAATTGTTTTGCCATGGTTTCCTTAATGGGGGGGTGGGAGCAGGATGTGGATATCTAGGGTAATTAGCTTATGGTCGGATCGGACCAATGAGGCATTGACTTCAGGTGTGGAACACCGATCACTCATGTTGGTAATGACTAGCTCTAGGGTATTGTTGCCCCTGGTGGGGGTGTGGATAAGTTGATATAGGGCATTGTAATTTATGAATTCCAGAAAGCGTTGAGTGAAGGAGTTGGTACATGAGTAGTTTTCCCAGTTAATGGTGAGGTAGTTGAAATCGCCCATTAATAGGGTGTTTGATTGAACCCTAATATTTTCCAGTACATCAAGAAAGAAGAGTGGGAATCCTGGGGCATGGTGGATGATCTGCAGCAAGTTACAATTTGGATTGCAGTTTTGCCCAAAGTTAGTTGCACTTGGATAACCTTGGCTGCATTATGGTGAGCAACTAGCCTGGAGGTGTGGATATCCTTAATGAATATGCACACACCTCCGCCTTTGGTGTTCCAGTCCAGGTTAGATGGCCGAAAAGTGTGGTATGAGTTATAGCCTGGTAGTGCAGGGGTGCTCTCTGCAGCCTTGAACTAGGTGTCAGTCACTGCACAAATGTTCTCCATTTTAAGGAGTGCCTCGAGTGAGTGCAGTTTGAGATTTAGACTTCTAGCATTGAGTAGCATCACCCTCAATTTTTGCTTGCCTGTTCCTGTTACGGTGGTGAATTTGTCATTTGAACCTTGCCTAAAAAAGGCACTATAGGGGTGGCAAGAACCTTAGCCAGTATCCAGAATCCCAGGGGTGACAGGTGCAGGCCTTCTCTGGCAAAGCATCGTGGTCTGTCGACCATGTCATCCCAGGCAGACAGATACTGGATCCCTTTAGAATGGCACCAGAAGCTTAGCTAATTGTTGAAGTCAATCATTTTGTCCTTGTACTGCGGCATCATTCTGGGTGATGACAGAATGCTACTCAGGGCTACGGTCATACCTGCCTGGGCTACAAGATTGAAGAGCTCTTCCATGTCTCTTTTCATGTAGTCCAGGGACGTACATCTCAGGTCGTTCACGCCAACATGGACAATGACAGAGTCATATTTGTACTTGTTGTGGAGTGACCTGAATGCATGGGTTATGTGGCGGATCCTAGCACCCGACAAGCAGCTGACAGTAATCTTCTCCTTGTTTAGCCTGGTGAGTGGGACATCAGTGTGTCTGACTATAGAGTCACCTATGACTAGTGTGTTGGGTATGTTGTTTTGCTTTACTGGCTGTGGTTGAGTGGCACACTGAGTCTGCGGGCTATGTGTCATTTGCTCATTAAGCTCACTGGTGTGTATCCATGATAACTGGGAGACTGTCCTTGATATGTTGCAGAACTAGTTGTTCAAAACAATTCATGATGATTGGAGTAAGAGTCACTGGATGGTAGTTATTGAGATTACTGATGACAGGAATTTCTAAGAGAACTGCACCACTGCACCATGTGTTTGATAATTCTGGGCTGGAAATTCTTAAGTTAATAGTGAAATATAACAATCAGAGAATGGACAGTCTTATACATGTCTTGGATGAGCACAATACAGTTATTAAAAATGACTCATTTGAACAATACAAAGTTAATTACGAGAATGTTTTTTCTGGAATGGACAGAGTTTGTAATCACATATTTTTTCATAAAATAAGAAAACTTAAGAGGGATTCAGAAGAATACACCAAATGCAAGGGTATATCTGAAACTCTCAAGTTACCCAGGATTGACCAATCGGGAATAGGCCATTTCTGAAGAGGAAGTGACATCATGTCCAAGGGCTGAAAATAATCAACAGCCAGAATCCCCTTTAGTTCATGGTGTGAGGTGTTCGGAGAGGATAAAAACATGTACCAATGAAATCAGAATTTTCAGAACTTTCAGAACAACAGTCACAGAGAGGATGTGGCTTGCCATAATTATACTGTACAACGAGCCAGACTGAAGAATCGCAATATGGTGTAACATTGTCAAAAGACATTTTGATGTTTAATGGCACTTTTAGAGGTAATACAAGTGGGATTTACTGTTTAATTGATTACTTTACTGATAGTGTTTTCATTGATGAGCCTTTAATTGATTCCTGTACCCCCAGCATTATTGTAAATAATTTCAAAGTTTATAATTATTGAAATAAGGACATTTCCGCAGTGCATGTGGATGTTTTGCAAAAGGATTTTGCTTTGTACCAGCTAGAAGGGGGAAGGTAGCAGAAATGTTAATTGAGTTAAGACTGTATACTTGGAAATTGAATTTGCATTTATGGTATACTGAAAATTGTTCAGGAGCTACAGTGGATTGTAATTTGTTAAAGAGACCGAGTACTTTTAATCTACCTTTACACAGTATGCTGTACCTTTTTGAAAAAGCATGTGAGTTGGATTTCAGGGAGATTTTGAAACAGTATATCTCAGATAATTTGGACAATTTTTCACATATTGAAAAGAGTATGTTGTTTGATATTGCTTAAGACAAAAATATACGTATTATGAAACCCGGCAAGGGTAATCGTATTGTTATTATAGACAAAATTGATTATTGTAATTTTATGAATGTTTTGCTCATGGATGGTACATATCAGAAAATTTCACATAATGAGATAAATGTTTCCTTTAGGAAGGTGGACTTACTATTAGATGATATGTTATATCAGGGTCAGATTACTGTTGATGAACATGCATGCAAAATGAACATCCAGTTATTGAGACATATTCGGGATCCCAAAAATTCACAAGTGTCTTGTTTGCCGCCCATTTAGGCCTATTGTGGATAGCAAAAGATCTAAAATATTTTTATTTATAAATTTTTGGATTACCACCTAAAAATGGGTTGATGTCTTTTGATTATATTTACAAAGATTAATGGCAAGTTTTATCTCACATGAATAACACAGAGTTTATGGATAACATGGTATTTGTTACTACTGATGTTTATAACCTATTTTCTGTTATATTCCCAGGAGGAGGGTTTATTATGGTTAGAAAGACAACTATTTGAATCTAATAGGTTTGATCAAGACCATATCAATACCAATGTAACACTTATGGATGTGGTACTTAAAATAATTTCATTTTTTTTTTGAAGGCCAATATTATAAACAAATCCCAGGTGTGGCTACGGGGGCAGCTTGTGCCCACATTTTTGCAAACTATGTGATGTCATATTGGGAAACAGAATATGTGTTTAAGAGTAGATATAAGGGAAATATCAAATATGATATGAGATATCTGGATGATATATTTTTACTATGGGGGGGTCCAGTAGACAAGCTGGAAGAATTTTTACAGTATATAAATGAGGCTGTGGATTTTTTGAGTTTTATGTACAATTACAGTGGTGAAAACGTCTATTACTTGGACTTGGAGTTGGGTTTTGATATGGCAGGTAGGCGATTGTTCTCCAGAATTTATAGAAAGCCTACATTTTCAAATTCCTACTTGGATCACACCAGTTGGCACCCTTTCCATCAAAAAATGTCAGTAGTGAAAGGGCAATTAGTTCAAGCAGCCAGGATGGTGACAATGGATGATGAATTTTATTAAGAGGTTAGTTTTATTTTGGACATGTTTAAAAAGATGGGTTACCCGGATAACTTATTGGTTAATGTAAAAGATGAGGTGATGTATAAAAGGCAACATGGTTAATAATAACAAGTTAGTAATGAGGGAATGGGCCCAATTATTGAGAAGAAGGAAACTAGAGGTCTCTCTTTTATTTTGACCTATAATAAAGATTGTTTTGCTATATGTGATTCAATGAGGAAGAACTGGAACTTGTTATCCATTGATAAAGCTGTAATAAATAAGTTAAGTGTTAGGGCAAAATTTATCTTTAAGAGAGATCAGTGTGTTTTAAGGACATCCTGGAAAGTAATTTTTTGTGTAATAACATCTCGAATAGATTAACTAACAAAGTAGTAGAAAATTATAAATGTGGTATGTATAATCAGTGTCCGTACATATTAACAATGGGTGACAATTTTAAGTTAGCCAATATTAATATAGTCATTAATTCTCATTTTATTTGTCAGTCTGAAAATGTGGATTATTTAGCTAAGTGTTTAGAATGTCCAACATTCTATATTGGTAAAACCTCCATGCTATTAAATGAAAAGGATATATAAGGATTTATTGGCTATAATCAAAGGGAGACAAAGTAATGCTTTATTTAGGCATGTCAATATACACAAGGACTATAGTTTTGGGTTCTTGATGATTCAACAGATAAATTCTGACCCGCAGGGGATAACTGTACCTGAGCATTTAGAGATATCTGAACTTAAATGGCAATTATGTTTAAATGCTACCATGGCCCCAGGATTAAATGAAAACATCAGTAATAACTGTATTTTAAATTTTTTAAGAATTATGAAGGTTTTTAATATATGTTATATTGCTTGTTCCTTATTTGTAATGAGTTTTAATTGGTAATTAATTATTTTATTAATCAGGCTATCTTTTTAATTTGCTGTTTTTAATTTAATTTAATTGGATGTATATTTAAGTGAAGTATGTGTGTAATTTGTTTGCTCTGAAGAAGTCCCTAACAGACAATGGGATGAAAGTGCTTAACCATTTTGAGATGTAATAAAGTGTTTTTCCAGTTTTACCTTCTGGTGGCTGCACCTTCATTTATTTTATTTTATATGTTTAGTTCTATGTATTTGGTTAACATATTCCAACCATAGTTGGGAGTTTCATCTTCCAGGTGTGTGTGTGTGTGTGTGTGTGTGTGTGTGTGTGTGTGTGTGTGTGTACAAATAATTCTGCCTGTAATACTTCATTACTGATTCTGTTTACTGGCTGCCATGGTTTATAATGTAAAATTCCACTATAATAACAGGAAGAGATGGCAGCAGGTGTAATAGCATGACTGACCTTAGAGGAGCAGTGGATTTTCTAGCTGCTTTAAAACACTTTTGTCACTTGCATCCTTGGAGCTTTAGACTGTAGAGTATAACTGTTTAGAGCTGTACAAGTGCTACTACTTAGATGAAAAATATCAGTAAATGCAGCAAGCAGGGGAATAAGAATAAGGGTTCAATTTTGTTTAAAATTCTTGTTTTTTGGTAGAAGGGGTCTCAGTCTTTCAGAGCAGTACCACCAAGTGCCCTTGTCAGAAGGCTTACCCCAGCTGCATTAAGTTTTTGGTCTGAGCCTGAATGAAAACAACACATTTTATGAGGCAGTGAGACTGTAGAGATTAGACACAGCAAAAAATGCAAATAATGGGCACCTAGTGCTTGACATTCACATTCATCTACTCCAGCCACAAACATAGTTGCCAAACAGCCTAGTCTTCATGGAGGCAAAGGATCTGCTGCATATCATGGAGCAGAGGGCTCTAGTATGTACGTAGAGTGGAAACATGAATGGATTAAAAGGATGTTCTCAACGTAAGTCGTCAAGCTGAGAGAGTCACAAATCATGGTAGTTCCTACATATGATAGATTCCTGTGGTAACTTCAGTATTACCTCGATATTTATCAAATATTTAACTCCCTTGTCAACACAAAGGTGAATTTGCTATAAAATATACTTCTATGTACAGTAACTATTTGTCTGTAGAAGTTCAAATTCTGTAAAGCCTAATGTTTCTTTGTGTGGTCTCCCCGTTACCAAAGTGTAAAACTCTAGCTAGCTAGACAATACTTTCTGACATTGCTTTCTTCTAGCATGACTGAATAGTATTTGCATCCACAAAACTAGCAAAATACCGATTTGCAAATATGTTGTATTGCCCCACAATGGAAATACTTCAGAGAAGCATCACATTTTGTATAGTCTTACTTTGACCTTTTCATATTCTGCAGATGGAGGTTTTGATGTCAAAGCTGTGTAGTTTGCCACTTTTATAAACTCTTGCTGACAGGGATGTGCTGCACCAGTCTTCCACATAAACAACTAATTGAGGGAGATGATTTCCTTTCATTCATCTATCTTGTTCATATTTCAGAAGCCACTACTGATAATGTTCTGTAAGGAATAACTGTATCACAGGTGACTGTTTTTTTCACTTTTCGGATTCATTTCTTAAAATTCATTTTCATCTATTTAGTTTCTCTAGGAAGTATCATAGCTTTAAATGCTAGTTCATAACATTTTTGTCTGTTGTTGAATAATTAACTTTATTGTAGTCTTTGGGTTCTTGAAATTGTAGCCTGCTATAAACATAGTGATCTGTAAAGATGTTCGCCACCTGCAGCTTGTTGGCACCTGTCCAAACACAATGAAATAAGTCACGCTCATTAATTTCAGTTTTGTTAAAGGGTATGCATCCTCTTTTCACAGAGAATTGAAGTAATATCTTCATAAATATGATAATTAACCACTTATCACATGCAATAGCATCATTCTGTTGCTGGTACAGAATGCAGACATTTTTGGTTGTATTTTGTTTTAATGGTGAACTCCTTTGTTTACTCATAGAACTGCAGCCTCTTCAGAAGGCTTCATGCAGACGAGTATGGAAATAAAAACCACATGCATGAATGGTACCGAGACACCTTAACATCTGGAATAGTAAAAAGGCTATTGCACTTTTGTGTTACCTGCAGCTATACTCTGGGATTCATTAACAACTGTGTAGGCACTGAGCAGCACCTACACTATGTAAGTGTGCTAGTATGATGAACAGCAGCACTAAACAAATATGCATGCTGCTCATCACACCTACACAGATGCAAGCACCTTTCCATTGCCAGCAATAATGTTTGCGGCCATGGAAAGGTGCTTTCAAGCAGCAGCACTCTATGTAAACAAAATAGATTGTGTATAGGCAATGCAGAGGTATGAATACGCTCTGAAGCCCAGACATATTTAAGGGTAAGTACAGGGAAATAATACAGAATGAGAGGAAGTGAAATGGGGGAATTGGTTTACAATAATGTGTTATAATGATGTATGACTGTTAGAGAGGGGAAATGTTTAAAGTGACTCATTTCCCACAGGTGAATGTGATGAAGGTGTATGAGAAGCATTTTGTACATAAAACCTGCAAGACTGATGAAATGATAATCAGAGTGAATGTCAATCCTGCAGGTACACACATAAATAACATCAGACATTCTGATAAAGGATGTGAATAGGGACATAAAGCTGCAGTGAAACAAAGGAGAGTGAAGATGTAATATGCATGTTAATTAAATGGTTCACTTGAGATAACAGTTTACAAGGACAAAAGACACATTATGGGATGAATGCTTAAAATGTAGTCATAGCAAATAAGGATGTCTATACAGGCAACTGATATACAAAAGCTGACAGCATTGATTTATTATCCAGCTCATCATGTATACAAAAAAAACCCAAAAGGGCCTTACAGCTGTTATGTTAGATAGATTTTTTTTGCAAGAAAATGACAGTTGCACCAATAGGAAAGGATTTCATCAACTATGAGCATGTAATAGATAGGTAAGTGTTATATGATTATGTAAATGATATATGCCAATCTAATAACAAACAACAAACATAAGTGACCAATATCAAGAGTGAATCACATGTCAAGAGTCCAGTTTTATCACTGTTGATTTGCAAACATTTCTGACACACTAATACTGGGCATGCTCAAATACAATTACAGGGAAGAGTAGCAGGACAGGAATTCAACAGCGACAATACAATAGAAAGTGTTGTCACAGAAGACCAATCACATTTTCTGATGGTTTCCCTGCATTCCATACAGTAAGACATGTTTATGAAATCACTCATATGCCATTAAGCCATATATTGTGACAGAAACATGTCTGGCTTATGACATGCAATGCAGAGAATAATTATCTTCTGAATAGGTAATGATATGAGCAAGAAATGACTCAAGAAACATTTGCATCATGTCCTTAGAACACATGCTTGAAAAGATATCAGAAAGATGCATAGCAATCAGGAGCCTCACAGACATATGCACATCAGTCATGCAAGCAAGTATACCATTGAAGGGCATACAGCACTATCATACCATATAAGGTGTATTGATGACCTACCTGGTATGAAAATGCATGAAAAGGCTGTCCCTATGAGTGTGTGTAAGCCACTGTAGTCTGACATATTTGTCTGACAGAGAGACATACAGATGGTACCAGATTCAAACCTATGTCTATTATACAAAGTGCTCTCCAGACTTCTGCATGGACTACATATGCCACATCAGATAGCAGTGGAGGCTGCCACAAATAACTGAACTGAATGTTGTGTCAAAACAGAATGTATGGATATAATATTAACAAATCAGATTTACTTAGAATGCCTGGAAGTAGCTACATATGTTACTGTTTACATAACACCGAACATTGCAATATGACTTATTCTTTAACAAGGAGGTGTAGGTGTGCTATAAATACCAATACTCAATGCACATGCCACAGGAGCTCTCACAAGATGACATGACCTCAATAAAAATTTCAGTGCCATGCAATCATAGTTTGTGATGATATATTATTGTCCAACATTAAAATGGATGAGTAACTAGATACAATGGTGTTTATATATCTTTAGTACATTCATATAATGTTGCCTCTGTCAGGAATTGAACAGCAAGCTATGTAACTCTGCTGACATCTGGATGAACTACAAGCTCCACAGTGGAAGTCTTACAACTAGTATGACAAACCACATATGCTAAATTATTACATCATATGTATGTGTGGTAAACAATCACTGAGAAGAAGAGGATTGTGGAGGTCTGTTACAATGTAAATGGACACATTATCACTCTGGTACATGTTCGTCAGACTTTACAGTTTTAGACCCAACAATGCTAATGGGCAATGAATGTGGATGTTGAACACATGAGGATCTGACAGCAGACAATACATAGTATTTTACAGGCTGAATGCACCATGATAGAAATGCCACTACAAGTGTGGCATATATGGTTATGTGAAAGCATTACATCATGTTCATTCTGTAAGGGATATGTATGCCTAGGATTGCTGTAGTATGTCAACAACAGACATCATGTTGTCTCATTCTCCCATGAGAGGAAATAACTCTTCCTACATATTTTACGTAAGTAACTTGAAAACAAATGTCATAATTTCTCTGAATAAAAGCATTGATATGTAACAAACTTCACAGCTTTTAGAATGAGGGATTGACATCTATATTTGTATAAAACCAATGTGCTTGATAACAGTGATAGTGACCTTTACAGTCATAATAACACTAAGTCAATGTTGTCTGAGCAATAACGGATGGATTTCAAATAAAACCACAAGCTAAACATCATTGCCTGAATTGCAAGTGCCACAACCATGTTGAGGTACAACTGAGATTGTGCACAGTTAAATGGATGATAGTGGGATATTTATGCTAAAAAGTATTTGAAGTACACAGTAACACTGTACAGCTACACATCATATATGTCTTTGGAGAATAGTAGACATAGTATGAGAGTGAAAGACACATGCACAGCCATACCCCAACATTCTACATATGTAGTTATATAATGTACAAAGCACACTATTAAAGTATTACAGTCACTCAACACAGGAAAATGTGCACTGCAGATGTGATATACTGCAGGTACATTAGCAGTATGCAATCACTGTGTGAGCAAAATGTTATTTTTCCCTAGTGATATTAGGATTTACTAGTGTCATAGAGTGTCACTGTAGTTCAATCCCATAATTAGAAGGTAAGGTGATTGTGAGGTGGCCAATGGTATATGATAGTAATAACTGTCATACTATTGAAGCATTGATGGAACTGAACCACCTACCTATCCACTTACAACATCTATACAGCAAATTATCAGCAGACAGTGCCACAGGACAATAATGAATACCACTACAACTGAGACATATAACGTCTATGAAAGGATGACATAAGCAGTGTATTGCCAAGGAGATATATCTGCTAACTAGTTCTACAGCCAGTCAGGGCTTGTAAAAGTTGCCACTACATATGTGCATAAAACAGTCATGACTCCCTTGACAGTGACACTTGCACAAGTTAAACACTGATGTAGCTGAACATCCTAACCTATCTATTTGCACATTATAGAGAACAGTGCCAGACATGTAGACACCACAGGAGATGTTTGACATTCAAATAGCTTTAGTTTACTTGCAAAACAATGACCTCATAAGTGTGGTGAACCAGGGGTAAAAGCAGATAATATAATGTTGTAATTGTGTGCTCTTACTGATGCCACACAAAAAACTGACATTTGAAGAATGGAAACATTCTCTTTCTCCCCACTTAACAAATGTTTGCAGCACTTCCCCTCTAAAACATTAAATGGCCATGACACTGTTATTTTAAGCATTGATGTACAAATTTGTGGACATAGTACTGCCTAAAGAAGCAAAATGTACTTTGCATAATGCATAGAAAATTGTAATCATTACATTACAAACAGTATGCATAGCCACACCCTTGTGTAGCAATGAAGTTGTGGATATGAAAGGTGGGTTTAAGGGAGGGTGTAGTAATCTCTGATTTAAAAAGTATGTCCAGAATATAGGTTAAATGAGCACATGCTCACTTACCTGTAAACAACCTCACACATATATACAACTCTACCATGTTAGGTATTGAATCTCCTATCTATTTAGCTGGGCAATTGAGAGAACACTGTATTTGTTCCAAGCACCACAGTAGAATGTCTGACTGTCAGGGATAGATTGCACTTTTTTCAGGATGAAATCATCAGTATGTACAGGATGTTTCTGTAAAAGGTGTTATAATAGAGCTGTATACACATTTGAATGTCTTCTCTCTAGTTGAAATGGAGACAGCGACAAGCATTATATACAAACACATATGTGTGTGTTTTCCATGATGGATATTGAACCTCCTATCTATCCAGTTTACATAATCTAGACAACACTGTAATACTTGCAAGCACCACAGGAGAACATCTGATTCTCAGAGGAGAGATTGCAGAATTGTCAGGATGACCTCATCAGTGTGTTTCAGAGAAAATATTACTATAAAAATAGGACAAGGCAACTGTGAGAACAGTTATTTTCTCTCAGGAGAAGTGGATGCACCTCCAAGTGAAACCCACAATCTCATACACACAAATCTTCTATGTCAAGTATTAAACCTCTTAACTATCTAAGCTACACAACCTAGAGGACACTGTATTAGTTGCTAGAGCCAGAGGAGAAATCTGACTCTTAGGGGAGAGTTTGTACTTTTGACGGGATGACCTCATCAGTGTATTTCAGGGAGGAGGTTAGTATAAATATAGGAATAAGGGAGCAGTGAGAACAGTGAAATGTATTATTCTCAATAGAAGTGGGTGTACTACCAAGTGACACTCACAGTCTCTCACACGCACATAAATCTTCCAAATGGGTACTGAACATCTACCTATTTAGGTTACACAACCTTGAAAGCAATGTACTAGTCACAAGCACCACAGGAGAAATTTGATTCTTAACGAAGAAGCTGCACTTTTGTCTGGATGACCTAATCAGTGTGTTTAGAGAGGATATTACTGTAAAACTAGGTATAAGAGAGCTGTTAGAAAAGTTAAATGTATTACTTGTATGGGAAATGGATACACCACCATGTGACAGACACATTCAAGCCTTTAATGGTGGATATTGAACTTCCTGCCTATCTAGGTTACACAACCTACAGAGCAATCTACTACTTAAAAGTGCCACAGAAGAAGTGTGACTCTTAGGGGACAGAATGCATTTTTGTCAGGATGACTTCATCACTGTGTTTCAGAAAGGATGTTAATGCAAAAATAGGGATAAGGGAGCAGTTAGAACAGTTAAATGCAGTATCTGAAGGGGAAGTAAATACATAACTTAGTGATTTACACAGTCTCTCTCTCTCTTTCACACACACACACACACACACACACACACACACACACACACACACACACACACACACACACACACACACACACACACACACACACACACACACACACACACACACACACACACACACACACACACATATATGTCTTTCATATTAGGTATTGAACCTCCCTACCTATCTCAGTTACATAATCAAGAGAGCAATCTACTAGTCACAAGCACCACAGGTGAAAATGGACAATACCTATGTAAAATTGAATATTGGAAGATTTGTAAAAATCAGTGGTTTGAAAAGCTGGTACTGTACATCCCAGGTCAAGCAATAAATGTATATGTATGCACAGGACAATGTAACATTGCTATGATTTTCACAGGCAATACTATACATTTATGAAATGCAGATACTGTCCTTACTGTACATTGTGTTGCTGTGAGGGACATCAACATATTCTACATAATGGGATGATATACATATTGACTGTTGAATACAACTGGATTATAAATCAAACATTGCAGTGACATCATATTGGGAAGATTGCATTTATGTTGTCTTATATTTGCACCATGTGCATTGGCAAGACAAACATGCAAGTTGTACATAAGACAGTGCACTCCGGAATGACAGTGATGGATTTGGTGAGAATAGGTCAACCAAGCTGATAACACAGTGCAATTGTAAACACTGTAGAGCAGACATATTACTTTACACAAATGAATTAGGTAAGTTAGCATCATTCAAAATTCATGTTCATCTTTGGGCAACAGTAATTACAGACATACAAATGTCGTGCAATAGAAAACTATAATTCTTTGATCTCCTCTTTTTTTCTTGTATACTTTGAGCACAGTGCTTGTACACTGATTTGCTCTGCTGATGACAAAGTGTTAGCAGATGCATAATCATGTCTTGAAGTGTTGAGCTTACAATATGTTGCCCTGTGCTGACTTTCACACAAATATCTTTCCAAGACTGTCTTCACAATATGTAGCAGGCAGATTACTGTAGAAGCAGGATGACGATGAGTGAAGTTAAGATTTAGCCAACATTTACAGACACAGTAGTCAGACAAAGCATCATGAAACATCTTGTCATCTATATGTATTCAAACATGTTCATCTTGCCAAGAAAAAAATTAGACATAAGTACTATCATAGCACAATAATTAGAGATTCATATTTGTGAAAGTTAATATTTGACAGTGGATTTCAGCAAAATGAATGTTTGTAATCATCATATTAACCTATTAATCACTGTAATCCATATATCCCACTTTTCATATTGTTTAACTTTATAGTAAACTGAATAAATGTAGCTTAGCACAATGTCACAAAGTGAGACAGACTAATGTAAATGATGGCAATCAAATCTAGAGTTATTGCCATAAGCATTGTAATTCCATTTAACCTTAGTTGCATCTGTTGCCCAGCGCCAAATGATATAGAAGGGAGAAGATACATGGCAGGGTGACATGGAGCCAGGGACAATGTAAATTATCACTGAAGAAGGATAATGGTGGCTCACAACAATATGTAGCCAACAGGTGCACCTAAATTACTGAACCCAAAGCACTCATTATCACTTAGCTAATAGCTGGAATAGAACCCTTGAAATTATTAAAAAGCTTTCTGCACATCTGAGCATTAGCTCATAACACTGCTAAAGAATATTTACTCCACAGCATTAAAATATCACTATTGAAACAGGCTGACAACCTACTGAAGAAGGATGGGTGAGAAGAGAGAGCTACAGACAGATGCACAGAGAAATAGAAAAATATGTTTTGTGGGACGTAGCAACATCTGTATGCTGTATTAATCTTGCTTCTTATATCATTATTAATTTGTCATGCTCTGTAGAATAAACTGATTGCAATAGGTACAAATAAGGGGTGGGGGAGTGCAATAAACATGAATACCTAACCAGGATATGGTTGGCTTATTAAGTCTAACTGTTGGAGCTGCAATGTTTTTGAAGATGATGTCTTGCTGCACTATTCTAACATTATGCTAAGCAAATATGTTATATGTAGAGAAATATAGACATTTTCAAGAAAATATATTAAAGAATATGAATTGTCATGAAGTAACAAACTGACATAAAACTGTAATCAAATCCATGACGCTATGCAAAACATCAAGCATCAAACAAGGTAATTATCTCAACATATTACACAGGAACTCCTAATTTAGTACTTCCAGTAGCCTAATAAATATTACATTAACCGTTCCACAGCACTGCTTTTAGTATAGCTTTATTCTGTCCTCTTACAGCAGAGCAGAGTTAAGCACATTTGCACAGCAGTAACTGGACCACTGTAGATTACATTGAAATCTTTAACTTTTTCCATAAGAAATTAAACAACATTCACTATCACTCAGCATTGTTGCTCTATGCCAAACTCTGCACAAAAGCTGAGAACATTAAGTGAAGACTTTTTTATCAGCCATTTCTGGCCATGGGCGTGTTGTGCATGAAACTATTCTTTGGCTAGATTAAACACATGAAAAAAGGGTGGATATAACTTTGGTGAAAATGAGGTTGACAAGCAGAGGGTGGCACACGGAGATGAATACAAGAATTTGCAGGAGGATTTGAACCCATTCTGTTCCTCTCTTGTTTGTTACTACTGTGCCCAAGTCACTAATCATTCCTGGGTTACCTGAGTCACAGATATAGTTTTAAGCTTTATCTCTCTGTGCCACAGAGCTTATTTATTTTATTTTATTAATGTATTTGATAATCTGATAACTGGGTAAGTCAAAACTCCTTTTCAGAAAACCTAGACTAATGGTAAAAACACACAGAACATAAATGCTTATATTATGCAATTCAAATATGAGATTTTTTATTCATTTTTTACTAATAATCACAAAATACATTAAAAGTAGAAACAGAACAAGAGAAAGAAAAATATATGTCTCCAAAATGTGAAAAATAACAATTTATAACAGAGATATAAAGCAATTAAAACAGAAGACATTAAATGAAAATAATAGCCAGTCCTTCATTTTGACATATGTAGAAATAAAGTGTACTCACTTCATACCTATTCATAAATATGAAGACCAAAACATAGGCCCTTAACATAACCCTTAAGGAGTTAATGGGTTAAGAGGTAACCCACATCGTTAATTTCTTCTTCCCATACATCACTCTCACATTTTTCCAAACTTTCCTCATTTTAGATTTGGCCTCTTTGTCCATCTGAGCTGTCATCACACCTCTGTATGTTTGGAGGTTATACTGGCACCATATTCTCCCTCCAGTAAATGTCTCCCTTCCAACCTGTAATATTGCACTCCTAACCCAACCCCCCATCAACAGAATCTTTATTTTCACATATTTCCCTTCTATTCTGAGAAAGAAGAGAAGGAATGACCAGGATCTTGGCATCTTTTACAGATTGTTGCATGTATAATATTACTCCATGAGTTATTCACATTCTGACATTCCCATAATGTGTACATTTCCTGTGCATACCCCCACACCTCCAACTCACATCTCCCTTCTGCCACCCTAAATGGACTTGAAAAGGAGTTCTATACCACCTGTGTAATCTAAGCAAGCACTGATCCCAAACAGCAGGTAGAACCGTAAGGCAAGAAAATCTCCACAGCACCTTAGACCATTCCTTCTTAGAAAAAAGCTACCTCTTCCACCACATCCCATCATTGTTTTAACTTGTCCATGGATGGTGCATATTTCTCCTAATTTAACTTAGCATATATTCTTCTATATCACAAATCGTTACATTCTAATGAATCCTTCCTACTGCCATTACAGGGTCCCAAAAATATGGAGATGCCATCATCCCAGGTGTTGGCTAAGAAACACCTAACTGCCCATTGCAACTATTTAAATCAACAAAAAAGGCAAAGAAACAGAAAACAATCAGCACTTTAATGACAAATAAAGTAAGTGCTTTCATTAGGTATGTTACCAAACTTCTTCAGACAAAATTCAGAAGTACAATGGACCATTAAATACTTTGCCTAAACAATCATGTGGTGTAAGAAATAGTCACATGTTATTTTGAAAATAGATCAAACGATTCATCAGAGAAGTAGGTCATATGATTCATCAAAGAAAGCAGATCATGGTGTAAAACAAAAGCATTTACATAAAGAAAAACTTTTTTTGTTGCTTCCTGATATAAACAACTATTATAAAAAACTATTACTATGAACATGAAAACTACAATTCCACAAATAAGTATATGTAAAAAATGACATTAAAAACAATGAGAGAAGTAAATAAACAATAGTTAAAAAATACTACTCTTCACAAATCCCTGAACAATATTGAAATCTATGAACTCCTGAAATGTAATGACCACAAGTGTGTTTGGAAACACTTCTTCATCTCAACAAACTTTTTCAACACACTACCCAAGGAACAAATGTCATTAAGCCCAGGTAACACATAAAGCATCTAAGTTGCCAGGTTAATTCTAGCAACTCCAATTACAAAGAAAAGGGGCCTCCCCTCACATCCTTAACTACTTGGTCAATCACTCGCAAAACAAAGGAATGACCTGGGTGTAGGGTGACATGGTTAGCTAAGGCATTCTCGGTCTTCCCTTTCCTTGTACTGTAAATATTTTTATATAACCATTCTTTAAACTTTCTATCTGTCTTGCCAATATAAAAACTCGGGCAGGCTTGACATTTAGCTAAATAAATTACACTTACAACAGATGTAGCACTAATGTTGCCAGTCCAAGTTACTCTTTTATTATCACAAAGTTGTATAAAGAATTAAGCGCTCTCGTCAATGTAACCTTGACTTCATCAGAATCAATCATTGATTCTGATGAAGTCAAGGTTACATTGACGAAAGCGCTTAATTCTTTATACAACTTTGTGATAATAAAAGAGTAACTTGGACTCGCAACATTAGTGCTACATCTTTTGTTGTAAGTGTTTTTAGAGCACTAATTTACCACCATTCTTTTTGGTTTATAAATAAATGACACTGCAAGAATTGCAATTAAACCTGCCTTTTGTCTCATATCTTCGGTCTCTTTATCACAAAATTATTGCCCACTTTAATATGTCTGCAATAAGGGCATGCTTCACATTTAAACATCATTTTTATTCTAGTGCTAGGTCTACCATCAAATTGCAACAATTTCTTTAAATTTTGACCCCTTTTAAAAACAAATTTAGGTTTAAAATTCTCTATACCATAAAAGGCCAAGTCCGATGAAAGAAGACCCCAATTCTTCATGATAATCTGTTTAATTCCAAGGGCATCCATATTATAAGAAGTAATAAACAAAGGAACACTAGCAAAAGGTGTATCTACTGTGTAATTTGTATGCACGTGCTGGCCAGATGGTACTTGGAGGCAAGCTGGATCATGTAAAATTGCTTTGTAAAAGCCTTGTGCCCATTTTAAAACCATTTCTTGCCTTAGTTCATGCAATAAAAGTAAGAAGTATCCCTGTTTTAAAAACATGTTAACCAAGAGGTCACATTCAATCAAAAAATCAGGCTGTGTAGAAACTGTTTTAGCTGCCCGCACAAGCTGACCCTTTACCACTGACCTCTTTTATTGAATCAGGTGGGCACTGGAATAGTGTAAAAAAGAATTTGAATATGTTGCTTTTCTAAAAATTCTAGCTTTATACCCTTTATTAACATGATCCTTCATTAATTCAATGTCCAAATAGGAAACTGAATCTTTACCAAATGAATGAGTGAAGTTTAAAAATTGGGTGGAGTCATTTAAAAACTGCAAAAATTCTTTAGCCTGTGTTTCCTCACCATGGAATAAAACAAAAATGTAATCCAAAAAGTGCATATAAAATTTTACCACGCCTGAAAACAAGTTGTTAGTCAATACAAACTGTCTTTCACAAAATGCCATGTCCAAATTTACACAACTGGCACCACAAGGGGAGCCTGTAGCTATCCCCTTCTTTTGAAGGAAGTGCCTTCCTTCAAACAGCAAAAAAATATTAGTTAAAATGATATCTAATAATTCTTCTAATAACAAAATCTCCTCAATGGTCACATTCCTGAGTCTTAACATCGAACAGACCCACTCAATCCCAACATCATGGGGAATCGTGGTATATAGATATTTCACGTCTATCATTATTAAATTGAACTCCTCATCATATACCAAATTGTTAACATTCTGTAGGAAAGACCAAGAGTCTCTACATTTTTGGGGTTCTATGTCAACATATTTCTTTAAACAACTATCCATGTATTTGGCCAGAGGGAATGTGATAGAGTTCCTACTATTCACAATAGGCCTCAAAGGTGGATTAGTCACATCTTTATGTATTTTTGGGATTCCAAATATTATTGGAATTTGCAGAGCTGGCATATAAAAATAATTATATATATCAATGTTAATTCTAGATTCAATAAACAAATCATTCACATAAATCTTTAACCTGTTGTAAGCTATATTCAACTCATTCAAAGAAACAAGTTCATAGTTGTTAACATCAGATAACATTTCAAGCATTTTACTACTATATTCCTCTGTTTCCATGAACACAAGCTGAACCCCCTTGTCCGGTTTCATAATATGCACTCCACTCATTTTTAACAACTGCAAACCTTCCCAATCATTCAAAGAAAAATTACTTAAGTGCTTAAAATTGGAATTCACCAAAGAAAACATGTTTCTAAATCCAACTCACAAATTTGTTCAAATAAAGAAATAACTGGGATCAACGGTGGATTATACACACTTGCCACCCTCAATTCAGATGGCTTAAAAGGTTGATCTCTTAGTAAAAACTTCAAATTCAGTTTACGAGTGAGTAACTTCAGGTCAATTAAAGTCCTGGCTAAATTTTCACGTAGAGATGGCTCAAAAGTCAAACCTTTGGCTAATGTATCAGCCAAGGAGATGTCCACATTCAGAACAGAATAATTAAAAATGTTGAAATCCCCCTCCATGTTTTTAATGATATTAACACTACAAGTCTCACCTTCAAGGCTCTCCATTAAGTTATCTGGTGTAATACCATGATAGTCATTCATCTTCTCGTCATTCCCCAGTTCTGTTGATTCTTGTGCCAATTGTTTTTCCTCCCTTTCTGATGAAAATCCTGGTTGGACTCCTGCTGAAAATTTGAAAGATTCGCCCATTGCCCCCAATTTCCATCATTATTTTGGTTATTTCAATTGCTGTTTTGATTGCGAATATGTTCGCTGCATCTAGGCTCACTCAAAGCTTCCTCAACTCGAGTTCTGGCAGCAGCTGCATAACTACATTGGGTTATGCTGATGTCATCATTGACTGGGTTATCGCCTTCATTCTTTGCTTCCAAGTTAGGGATTGGGGGTTCCCTCTGATGGCTCCACTGCAGCAAGGTAGGCGGGGAGGATTGGCTGTACCATTAATGCAATCTAAATTATCATGCTCGATCTTTATTAGTTTCACTGCCTTACACTTTGAAATATGGTTGTCAATTCTCGAAAACACTTGGGCATTATCATTCTTAATTTGCCCATCCAGTAATAGGGTAACGCCAAAGTCTAAGTCCTTTTTTGCATGCTGGCATATAATACACTCCTAAAAAAAAAATCTCTCAAGCTGTTGGAGGAAGAACCCTGCTGAACATGACTCACTCGGCAGGAATGCTGGATGCTGTAATAGGTGCAGAAGACTCAACCACATCTCTCTGCTGCATATTTGGTGTGTGAGTGTTAGTTTTTGGGTTAATGTGGTCATTCAAAACGAGTCCCCTTGCCTGCACTTTCTGAGTAAGTAATCCCCAAATGGGTGGTTTTGCTAATAATATCAGAAACTAATGCTGGATTTCATCAAATGAAACAAAACTATTATTATGAACATGAAAACTACAATTTACAAATAAGTATATGTAAAAAAACATAAAAAAAAAATGAGAGAAGTATAGTCTGGCATCTAAGTTACCAGGTTAATTCTAGCAACTCAATTTCAAAAAAAAAAAGGCCTCCCCTTACTTCCTACTTGGTCAATGGTCAATCATTCAAAAACAAAGGAGTGACCTGGGTATTTTATTGAGTAACTACTAAAGCTGTTCTCTACTTTCGAACATAGAAGATCATGTTAGGATAAGTCCAAATAGTTTCCCTAAGCAACTCCCTTATTAACAGAATTTAATTTAGAGGTCCCTTACATGAAAAATGTATACTTGCTGCTGGAAAGGAGCCATAAGGTTAGTAGAAGTCTAGCCATTCAAAGACTGTTTCATTTATGTCAGTTGACTACAGTCACATTACCCTGAAGCGACTGTTTCTTGTTTTTTTTCATTTTTACAATGGGTCACAGGGTGTCACTTTCAAAAAAGACAGTATCACAAGCCAATGTTCATGCAACTGGGGCTAGCCCCCTGTGGTTCAATTTAGTGTGTGAAAATCCACTACTGCATGCCTTTGGAATGTGAAAGGAAATGGGAGTACCCAGAGAAAACCCATACAACCACAGGAAGGACATGAAGCCTCTACACAGAAGACACCCACCAAGGAAAAAAAGACAGAAAGAAACCTTGCTACAAGGCAAACACAACACTGCTGTGCCACTGCACCACAACATGCAGAAGAGTGTTAGCAAGGTTGGCTTGTGCAGTCATGGAGCCCAATTTGGACTATATTGTTGGGGCCTCCAGCTAATTTCCCCCAGTTACTAACCCATCCTCACCCAAACCCCTTCCACCTACTGGCCTCCCAGACATAAGGTTATATCCAGTTTAATATGTTAAAACAGAAGCAAACTGTCAACTTATCTGAGTTTATCTTGGTAGGTTAAGTACTCTACACACACCAACATCTTTATGAGGTGCTGTAGGCAACTCATTTCAAATATGATTCCTGGGAAAATCTGACACATAACTGTTTGTACTGGAGATGGACTTATTCGTTGTGGGGAGAGTGGGAGGCCAAAAAGACTATGAAAATGTGTAACAATGGTGTATAATAATAATAATAATAAATATATTTAACTATTTGTTAAACTGGCTAAGGGAAGTAATGATTTAGAGTAGCTACTTAGCAGCATGTTTTGGCAGGTGGCAGGAAATCAGAATGCCTTAAGGAAACTCACATAAATGCAAGAAAAACATGCAAAAGTCACACAATTTATTCAGCTTTCTACATTACACTACCCCCAAAAAGTCCTCTTGATATGGGATTCCTACAGTAACCCTATGAACCAAACTGTTTCAATTACTGTTTTTCCTCTTTTACCCAAGTGGAATAATTTTTGTGTACTCGCTTCTTTACTTACACACACACCACACACGCACACACACGCACACACACACACGCACACACACACACACACCAACATTCTGCTGAACTGACAACATTACATCACAAGTCTTGGAGATCAGAAGTTATCTTACTTCACAGTATCTATTCATTGCATTTGTTTGTGTTAAGTTTTTTGTTTTTTTTTTGGGCTGACTGACTTAACTATTTACTATACTTTTTATATTTATAACTATAATAGAAAATAGACTCATTTCTCTCTCTCTCTCTCTCTCTGTCTCTACTCTATATATTACTTACATGCCATTTTCATTTTATTTTTCATAGAACCATATGATCAGACTTTCCTAAACTGTACATCTGTATTGTTATTATCTACTGTGATTTTTTGCCAATCTCAGCTGTTTTTTTTCTGCTGTATATGTATTTTTTTTATATTACAGCATCATTCTGTTAATAAAGAGTGAATGTGAGCAGGAATGTCAATGCCTATATGAGCAACATTTTATTACTGTGATGCAGAGATCAAACAATGATCTGCTGCAAGTAGGAAGTAACTACAATTGAGGAGAGCATAGATTACAGCTCCAACTGAATTAACCCTAACTACAACTAGAATGTTCTGAATGCATAAATGGGAGAAAGGTCTTTTAGGTCTTTTTTTTTCAGCCAGTGCTTGCAGCTTACTAATCCATTTTAATGAATTTCCAATTATTATCTTTCTAATTTATAAATTATTATGTTGACATTTTCTGTGAGAATTTTTTAAAATAAATGTTTTATATTTAAATACTATAAAGAGATAATATGAACATAAATGCAATACAGATTTTTAAACTGTGTCCTTTTTTACTTCAGGACAAGGACTGTAAATATCACATATTGTTTCATAAGTTCTGCCCTCTTTGAAGTCTTATATATAATTAAATATATTTATATTTATATTATGTCTATTATTTCTACAGAATTAATAATATGCAACAATATTTACTTTGCATTTTCAGAATATCCTGTCATGTAAAAATAATAGTTAGACAGTAATTTATATTTTTCTCTCAAAGCTTTTATATTTTTATTTTTTGTTGTATTTATTTTATTTACATACATAATATTCAGATTATGTTATTAATATTATTTTTATTATTTTTATTTTTAAAGATTCATTAACAGCTACATTAAGTGCTGCTATTGTGCCAACACAATAGCAAGCTATTTGGTGTAGAGCCTCAAAACAAAGGGAGGGGTGAATAATGCTAAATAAAAAAATAAACCAAATGATGACATTAACCAATCCAACATGGCAGAGCTATTGAGGAAGCTATAAAGCAATCATGCATACTCTCATGCACACTGCACAGACACTTTTAAATGCAATGCTAAGACGTGCAAGGGATGACATCTGTCTCCCATATACCCCACAGGAGAGTACAAGAACCATGCAAGAATTTTATGCAATAGCACACTTCCCTGAAGTTTTGAGGACCATAGATTGCAATCACATAGAAATAAAAGCTCCACCTGGTAAACAGGTGAGGCAACATAACAACAAAAGGTTAAACTGCCAGGTTGTCTGTAGGTTGTCTGTAATACCCAAGAGATCATCTATAATGTATAAGCATGTAACCCAGGCAGTTTTCATTATTCATACATATGGCACACCTGTGAGGAGCTGGCAAGGCCAAGGTTTATGAGGACTTTACAAAAAGGCATCTTGTGAGGGATGCTTGCTTGTCGCACCCCTGGAGTCATGACACCACATTGAATCCACAACACACAACCCAATCATATAGCAGGGCTCCTCTCTAAGGCTCACCTAACTGATAATATCACATAATGGTGTACTCAAATCATCAAAATCCAAGGTTCCACTGTACACACACTTCAGAAAATACTATGACCAGTGACCCTCACCTCTGCACACAAATAACTGTGCTCAGTCTACCCAATACAATTAATATAATTCTCGGACAACAAAGAAGGCAAAGAGCAAGCAGAAGACAAGACCATAGTTGGGGGAAAATGGGTGAGAGGCAAAGGGAGAGCATACACACATGCTTATGTTATGTGAAACAAGCCTCCATCAACCTACAAAAACATGAAAACAACTGCCTGTCAAACCCTACAACCTTTATTAAGTCCAAGTGTGTGGGTTGTGTTTTTTAATAGCGACAGACAGGACCCTAAGGACAAAAAAATTTGAACCTGCCAAGGTACAGCAAGTAAGAAATACATGTATTTATTAAAGCACATATATGGTAGAGTATTCAGCTCTATAGAATTGTACTACTGCTAACAGTCCTGCAGGTAGCGTCAGGGAAGGTGCAACCAGAACATGAGTGATATCTGCTCAAGACAATAACCCGTGGCCTATCACATCTGCATGTGGACACCCTGTGGATGCTCTAGAGAGAAAGGTGCAAGCCTTTAAGTGGCTCCAATGGCAATGTTTAAGTTTTGTTGCCTATTTGGAGCTTGGGGATGTTCCATGTGGTTTAAGGATTTTAAAATGCCCGCATTTGGCAACACCTATCCTGAGCTTTTGAAGAGGCAAGAGATGGCTTACCTTAAAAAAGACTAAGCAGTGTTCATGGTGCATTCTTCAGTAAAATTGAAAGTGATCTACAGAAAGTACAGAAAGAAAAGAAAAAAAAAGAAGTTGAAGTGACTTTTACATATATAAAAAAAAAAAGAAGAGATCAGCACACAATTATTCACTAGAGCAAAGCAAAAAGAAAAAAGTTGCTAAAGGACAAGGGACATTTTACAGCCAGGAAGCCAGGAACATTTTTCAGCCCCAGAGCCATGGGACAATAGAAGAAAAAGGAAAAAAGGAATCAAAGGAATCTATATGTATTTTTTAGAGTCTTTCTACAATTTCTGGAAGGTTAAATTACCCGTAATTAATGATGTCCAGTACAGAAATTGATCTAAATTATCCTATACAAATCAAATGTCCTCATCTCAAATGTGGCATCTTATGCCTCTGTTGTGAGTGGAAATGTGAATGGATCAGAGGATTTTCGGCTACTATTGGCTCCAATGCACCCCAGACATCCAAAAAGGGTAAAGATATGCAATCAGGATGCTTCATGGGGGTGGCCATAAAGAAGAGGAGGAGGAGGAAAGGAGAGGGACAATAGCCTACAAACCTGTAGTCAATTGATACATCAAGACTGATGAATAAATAAGTGGTGGTCAATTTATCAAGTGTGAATTTGACAGCTGCTGATATTCTTTTTTTAAACAAAGGGCTGAAGTTTGTACCATCTAATACAGAAACAATAGTCGAAGCCCTGACTGACTTGATATTCAAGGATTCTTCACCTAAAGGACCTCAGGTATGTAGGAAGTCAAGCATGTTTGTGCCCATTAGTTATTCAGTTGACACAAATTTTTGCAATGTCTGTGAATAGCAGCTTTGAGAGTTATATGAGCAATGAGATAAAAATAAGTTGTATAATTTAACACAAGAGGAACATGAAGCATTAATAAGGCTGTAGGATAACACTGATATTGCTATAAAACAAGCTGATAAAGGTGGTGCAGTTGTGTTTATGGACAAGAATGATTACATGTCCTACATGAATGATTTTTTGAATGATGATGATACTTTTAAGAAAATTAATAGAATTGAAGTATCTAGTTTTATACATCGAAATGTACGTCTATTTATGACTTGCAAATAATGAATGAGTTTTACCATCCATGTATGCCAATTTAGCTATGGCTGGGTTTAAATTAGAATATTTGTATCATTGTAACTTTTTAAGACATATGTAATAAAGTACTTTCATTACATTGATGATCTAATTTTTTGTGCCATGGTGGAGAAGATGAAGGTCATCAATTCATTCAAGATATTCAGTCAAACTGATTTGGTTTCAAGTCTGATGGGATATAAATAGGAGTAGAGTTACTTTGTTAGATTTGGATTTATTTGGTTTGGTAGATGAACAAATTCATACTTCAGTACATAGAAAATTAGAAAAGGGAAATATGTTTTTATATGGCACTAGTTGCCAACCCCCCCTCATTTCTGCATTATCATATGGTGAATTTCTATGATTAGATAAATTGTAATAAGAATAATATTTTTTCTGAGAGAGATGCAGTATATGGCAGATATGTTTGTTAAGAGAGGATATGGTAAAGAAATAGAAAATTCTATGCAAAAAGTTCTGGATAAATGTAATGGTAAAGGCTTGAGAAATAAAAAACTTATGAAGAAATAGATAATAAGCAGATGATAAGTAACCATAATTTTATGGGAAACAAGAAGTAAAGATATTTATTTTGTAACAGTATATAATATACTGAGTGAGCAGCTAAGTGACTTACTAAAGCATTATTTTCCTATTTTATCTAGGGATAAAGATCTGGGTAGTTTAATTAGTAGTTTTCCACATATATCTTATAAGAGGTAATGTAATGTAGCAGACATGGCAGTAAATAGTAGATTTATACCACCAAATAATACATACCATGATTAGATTTCTTTAAGGACAGGTACTTTTAAATGTAATAAATGTTATGCATGTAAGTATATAGTAAACAAATTATCTGAGATTAATAGTATAAAATTACATCCTAAAAATTAGTTTTCATGTAATACTGAAGGGATAATATATGTAATAAAATGTTCATGTCAATTGTTCTATGTTGGGAAGAATCAAAGGGCTTTTACAATCTGGTTACAAGAACATAAAAGAGACATTAGAAATGAAAAGTTAGAAAGCCCTTTAAGAATGCATTTCAAACAGTTTCATAATAGTAACCTTGATTTTTTTAAGAGGTTGTGTTCTAGAATAAGTGAATGTTAAAATGGGAGAACATGTAGAGATTAAATATCAATTATTATATAAAGAAAATTACTTTATATTAAAGTATAAGACTCTGGCACCATTACGGTCAAATAAGGAATGTAATTGGAAATACATGATTAAATAATTAAGGGAATACTAAATTGTTGCACCTGCACTGATGCTGCTTCCTTTTGATTGGTATTATTATTTAGGCACTTGTTTTTTAAGCATTTTGTACTCTTTGAAGGTGCTTATGCTGAGGTGCTAAGGAGAATAAATGATTATAATAGAGTTCACGGCAGTTGTTTTGTTTGAATGAATGAGATTTTGCTTGCTTTGCTTAATTATTTTAATGTACCATGTCCTGTCATTCCTGTACTGTACTGTATGCACTGCCAAAAATTCATCTGAGCCTGACACATCTGCTGATGAGACCTATAGTGTTTGGCAACTGAGCCGATTTCCCTATATTTACAGTCCATACTGAGTATATATCTCAATAATGTGAAAACTTATATCCATGATACAGGTGACTTTTTATTTAAGTTTTATGAGTGGCATACTTCTAAACAACCTACTGAATTTTTATTTGTAAGTCTTGACATTAACTCTTTGTTTACTGTCATTCTTTTTTTTTTTTTTTTTTCAAAAATTTCTTTATTGCAGTTTTTAGGGTTACAACATAGGAGACATTTGACAACAAAAAAACACATGCAACATACAACAAACCATAACAGCCTATATACAATATATACAAAGAAGTCACTTCAAGAATCCAATTTTTTTGTACTAACCACTTATTCTGCAGTGATAAGAAGAAACAAAACATTAACCATTAGCTATTTAGGGGGATATTACACATGTGAGGGAAAGATAAACTAAAACCTTTACATAGGATAGAATACAAGATTTATAGAACGACAATGATAATAAAGTTCTAAATATATCCTTATTGACTTTCTTACATATATTGAATATTTCACTTCTAAAATTAATATTTTTACTTCTTGAGAATGAAATCTAATAGGTATTCCCAATACTCTTGGTAGTATTTACATTTCTTAGTAACATATAGTAGCTTGTGGGAGGAGATGGATTTGATTGCTAAATTTCCAAAACCTTCCCATGAGAGTGGGGTTACAAGGGTCCAATTCTTTGAAATATAGAATTTGGCAAAAGCACATATGGTGATGAGGACATGCTTTGAGACTATTGGAAGATTACTTTACTTATATTAATGAGCAGTATAGCCGTTTCCCAGGATAAAGTACTTTTTGGTAGCCCATTTTCTCTAGTCTTGCCCTTAATGAACACCATAGGTTATGAACTTTATTACATTCCCACATAACATGGAGAATGTCTGCTGGTTGCTTAGTGCAGTGAGGACATTCAGGTGAGTATTTGTTATTAAATTTACTAATTTTTTGAGGGGTAAAATATGCAATATTGTTAATCATAAGTTGTGTGTAAAGCAACTTTTTGAACAGATTGAATTTGAGCATGTTTTCGATGGCATCTTTTTTATCTTGTTCATTAGTTTGTGGGTTTTGTCTTTTGCCAGTATAAGGAAAATAAAGTTCAATTCTGATGTTTTATATCAATTATAAGTTTGTAGACTCTGGAAATTGTTTTCCCCTTGGTTGCTAGATTTTATGGAATTAAATGGGATAAATTAGTGTCTTGTTTATCAAAATTATCAGGTGTAAATTTGGTGTTTGCAAGGTATCGGAGTGAGTTCATAATATTTGCATATTTCTTTGGGAGATTTAATTTCTCTCGTAATTGTGTTATATCACATTTCTTCCATTTGTAAATTTCCCATACTGTAAGATCTCTTATTAAGGGATAATAATGCAAGTTTATCAGTTGATTATTTAATAGCAAATTAGGATTAAGGTATATAGGTTGCAGTAAAAGGAGAGCATTTAATAATTGTACAGATTAAAAGAGCTTTTGAGCAGTTAATACCATTTGTTCAATAAGTGGATGTAAGTTCTTAACATATATTTTTGATTTAAATTTAGGAATAGGAGAGCCCTTGGATAAGGGGGATCATACATTTGTGTTTGATTAATAATTTAAGATTTGACATAGCCTATATGCATTAATAATACTATAGTATGGTTTAAAATCAGGTAATCCTAATCCACCTTTAGATTTAGGAAGTATAAGCTTTTCATACTTGATTCTAGTAGCTTTGGGATACCAAATAAATCTGGATATAGTTCTTTCCATAGCTATAAAAAATTTTGGGGGTATAATTGTGAAGGTAGCATTCATTTGGAAAAGAATTCTTGGTAGCAGGTTCATCTTAACGACACTACTTTTTGATAACAAAGACATGTTGATATTTTTCCATCTGTTCATATCATTTTCAATAGTATTCCAGGTGTGAGTTAAATTATTTTTAATAATGTCACTAACATTTGGAGTATATATTACCCCCAAGTATTTTAGTTGATAAGTTAGCTTAATCTCGCTCTCCGGGAAGTAAAAGTGCATATGTCCAATGGGATTTAATGGCAAGAGATGCGATTTGTTGGGATTTAGTTTGTAATTTGAGAACTCTGAGAATTTGTCAATGGCTGTCAGTATTTTAGGAAGATAGGTTGTGGGGAGTTGTTTGTTTACGGTCATTCTGAATACTTATGGTTTGGATGCTGTGCGAAGTTTCTTATGTACTAATAGTGAACTAACTGGTAGAGAAGTTAAAATTCTATGTGAGTTGTTGGATATTGTTTTAACTAATAATGTATTTATATTTGATTGTCAGATCTACCATCAAATACCTGGTGTGGCAATGGGGTCTTCCATCACCAATACTTATGCCAATATTACTCTTGATCAATAGGAAGATCAATTTATTTATAATTGTTCTTTTATATCAAAGATATCTTTCTTTAAACACTTTGTTGATGACATGTTCCTTGTATGGGAAAGTAGTCAGCAAGAACTGCTTGATTTTGTAGCTTTCTTAAATTCTACAACTATTTTTTTTAAGATTTAAACTGAATTTTTCAAGGGATGAGATTTGTTTCTTGGATGTGAAAATAGAGAGAGTAGGCAATGAAATGTGCACAAGCATTTACAAAAAGGGAGTACAGACTAACAGAAACCTGCATCAAAGTAGTATGCATGCTAAGGTATTACCAAAAGTCAGATTTTAAGGATTAGCAGACTTAATACGGATATGCAGAAATGTGATGAACAAATGAGTGAAATGTTATTAGAGTTTAAGGAAAGAGGTTATAATGAAGAATTTTTAAATGGATTAATGGGTGAAGTTTTGAGTGAAAAAGAGGGCTTGGCTAAGCCCTACTTCATGGGAGATACAAATCAAAATAATTGTTTGGCTCAGGGGAGGAGACATAGCAACTTATGTTATATTACTACGTATAGTAGGCAAACACATGAGGTTAAAAAGATAATTATGAAGAACTGGAGAATTTTAGAATCAATGCCTGAACTTAGACAGATTATAGGACTGGAACCTGGTTTTTGCATGTAAGAATTGTTCTAGTTTGACAAAACATTTTTGCTATAAAGATATGAATTATTGTAATAATAGGAAGGAAATAAGTAACAAATATGAGACGTTCCCATGTCATAAATGTTCTTGTTGAAAATCTGTAGTAAGTAGTAATGAATTTATTCACCTTAGAACAAATAAAAATATACCTTTAGGTGCTCTGTTACATGTAATACCTCAGGCATTATATATTTAGCTACATGCACAAAATGCTCAGGGTTTTATATTAGTAAATCCACCAGAAAAGTCAAGGAATGTATAACTGAACATTAATCAGATACTATATATGTAGAGATATTAATAGAAATGCCCTAGCTAAACATAGTAATGAATCTGGTCTAGAGCATATTTTTGTGTTCAGAGCGATACATGTACTATATAAAAATATGGGGGGGTATAAATAATAAGTTAGAGGTAAATGCATATTGCTGGGTTGTTCATCTGCAAGCAGACTTTACATCTGGAATCAACACAGTGGTTGGCATTAAACTTAAGCAAAGTTTTTAAAATGAGTTATTAGTTTGTTTAAAATGTTTTAAGAATATTTTCTAAAATGTTGTTGAATGTTTTTAACATGTATTTATTATGATATGTTTTTAAATATTTGCTTGATTAATTGATACTGTTTTTGAACTGGGGCCTATGTCTTGTGACTTTGGTTTAAATGTACTATTTAATGAAAAAGATGATTTTATTTGATACTATGCTCATACTGATAAAGGGTATTAAGCCAAAAGCTTTGTGGTGATTAAAGGAAATTTCTTGTGTTTCTAGAGTCCAGTGTTTTTTACTTGGATCCCTACCCACCCCCAGCAGATGTTCCATCACAGACACTGTCTGATCCAGAGTATCATTCATCCTGTCTGAGGAGTCACCCACATGGTTCAGGGAGTCATGCATGTCAGAATGCATGATGTTTAGTACTCACACTATCTCTTCTGAGGCCCTAGTGAAACATGCTTGTGCCTCCATTATGGCCCTACACATATGTCTGGTGGTACCTATAATGACACACCAGCATCAGGAGAAGGGTAGACAGCAGACCTTCTCTGAGCACATCTACCAACCCTCCTGTGTAACACCTTGCCCTCATGATGGCGATGGGGAGAATCATCCAGCTCTGAAACCAGGGTAACCACACTACCTTCAACTGTATCCCCCTCAACTTGCCCTATATCAGTGGGTTTGGTGTCATGGGTATGTTTTCGCATACTAACTCTGTTAGAAATATGTGCAGGGAATGTGGTACTGACAACCTCAGTGTCACACGGTTTACTATCAAAAACACAAAATTCACAAAAAAAAAATCCGAAACATTGAACGAAACATCGAATTCCGGAATACTAATTAGGCATAAATGGCAAATCTGTTGAATTAATTCAGCAGATTTTACATTTATGTGGAATATCGAACATAACATCAGTGTAGGTGCAAATCTAAGTTAAACTCCTACACTGGCATTCACGTTCTGCGCCACCGACACCCCCTGCAAACTATATATTTCAACTCTGAGATCGCCCTACAGTGAGGAAGGGGATATATTTTCCAATCCGCACTGTACCATGATCTCTACTCATAACATAAAGTACATAACAGCAAATGCACAGTTGCATTCGCTGATAAGTACTCTCACTCTCCTGATGGTTGGTACATTGGCCAACTTCTGTTTATCCTGTCCGTGTTCGCAGAACTCACCATCAACATTTGCTGACAATGGATAAGAACTCCTCTTTTTCAATCAGTGATAGTTCAGTAGCAGGCCCATCCATCATAGCCACCTGTTCCCAGGCAATTGCAGCTGCCCTGTGGTAGGCAGAGTTGATCATATTACTTGTCCTATGTTGTATCTGGAAGTATGCTTTCACATGCCCTCTGACAGCACTGATATCATTGACCACCTGCTGCCACATCTTGTGTTGGGAAGTTCAGCCAAACAACACCTGATAGTGCTGCACCAGGTGTGTGATGATGACCTCATTCTCTTCCTCTGTATAAACAGGAAGCCTCTCATGGGACATCTTTCCTGAAAGACATAAAGATAGAAACAGGTCTGAGCAACTCATACAGCAAGGTTATCATAGTTCTTAATACACATCTCTGTCTCCCCCCACCATATTTGCAACAACAATCTGATCACACAACTCAATAGGTATGTCTACAGAATACCTACCATTGGGACAATATATCGTATTGTACCACACTTTGTGCTATGTGTTTGTAGTCATGTTCCCTGTGGGGACACTATCATTGCTGGCCTGTTACAGACAATATCACCTGCATACTATTGTAAGGGCCACTATGGTTCCATATATGCATGTGGTCTGCTTGCTATGTGATTGCTGCACATCTGTTGTTTTGTGTTATTGGGGATATCTATGCATGCTGTTGATGCATGTAGGATGTGTGCGTATGTGTGTGTGATTGTGCGTGTGTCCATGTATGCAAATGTGTGAATGTGGGGTTGTTCATACATCTCTACTTCCCTTTAGAATTGTGCAGTACATGGGCATGGACTGACACATGAGACACCAGGAATACTTGTCTGATATGTAATCTCAGGACAGCTGATAGTATAATAAGGTCTGTAGCATGGAACATACATTGGGAAGGAAACTAGACATCAGGTATACTGTTAAAACTGCAATCAGCAGACAGGTGAAAGAATACCCACATATGCAGCACTACAGATGCATTGGGGAATTACTAGACAACACCAGTGAGTGTAACCAAATATTACTGTTGACCACATAACAAGTTAATAGAGCAACAGATCTTGCATCTACTGAGCAATAGTTACATATGACACTCCAGTGTGTAACATTAATGAGTGATTGTAGTAGCCCCTAACATGTGGGAGCCAAGCTCATGATGTCTGGACATACCCAGGATGAACACTGAATGACAGCGGTGAGTCCTTGTAAAACTGACTCCAATCAAGTCAAAGAGGTAATGGAGTAACAGGTCATGTTTTGTGGTCACTTGTCTAGGCAATTAGAAGAATGATACATTAATGATTTGTATTGATGAGTGTAGGTTTACAAGTGTGATGCAGGATGGGGAACTTAAGAGAATAAACTGGGGACAGTCTGTAAACTCAGGGACAGGTAGGTATTATGGCGGAATGTCAGTGAGTGTGTGTGTGTGTGTGTGTGTGTGTGTGTGTGTGTGTGTGTGTGTGTGTGCGTGTGCATGGGTGTGTGTGTGTTAATCCAATTCCTTTTAAAAACTTTTTGGCGCCAAGATTTCCAAACATCTAATTTAAAATGCTTTTACTAACCATTTGGCGCCAAAAATCCGTTCATTAAATTTAAAGTGCAAATACAACAGAACTTAATGCAACATACATATACGCTTCCTACAATTAATCCATTTCCTTTTCGTATAGCACTATTCATAAATTTAATGAACGGATTTTTGGTGCCAAATGGTTAGTAAAAGCATTTTAAATTAGATGTTTGGAAATCTTGGCGCCAAAAAGTTTTCAAAAGGAATTGGATTAACAGTGTCAGCTGTTCTGATGAAGTCTGCATTCAGCAGATGAAAGCCCTTAACCGTTTTATGAATTGTTTTGTGGATGCACTACGAGTTTTAGTCTGTCATTAAATTTATTTTATCCCTATTCGAGTCGTGTGTCACTCGCAACCTTGTACAATAGCATAGACGGAGGGTGCCGTCTAACATACAGTGATTAAGCAGTTGTTTTGTTCACTGTTTGGATTATTGTAGCTGTCCAGACATGATGCATTATAGCTGTTAGTAACACTGAGGGATTGTAGTCTCCATAATGTTATCCATTTGTGTTGTAGGTATCCATGTGTCAGCAAGAGGATGGTCTGCTGTCATATCTCACAAGGGGTATGTCACTGTGGTGACACCATGGCTGTGCCATATCCTGGGTACAGTTGAGCACATGTCACAGGTCTGAATAACAGTTACTGTCTGTGCCACATGGACAGATGACCCCCTGGGACATGTATATTCAGCAACCTGAAGTAGATCCCTCCATATACACACACACTCTTACTTGGCAACACTGGGACTAGACCCCTACCTAGGTATGTAGTGCTACTGATGTGTGTGGCTTTAACTACACAGCATTTAGAATGAGGTGTGCTCCAGGTTACATGTTACATGCAGAACATCCCCAGGCATGTACAGTATGGTAATGGGGGATGTAATGGTTGTATATGGACAATACATAGCGTGACATACCATCATATACACATATTAACAAACACATAACAGTCAGACACACATCCGAGAGACCTGGGCCTATCAGTGCTAACTACCTTGTCAGTGTGTCCAATGTGTTACAGGTAGGCTGCACACAGCACATGCATAACTGGGCTGGATAGTGTTATCAGTTACCTGTGTGGTTGATGGTGACAGTGATCACCATACAATAGTACATGGGACAAGTACCAGGGGTACCATGGTGTAATGACAGTATACCCAGCACCCACACCCCACTGTGGATATTGTACACAATGGAACCCATGATGACACTCTGCCATACCCACCATCACACATTGACCAGGACTGCAATACAACCCCTTTTCCATCCCAAGAGTGCTACTACAAGGATATGCATCTAGTGCACATGCCACAGGCATAGTAGGGTGATGCATTGTCATGCCTCTCCTATCGGCAGCAACATCACTATCCCAAATACTATGTGGCAATACATATTGTAATAGGAGTATGTGGCCTCAGAATGCTGTACCCTACATATATACACACATGCACACATACACACACATGCCAGAACTCTGTGGGTATCTCATGTCTATCAACCCATTTGTACAACAGTGTTGTGCTGGTACTGCAAGGCCCAGGTAGCCCTTAGGGAGAGGAGCGTAACAAGGTACATGTAATGTCCGGTACAGTAGCAGCCACATCTAACTATGGCAATGGGTGGTGCAGTGGGTGTGAAGGGCCTCAGAGTATTCCCAACTACAGGTTTACTAACACACAGACACTGATATCCTCAATAATTCACACATACATATTTGTCAGTACTGCAGTGCATTGGTGCAGGTGTTCATAGGTGTGTACCCAGCTATTGTCCATGGAGATTTGGGAAGTGTAGGGGATGTGTGTACAGTGGTATCATGCCATCCAACATGTGCCAGCAGGCCATCTATCTACAGACACCACTGTGGTGACCCTTAGGGTGAGAGTGACATGCAGCAGCCAATCCTCTGAGTGCCTCCTGCAAATGGCCGGTGAGGTGCTCCAGTTGACATATATGCAACATGTATTACATAACATGGTTAGTGTCTGTCTTGGAGACCTGTACCCAAGCATGTTCTGTTGACTGTAGTAGTGTAGTGGAAATATCTGTGCATGTAGTGCATACAGGGTGTTGTTTCTTATCTGTGCCAGTTATAACACAGCTAGGCAGACATGTCAGTGTCAGTCAAGCATCGATTGCCTATACATATCCAAGATGGATACCTGGCATCTGCACATCTGTACAGGTACTGACAGACATCAGCTCACCAACTAGCTATGCAGTAGGATGAATGTGTTGACAGATAGACGTCTGGCACTGATAGGTATGCCATTACTACATGATGGCAGCCCTCGCTGACATATGCTATACAGACAGTAGTCTACAGTTATTTTCCACATGTCATATAATTATCCAGTAGGGAATATATAATGTGACACAGCTTACACACCAGGAACATGACAGTGAGGACTCAGAGTCCATCTATGCATGCAGGAGTGTTTGTTTCCAGTACTACAATTGGCAATCTACTCTTACTTGGAAAAGCACTGTCAACAGTAGTAATGTAATGATACACTACATGCCAGTGTGAGTGCATATAACCTGGGATACTACCCTTGTATGTAAAACATTCACATGGATAAGAGTGTTGTACAATTCATATATACTCAAGTATCCCAGACAGGAGACTCACACCCCTTGCTACTGTAATGACAGCACATAGATGCATGTTATGTACATAGCCTTACATACACTTATTACAGATGTCATTACCTTGCTATGTTATCAGACTGGGAGGTGAGAACTGGTTACCAGGGCTGAACCATGCTTAGCAGGTTTCAGCATTGCTGCAATATTACAGCTAAGCAGATTTGTGCACTGGTAAGCAAAGCCTACACGGTGTAAGCGCTCGTACGTTTAACCATAAAGCTGCTCAAAACAACATTAACTACATTGTATCCAACAGCCCTTGTTCTACCCAGCAACAAAATAAACAACCCTTGCAGGTCTTGAACCCAGAACACTATAGTCATAGCAGTTAACCACTACACCATGACAGCTGTGAAAACAGTTGCTGTTTTTCCAATATATCTGTCAGTACACATAGTGAATAGTATTGAACAATTGCTGTGACTTCTACAATTGCATAGCACTTGTTAGTGATATTACTGTTGCATCACATATGTTGTTATATCTAAATATACACATATCAGATACATACGGTGTGATACATCTGGGAAGGTATACACAACAGTAATGTTTACACATGACAATGATATGGATATATACATATAGATATGTAGATATATGTCTACATGTATAAGCACATATATATTCATATATATGTATTTCTACACATCTGTATAGTGCAGCATATATATGACCATATATAGAGCTGTGTGTGTGTGTGTGTGTGTGTGTGTGTGTGTGTGTGTGTGTGTGTGTGTGTGTGTATATATATATATATTATATATGTATATATATATATATATATATATATATATATATATATTTATGTCGATATATATGTAGATATCTATAACTATATGTGCATATATATCTATATATCTGTATATGTGTAGACATATATAGATGTGTATATGAATTTATATGTGCATGTATATGTATATATATATATATATATATATATATATATATATATGCATGTAAATATGTATATGTGTATATATCTATATAGATATATGTATGTGTGTATATATATATATATATATATATATATATATATATATATACATATATATATGTGTGTATATATATATATATATATATATATATATATATATATATATATATATATATATATATATATATACACACATATATGTTTACCATATATCTAGAACATAGTGTGGAGTCATACCTCTGCACCAATAGTCTCAACCTCTTAGTGCAAGGGGATGTCATGCATGTATTGCAGGTATATATGTTGACTGTTGCTACTATAACAGGGGTTGTCTTAACAGACATGTTGTGTGTGGGAGGTCACATTTGCTATTGACATGTACGCCATCAGTTACTGACAGACATCCTAAGGACATCATAGTACAGTACCACTGATAGCACAGTAATGATCCTGTGGACTACAGCAGAAATATGACCAATATATGTGGATAGTCTGGCACACTCTGGCCAGTCCAGAGGTATACACAGATCCCCTTAGTGTGAGATATGTGGACCAAGCCTGACAATGTGGATATTAGCAGCCATGTACATGGATATATCACGTAAATACTGGACTACATATGCCCATACAGTGTACGCATTCACACACTCCTGTCTGTCCTGACACATAATAACTGGTGGTTCAGAGGTCACATGGCCACATACTACCCAATAGTTAGTGACATACATCTGTACAGCATCCCACTGCTTTGTCAGAAATACACAACAGTTATGGTGGCCCGGCAGCAGTACATCTTGCAAATATCTGGACATAACATCACACTGGGTAATTACACTAAGCTGCTAGGCATGTAACAAAGCACTGTGCAAACTACAGGCAGATTGCCACAACACTGGCCTACATTTCGTATGGGGGAATACACATGTACCTGCAAATATAGCAGGCTCTACAGGCATGTCACAGCACAGAGTAACAGACACCTGTGTGAAAGTGCATACCTACAACCAATGTGAACACAACCACAGCCACATATGGTATGCAAGCATAATATTGCACTATATGGACTGTCTGATCAACACTATCCTCATATGTGCCACTCACACACTAACCCTACATATACTGGGTCACAACACAGTGTGTTTCAATGCCTGTCTGTGGTATGGGACACGTGTGTGTTTGGCCCTACAAACATGTGAGCCGATAGGGTACCATACAATGGAGCAGCATGTAACATTAGATAGAACAGTACCAAGAACAATGACATCTACCGCAGTCTGTACACAGGCCAAGGTATGTATTCACAATACACATACTGTCGACAATCACCGTAAGTACACAGACCCCACTACTGTGCTCACAACCACAGAATGCCCAGGTTATGTCCTCAGAAATAACCCCTACTATACATAACATGTCTAGCAGTCTGATATCTGACTGGCTTGTTATCAGGTATGATGCCAATAAATAATGGTGTACAGAATGTATGCACCTCTTTCTGCATGACATATGTACAAAGGTTGACAGACTTGTGGCTGGAGCTACAAACATTGGGCCAATATTGGCATGTTTCTGTGATACCCTCATACATTTACTGTTGTAACAGGGTTTGTTGTGACATATGTCCTATGAGGGATATGAAGTCAGTAACTCTCATGGCTGTCACCATGTACTGACTGCAATCCTCAGACTATGCTTCTGCAGTTCTAAGATAGGTGATCTGTGAGTAACGCAAGAAACATTTGACTCCAAACACTGGCCAGTCTGCAGATAACCCTACAGGTGGGAGTTTCCTCAAACACATAACACTGTCATGACAGGTATTAAATCATGTAGACCAGCCATATCCACACAAATCCTGTTAAACCAACATTACTCCAAATGCAGAAGAGCAACACTTACATTATGTAGTCATGTCTGGAACATCCCCCTCCTGTTTGTTGGCATGTCTCCAAAGTGTATGTTATTAGAGGTATATCTCACTACCATGTGTGATGCTGTTTGCCAAACACTGACATGAAGTCCTGCTCACAGTGAATGAAAAGGGCCAACACCCACATGATGTTCCTAGTTATAGGAGTGTATTTCCATGCAAATGGCTATGGGAATGTTACCCAACTGTTCCATATGCAATCAGCTAGAGGGGGACTGCAATTCATGCAGAGGCCATCAGCTGATCATGAGCATCACTTACAAAACACAAGCTGCTGCCTAAGCAAAGCAGGTGTACTTCTCCACATCTATCAGAGAGGGAGTGAGAGAGACAGAGACAAAGTAAGACAGGGAGGGGGTTGGAGAATAAAACCTAAGTATGTTTGTGTCACGCACTTACCAGTACAGGGTTTCAAATCCCGGCCTGACTATGTATTGCTATCACGTCTATGCAGTTATTGCATGCATCACAGATGTTGGGGAGTTGTCCAAAGGTATATTCCATGGTGAGTGACATCTGCAACAGTGATAAAGGAGGGATAAGGTAGGTGTAGTACACTTGCCTGTCCACATGAACAGTTGTCAAGGTCCACATAGCCACACTCTCTCAGGGACTCACACACATTATCACAGTTGGCAGGGTCAGGATTAGACTTCCTAACTAGCTAGTTTGCCACAATACAGTAATATGCAGGTATTGCATACACCACAGGGGTTATCAGTATGATATATGGGCAAAGGGTATGTCAAGGTGTCTGACATGAGAAGGCATGCTTTATTAGGCCAATGGGAGGTGTAGTGAGCATGAATGGCGTTCAAATCATTATACTCCACACACACACAGACACAGGTTGCCAGTACTGACATGCATGGGTGCATTGCTTCACAGGTGTGTAGTAGTTGACTGTGCCAGAAGGCTGTACAAGGCTAGGTAAAGGGTATACATTGGCATCAGGCTACATGACAATGGTCTGCAGTGTGGCTCAGGGGGGTAGTGTGTGAATTGGCCCACAGAGGGGGGTATTGTATTCACCATCCAGTCATCTGGGTTATTATTGTGGGTGGCCAGTGCTGGGCAATGCTTGCCATGTATGTGTTCTATAGTCCATGAAATGGACGGTGTCTGGGAAGTGCACACATCCCACATGCATGTTCTGTGACATGTGGAAGTGCACCTAGGGTGTCTGGGGCATTTTTGTGTAGACAGATTGTTATCATCAGATGTGGCATTCCTGGCCTCCTGTGGTGAGAACTGGCAATGGACACCAGGTTGACCCTGCACCTACATCGACAGCATGATACAGGTATTTCCAGGTGTCAGTGGCATCTGTCCATACAGGGCATGTGTATAAGGCATGGTATGTCCTTTGTGGGCTACATTTGCTGGCTCGACAGTTGTTGCAGGTGTACAGTGGGGAACATAGTGAAGGAGCACTGTATGCAATGATTTGCCTATTGTAAGGATGGGACAGGGTGTTGTCCACTGCAATCACACCATGGTTACTATCTGTGGGCAATATGCAGGGAACTACCAACATTGTGGTTGTTGCAGAGCCGAGTGTGTTTGTGTATGAGACATGGGTGGAGAGTGTTCTCTGGGTAATACAAGGGTTGCCTGTATTGTTCGCCAAGCCATGATGCCACATGTAAAGGTATGGATTGTCTACTGTTATTCTTGTAAGGTGGACATTGTGACATATAATAGATCCACCATATAAGAAATTTGTAGAATCCACTCCATGATGAGTCCAGTACACACTCACAGCTACCTCCACACAGGATACGAACAACAAACACACACTAAGTCTCACAGTTGCTATGTCTGGGATTAGAAATTCTACCTAAGTACATCACACTACAGCATTACGCAGTTATAGCACGTGTCATGGAGATTATTAGGCTACTTTTTCCCCAAAGTTGTATTTCAAAGTGAATGACATCAGCAGGCTTGCCAAAGTAGGGCAATGGAAGTTGTAGTAACTGTGAATGGCCTCAAAAGCATTGATCCCTACACAGACAAACAAACACACAAACTTTTACATTTGCCATGTCTGGGAATAGAGCTCCTACCTAACTACTATATCACACTACAGCATTGCAGAG
Organism: Protopterus annectens; assembly: GCF_019279795.1. Classification (NCBI taxonomy): domain Eukaryota; kingdom Metazoa; phylum Chordata; order Ceratodontiformes; family Protopteridae; genus Protopterus; species Protopterus annectens. The sequence continues at coordinate 32,303,522 of NC_056740.1, forward strand.
TTATAGGACACACCATGGAGACTACTGGGCTAGTCTTTCCCCAAAGGTATAGTTGAAAGTGAATGACATCAACAACCTTGCCAAGGTTGGGCAATGGAAAGTATAGTTCATAAGTTCATAGGTTCATAGTTTGATACTAGGCTATCAGCCCTAGGGCCTATACATGCTTAGACATGAAAATTCCCTTGCTATGTCTTTCCACAATATTTACTTCCCCGGACCCCTGTCTAGCAGGGCAGCTGACATGATCCCTGGGGTCAATTACCTATCTCCCATCCAATCATCCAGGTTCCTTTTGAAGAGGGCCAAAGATGCGCTCTGCTTGACATGTATGGGCAGTCTATTCCAGAATCTGGGGAGTCTCTGGGTCAGGAACACATCCCTCCAGCATGTATTGTTCATTGTGATGACAAGATTTGGATACCTGGAGCATGTGGTTGTGAGGGTTTGGAATTCTTTAAGTGTAGCATGTCCAACAGCTGTGGGTTTGACATGGCATGGTATGTTAAGCAGAGATCGCCTCTGAGAACACAATATGTGACAGAATATAGCTGGATGATTTTCAGATGGTCAGCATAGGACATCTGGTTTAGGCATGTGATTAATTTCATGAGGTATATCTGCAGTCTTTCCAGTTGTTGCAGATGTCTTGTTAGGTACATATGTAATGGGCCATTGTAGTCTGTACTGGGTTTATTGAGAGATGACTACAGTGGGACAATGGCCTCCTTTTCCTGGATGTAAAGCCCTTAGTGGTGAGGTGTGCCACATAGGTGGGTTTCCTGACTGTTGTGGCAATGTGGTTATCAAAGGTGAGACCACTGTCCACCTATGTCCCTAAGTCTGTTATCACACTTTAGGTGTTTAGTGTACTGCACCTATGTGGTACTTCACAGGTACATGTCACTTCCCAAAGGGGATAACTATATATTTCTTGGCATTGATCTTGAGGCCATGGCTCAGGCACCAAGCATGTCTTTCTGCAAGGCCCTTCTGTAGAATATCCACATCATGTGGGGATTCAATTTTGGCTCCTGGTGTGCAGTCATCTACAACCTTTGTTTGCCAGAGTCCCTTACTGTTGGACTGTACTACAGAGCAGTAGATGCCAAACAAGGGTTGTGCTAGGACTGAACCCTAAGGTACTCCAACTGTCACTTATCTGGAGCTAGGGTTGGTGTCACCTACATTTACAGTGTGGGTTCTGTCAGTACAGCAGTTGGCAGCCCATCAGGTGACATAGGGATTAATGGCCAGCTTGATACATTTGTCTATGATTCCAGACTGGGGGATGGTGTCGAAGGCCTTGGCAAGGTCCGGATAGGCTGTGTGAACCACCTTACCCTCGTCCACAGCTCTGAAGATGGATTCACAGTTGTCAATCAGGTGAAGTCCGGATAGGCTGTGTGAACTACCTTACCCTCATCCACAGCTCTGAAGATGGATTCACAGTTGTCAATCAGGTTGCGGTGACCTGATCGGCTCTTCACAAACCCAGCCTGGGTGGGGTCCAGTGTTTATAGGTTGCCAATGTCTTTGTTTTAATTTCCATGATAATACATTCCATGGCCTTGTAGATCAGGCACATCATACTGCTGGGTCTGTAGTTTCCGGGATCAAAGGTGGATCCCCCCTTGTGGACTGGGATAACTGTAGCTGTGCACCACACAGTGGGCACACAGCCTGAGGTGTGGCTATGATTAGACATGGCACGTAGGTGAGGTGCCAGTTCAGTTTGTAACTCATGTAGTACACAGCCCAGGATGTTGACAGGTCCCATGGCTGCTGTTGTCATAGCTCTGGAGAGTGTGGTTTTTACCTATGTGGCCATTATTACCAGAATCTAGCAATCTTTCTGTGTTGAGATGGGCCCTTTGTGGTGGGAGGGGGGGTGCAGTTGGCACTGAATCGATCTTCCAGGATATTGGCAATATCCCTGGGAGCAGTATGTTTAATACCATCCTGTTGTAGCTCAGAGCAAATCTGAGCATTGCCATTTAGATTCCTCACATAGCTATGGAATGGCTTGCAGTTGTCTTTGACATATTTGGCTATATTATGTTTGTAACAAGCTTTGGTGGTACTTCCCCCTGTGTACTGCTTGTATGTCTGGGCCTACATTCATGCCATGTCCATCTTTCAGATGGTGACGCATATTACTTCCAAACATTTACTATGGCTTACTGCTGGAATGTGTTTTGCTGGGAAGCATTGTTTTTGGCACTGCAGTTGTGAGAACTTGGCCCTGTCATCAGTAGTACTGGCCAATGGCCACCAGGACAAACCTCACCATGCATCCATACTGACCACTCTCACACAATATACAACACACACCAACCTAACACACACAGCCCTGCATATTGTACACATGCTGCAATCTATCCTGCTATCTTTTCCAGCTATGGTAATCTGTGCTTCACTGTTATTATACCTTCACATACATGTTACTACATTTCTACATAGGATGGGGGGGCATGCCTGACACTTGTACACATTTGCTATGACTGTAATGGTATTTCAGGTACTCCATTTCATTCTGTATTCTGACCTAGCATGCTGACTAGAGGCATATCAGTGTAGTACAGGTCTTAAGTTTGATTGACCTACATTTCAGTTTCAGACTTCTTACCCCTCAGAACTAACATCCCACTGCCTGACCTGTTGTAGTCTGTCTGTGTAGGTCTGGAGGTGGATGTTCTCCATAGCCATCAATCAGAAGCCTTAGCACAGCCTTTGTTTGTGATTGTCTGCACCTTTCCTGCTGGATGAGACTGTTGTTGGAGATGTGAGCCTCCCTGACTGGCATGTGTGTGTCCTATGGACACACATGTGGTCTAGCACATTTCCTGCAGTGAGTTTTGTCACCTTGTCTAGTACTGGCTACTATGGTGACACCAGTATTGTTACAGATCTCACGCTGCCACTATAGGTGCCTACTATCTGCTGGCATCCCATTCAGCCACCCGATTCCCTTGCATGCTCACATCCATACCATAGATACAAGTAACAACACATACTACTCCATTCAGCAATTGATAAGGAGAGTGACTTAACCTTGTGGCTATGCCAGTATTGAGGATGGTGCTGGAGGGCTGACTATGTTGGATGCACATAGTACACTCCCTATACATGGTTAAGCACAGATAGTGCCATGTTTGTCATCCCTTTTACTGTATATGCGAGTCAGAGAGAGGTATGATTCCCTGTGTTCCTACCATGTCAGTGTATGTGCTATGGGTAGACTTTTTGCCATGGCCTAGGCATACTGGGCATGCTTCCTTCTGCCTACTAGGGTAGGCTCAGGTTGTTCCTCCTCCGAGTCACTCTGTGCCTGTGCAGGCCTTGGCAATGGTGGGGAGCTGTGTGGCCCTGCCCTGTGCTAGTCCTGCTGCAGCTGTTTCCACAGGATCATATTGTGTAGCATGGCACATACAATGACAATTTGGGTACATGTAGCTGGTGAGTACTGCAAGGCTCCACCAGATATGTCAAGGCACTGGAACTATGACTTGAGCATCCCAAACACATGCTATATTATAATTCTGGTCTGTGCATGTGCCTCATTATGGAGTTCTTGTTAGGGTGTGTGTGCATTTCTAATGGGTGTCATCAACCACGGCTCAAGTGCGTAACCAGCATCCCCCACTAGGTGGCCGTAAGGGATGTCCCCATTGGCAAATCTCTGGTACAGCTGCATCAGATGGCAGATGTGGGAGTCGTGATAGCATCCAGGGCAGCCAACACATTCATTATAATGCCCTGGGCATTGCACACGACCTGGCAGTTGATAGAGGGGATGCCCTTGCGGTTGATGTAGACCCTACCCTGCTCACCGGGTGGTACTTTGATGCATATGTGCATGCAGTCTATAGCACCTACTACCTCAGGGTATTATGATATTTGGTGGAAGAGACACATATTGCTGGTCAACACCTCACAGCTTTTGTGGAAATATAAGTGTTCACTGGCATGTGCTGACATGGCATCCAGGAACTGGTGGAGTACCCTGGATGCTGATGCCTGTGAGATCCCCATTACATCCCCAGTTGACCTTTGGAAGGTACCTGTGGCTAGTATTCTTTGGCCTACACATACCTTGGTATCCACTGGGATGGGTTCCCCTCTGTTGGTTCTGTGTGTGAGGTGTGGCTGGCACAGCTCAAGAATTTGCTGTAGGATGTCCCTGTCCACCCGATAGTGCTCCACTATCTCCAGCTCATGTAGCTGCTGGTATGCTACCCTGGGCCTGTACACTCTTCTCATTCTCCTCACTGTGGGTTGGTCATCAGCATTCTCATCCTCACCACCCTCAGCCTCTTCCACATGTTGAGTTATGATAGTTGCTGCAGCCCCTATCATTTTGTTGCTTTTGTTTGGTAAAATTTCCCCACTTGTGTACACTGGTGGTGTAGAGTTTGTGGGAAAAACCAGAGGGAAATGCATTTATAGCAGTGTGCTTGGCTAGACTGGGCTGCTGCCTGTGTAATTGGCTGATTCTGATACATTTCACCTACCAGCTATGCTAGCTCTCCTAGATTACCTTCCTACTGCAGTTTTCCCTTTCCATTGCCTTCCTGTTTAAGCCCAGGGGTGTGCCACACAAACACAGTGCTCAGATGTGCATGGAGCTGCTATTTCCTGGTTTACTTTTTTTCCCTTTAAACACAGTGCTCAGCGTGCACACCTATTTAGGCAATGTAAAGAGTACTAGGCAGCCTCAGACACACCCCCTTGCTTAGCTCTGCTAAGCTACGGGCAAACCCGAGCCACAGTGCTCCAGTAAGCATACAGCATGCCTGACACACTCCTCTATGATGTCAGCTAGCTCTTAGGCTTGCATCATGGTCTTCCTGCACTGACACGGTTGGGTGCAGGGTAGCCATGAGGGGGGGATCTAGGCTTCAGTATCATTCCCCTCATTTGCATAGGATTGCCTGCTAATGCCTAGTTACAAGTCTAACACTGAGCCTTCCCCCTTAGCAGCCACTATTCACTGGTCACATTGTCTTCTGCCTGCCATTGAGTATAATGGCAAAATTGTGATTTTGGGTACAATGCTTATTTCAAATTTGTTTTTTTTATATTTTTAAGCCAATCCCATTTGCATGCCACTGCCCTACGCTTAAACAGCAGAAATTGGCTAAAAAAATAAGTTATTTTTCTCCAACTGTTTTTCATGCCAATGGTCATATATTTGGCATTTGGTATGCTGTCCACATTATATACATCCTTTATTTGGAGCTGTCATGGCTACATTTTGTAGTTTGCAGAAATGTACTTGGTTACTAACATTTATATTTCTGCAGACTGCACTAGTCCTGCACGGCCTGATGCCAGCTTCCTGGATCACAAATTCACCCCATTTGTATGGTTTCACCTGCAAATGGGGTAATTTGCATATAGGAGCTGTGTCTGTGCAGGAATAGTGCAGGAGTGCCCGTGCACGTCCCGGGAGCTTATTCCTGGATTGCACGAGGGTCATATTGCCTCCAGCTGGTCCTGCACTATTCCTGCTCACCGTGAAGACCTTGTTGAATCCTGGGGGATATCTTTAACTGGATGTCCACAACCATTTACCATTCCACTGTAGAGAAATGATTGTGGCATACCTAGTTTCTGGCAAAGTGATCAGCTAATAAAATATCCATAGATGATTTACTTGTCAGATTAAGTATACTAATAGCTGGAGCTAAGGTAAAAAAATAAAAAAAACATCAATAATAGTAAAATTGGTTAGTAGTCAATGCAGTAGTACAGGTGTCAGGAACCAATCCAGTTTAATACTTTCATTGCTGACATTATTTGGAGACTACAGTGAAAGGTACTGCACTTCATAGGTAACAGCAATATTTAAAAGACGGTTAACATTCAAGAGGGAATAAAAATGGAAACAGAACTACTGAAACTAAAATAAGAGAATCAAATCAAGATTTAGTACTGAACTGTGCAAAGCTTTGAACTTTGGCTGCAAAAACTGATTACAATAAGAAACTTGATGATGCAAAAGAAAAAAAAGACAAAATATCATAGAACATAAACTGTCCCCTGGATTTACTAATCTTCCATGCTGGACTAGTCTAGGCCTGCACGGAAGTGGTCACTTAGGAGCATGACAGCAGCGCGCCATGCACAGTAATGAAGGCACACTTCCCGAGCCCTCAGGCTTACATGGAGCGTGCATGAGTGCAGGGGGCATATCTTTTAAATTCATTGAACGAAGGGAGGTGTATCTGAAATCCAATTTCTAGTTATTATTTTCCTAGCCACTGCTAGGATAGACCATAACAAGGGAAGCTAATCTTTTTACACACATTGAGGTACAGGTGTGTTGAAATATATAAGAGACTTATAAATAAATTATCTGTAAAAAAAAGCCTGCAATTTATTCATTGATTTCTTTATTCTTTCTTTCACTCAACTACAGTCATAAACATAGCCAGCCCATTCAGCATTTATTTTACATTATTACTACATACATAGATTATCTTTATTATTAATTTTATTCATCATCAAGGTGTATAAAAGATCAGCTCCTTCAGAAGTAGATGACATAAAGCATACCCTATAGTATAATTTATAGGAATACAATAAAATTCCTATACTTACTGTTGCTGAATATAAAAATTCGATAAGGGGCATATCTGAGAGCAGAACCCACAGAATAAACACACACCTGCAATGTTGAACAGCAGAAAGTGGAAATAAATGAGCGATGCTACTCATAGGTGTCCACATATCCCCATCAACAGTCCCCCATGTGTACAACAGCAACAGGACATTAAAAATCAAAAGAAGAAACCCCCGTATCTGTGTCTAAAGCACCGAGTACAGCTAACCATAGGTGTGCAGGTGTGCTCCTTGCTTAGCCACGGTGAAAGCAACCTAAAAGGCTGAAGAAGATAACAAGGATGATATATGTAAATGAAGCATGTCAGCAATAGTGTAGTGGGCAGAGCGTTCGCCTAACAAGCAGGCATTCCCAATTTGAGTCCCAGTGCAGCACAGTCTATTTTTCACGGCAAAGCATGGTATAAGCAATATTTGTAATGCAAAACCCACTAAATAACATACATTTTTATGAAGATGAGTACTGCAGAAATGCACATGTGAAGAGTCAGCATCATAATGAATAAGGCAGCTATAAGCAGACGGAAGCACAGATAAGCAGTAGTAAGCATATGTAAGCATATGCAAGTGCATTTGCGGGGGGTTAAGCACTGCCGACAGATTAAGCAAAGGAGAAGCAAACTGGGTGTAAGACAGTGTGACCGGAAGTTAACAGTGCTTACCTCTGTGCAAACCCGCTTACAACTGCTTTAAAGTGCCATAAGCACACCATATCCAATGGCTGGTGTCCTGCCCAGCAACAAAACAAACAGCTTCTGCAAGGCCGGAACCCAGGACCATGCACACCATACACAAAATGATTTACCACTAAGCCATGCCAGATATGCATAAATTGTATGTTGTCAGAAACATAACCCCAGCTCAGTCATGCAACAGTACGGAGAATGTATACCTACAGCTAGATGGCCGTGTGTGTGTGTGTGCAAATATATAACTATCTAAACGGATACAACATATCTATAGATGTAGTCATATATATATATATATATATATATATATATATATATATATATATATATATATATATATATATACAGATATATATATATATATATATATATATATATATATATATATATATCTATATATATATATCTATATATATATATATATATATATATATATATATATATAATAAATGTCCAGAGATATATATTTATATATATACAAATATATTAACAGATATACATGCAAATGCCAAAAAATACGCATACATATGTTAACATCTATATGTCCAGATATATTCAGCAAGCTACATATATGTACGCAGATATATGTCTCTGTAGGTATATACGGACATAGTTAGAAATATGTAAGCAAATATATATACCCACAGAGGTATATATGGCCAGACATCTGTAGATAGCAATGTTAGATTATCAGACACATACATGTCCACATGCACCATGAATGGGCTTTAGAGGCCCCAAACAATATACGTCATGTACAAATTGGCATACCCTCCACCCAGCCAAACACATCCGCTCTGCAATACACTACCAAGCTCATTGTATTGAACATGTGTCATTGAAATAGGGATTTAAATTAGCCCTCTGTTATATTTCACATGTTGACATCACATCTCCTTCTCCCACACCCACTAGGTGGGCTGAGCAGTACAAGCCCATCCAACCAAGGCCATCCCCGACCCATACATTCATTACCCACAGTCACACTTCCCCCCACCCATTGCACATGCACAGCCGCCATCCCTACCCTGGTTACCGGCCCGTAGCTACCACACCACCACACATTGCCCCCCTCCACTCCCTCCCTTGTGACCCATCCTGTATGTTGTCCCGACCCAAGTATCTTAGGTCTGGCACATGCAGTAGTCCATGCACATAGCCATGGGTACCTATGTAACTCTGGGTGTAGATGAAAGTTGTATACCCAATGTAAGGGGTTGTCCCACATGGGACGAATGATTTCCTGGTACTAAAAATAGATTTCACATGTGACTCTGTGTACACAAACGGATTTAGTTGTAGGTATCGCAAAGCATACATGGCGCACAAGGTTGGCCGGTATGCACATGAAACGCAGTATCTAGCAATGCCAGTCAATAATACAGGATATGTAGCTAAATATGTAGAGGTATGTGTGTGTTTATATATACCCATAACTAAATGGAGATATACCTCTCCCTCTCTGTAATACAAATGTATACATACATAGGCAGACATATATATAAATACCCACATATAGATATATACATATGCAGGCACCCATACATCCACATGTTGTTAGATGGATCTAGGATGTTTGCTTGACTGAGCAAATGTCTGAATCCATAAAACCTGAACACACTTTAACAAAAGCGCTTTTATCAAAAAAGCACTTTCGTTAAAGCTTGTGAAAAAAAAAAAAACACTTCATTTACATTTTAGCAGGGGAGCTTTGCCCCCTGCACCCTCATGTGGAGGGCTGTGCCCCCTACACCCCCCACTTTAATATTCTCCCTCCGAGACCGCACTAGAATGGGGAAAAGCGAAATTTCATTTAACTGCACCATAGTACAGCCTCGGCAACAGTCATACTTATGCGAAAGTGCTGCTTCGGTGAATAGCACTTTCGCATAAGTATGCCTGGCTGTTTGGATTTCGGTCATTACTTCCTAGATCCCGTTTTATATATATATATATATATATATATATATATATATATATATATATATATATATATATATATATATATATATATATATATATATATATATATATATATATATATATATATATATATATATATATATATATATATATATATATATATATATATATATATATATATATATATATATATATATATATATATATATATATATATATATATATATATATATATATACAGCAATATATATATATATATATATATATATATATATATATATATATATATATATATATATGTAGGTATACATAATGTGTGTGTATATATACACATATATATAGCTATGATATTAAACATCAGTTAAGAATTACATATGTTCACAGGCTGTGCCAATGGGGGTGAGGGGCCCAATCAACAAACGTGTAACACGTAACATTAACCCTCCCAGCCAGACAGGTAAAACATACAAACAAACACACAAAAAAGTAAATAAACCACTGCTTCCCAAACTACAGGCAGAATACTACCAGTGGGAGAGACCCGCCAAGTCTAATCTTGAAATAAAGACAAGAACTTCCCTTGCGGGACAACCCAAAAATTTAAGGCATATTTGGGTTTCTACCATTACACAGATGTGCAATGGCAGGACACGTATGTTCTTGGACTACAAGGTTGGGGAAGCCTGATGATCCATGGGTCGAGACAACGTACGTGATGAGTCCCGAGATGTGGAGAGTGGGCAGTGTGTATTGATGTGTTTAGACCCAACTTGCACCTGGAATAAGGATGAGTGCTGTAGAGGAGGTGCAGGGGGAACTATGGGTATGAAATTATGGACCTAGGTGTGCAGATGTTGGCTGGAGCAGTTTTATATGGACTGCTCCAGGGATGTAAGCAATAGTGTGCATTGGGCAGAGCCGCCACCTAACGAGCAGCCATGCCCAGTATGAGTCCCACTGCAGTACAGTCTATTTTACATGGCAAAGTATGGTAAAACCATATATGTTGTTGCAAAATCCACTACATAACACCAAAGAGCACATGGTTGCAACACCCCACTGTAGGTATGTAAGCCGATCTAATTGGCATCACAAGTTATTATTGTAGTCCTTACCCCCACCCAGGGGTGTGAGTGCCCAACGCAAACTCCAAATGCAGTGTACATGCACAGCTGTTGCTGTAGAAGACATGGCCAGCTGTGGACCTTCCCTGCAGTCTTCCTGCACATCCCTGGATAATTCCCCTACTAACTCTCCCTTTTGTGCCCCATGGACATCACTTACCTATCAACCCCTGTTCCATTTCTATTAATGTTTAAAGTTACACGTAGGTGACACCCTCTTCCCCAGCTATATTGCCAGAATCTGGAACACCAAACCCACATGTATCACCTCATCTGTCCCACAGGACACATGTAAATAACACATGAAGAAACACCACAAGCACACTTGGATCAGCACAGGCTCACCACCTTGTGAAATCCCCCCCCAACTTACACTCTATACCACTACATCATCTTGTGGAACTGACACCTCTTGTCCTGCCACGCATACAAATCCCAACATCTGACAAACCTTCCCTATTGCTCCCCATCCAATTATTCCAACAGGCTACTATACAGTTACACTGTCACCCCATTACCTACCTACATACTCCTTCACTATTCCCCTCTACAGTACCACACAGGTATGGAATAACAAAACCTACCCCAAATACCTGCGTGTAACCTATCCAGAACTGTTAAATTGGAATCCAACTTCACCTCAAACTGACCTTTGTCAACAGTCATACCTGACATGTAAACCTGACCTAAGCATGTATAATACCAACATGTTAATGTAAACTAAGCATGAAGAATGGGGAATGTAGCTATGTTACGTCTGTTACTCTCTATGAATGTGAACACCTCAGTATTAATTGGAAGTAGCTGGGATCACTGTGGAGCTCTACTCCTCAGGCCACCACTGAAAATGGACAAGCATCCAGTTGGATTGTCCTGGTCCACAAATGTAAACTAAATACATGAAGTAGCGAGGGAGTATGTGGGAGCAAGTGGGTGTAAGCCTGTTTGGGCGGCAGTAAGCAATTACCACACTGGTTAAGCAATGTAGATACTAACTCAGTGCAAGACACCACAACCAGAGATCTGCAATGCTGAGCCTCGCACAAACCAGCGCATACCCACCTACAGTTGCTCCACAGTGCCTTAGTCACTCTGTAGTCAATAGCTGTCATCATGGCCATTAACAAAATAATCTGCACTGCCAGGTTGCAACCCCCAACCCTGCACACTATAATTATTATTATAATTATAGTCTAAGTGAGTTCCACTAAGCCATAGCAGATACAAATTCAGCTGCTATGATCACAAACATATCATCCAGCACAGCTATCCAACAGTGTAGGAAATGTATGTAAGTGTGTAGATTAATACCAGCAAACATGTGTATATTGCTCAACCACAGTATTACGAGCAGTCTATGTGCATCAAAGAACAGTGCCTGTCCAATCATACTGTGAGAATAGTAGTCTTGCATAATACCGAAGAGAATAATGAAAAACGGTGCACACCATCTGGGCGTGTGGGCGTGCTTCATGCACACAATGTCACACCTGGGGCGTTGGTTCCTCGGACTCAGAAGATGAGGCTGGTCAGGTGTGTGAACAAACTGCTGCTTCTCAAAACCCTGGCAGGATGCTACCAGTGGGAGAAACAGTGTAGACCAGCTAGGTCCACTCTTGACACAACAACAGGTTCATCTCTGGTGGGAAGAACTAAAAGCTGTGGGTCACATCGATGTCTCCACCAATATCGGAGGAGGATCAAGGGAAGGCTCATACGTATGTGGACAAAATGGATGAAGAGCCTGCAGACGCTTGGGTCGAGACAGTATACTGGAGGAGTTCCGTGATGTTCAGAGAGGGAAATGTGTGTAGGTGTGGTATGGCATTGCTAGCAACCAGAGAATGGATGGATGCTGTGTACGTGGAGCTTAGGGACCAGGGAAAGGGGACATGGGTATGACATTATGGTAGAAATATGCAAATGAAGCAGAACAGCAATAGTGTAGTGGGCATAGCATCCGCCTAACGCGCATGCATTCCCGGTTCGAGTCCCACTGCAGCACATTCTATTTTCTACATGAAATCTGTATATCAACATCATTTTGCTGTATAACCTACTAAATAACATTTATATTTGAACAGGAGTACTGCATTAAATGCACATGTGAAGTGTCAGTGTCATAATGAATAAGGCACTAGTAAGCAGGTGCAAGCACAAATAAGCAGTAGTAAGCATAGATAAGCAGTAGTAAGCGTGTGTAATTGTGTTTGCACAGGGGTAAGCATTGCCTACACAGATTAAGCAAAGTAGAAGCAAACTGAGTATAAGAAACCACACCCGGAGGTTAGCACTGCTTAGCTCCGTGCAAACCCGTGCACACCCGCATACAACTGCTCAAATGTCCCTTAATCACTCTGTATCCAATGGCCGGTGTTTCGCTCAGCAACAAAATATGCAACCTCTGCAAGGCCCAAACCCAGGACCCTGCACATCATACACAAAGTGATTTACCAGTAAGCCATGGCGGATGCACATCACCCTCTTATTTTCACAAACATATCTTCCAGCACAATCAGTCAACAGCACAGGAAAGGTAGTAATATCATACCACACAACTTCATAATGCAAGAATTCTGGACAAAGTGTGCCAAAATGTGGGTGCAAATAGGGATATCTGTCAAATACTGCTCTAATACACTAAAAACGTTGCTAGTTACACAGTTATATGTACTAGAACACATTTTGAAGGAGATGAAAAGTCTGAAACATGAACGTGTCAGCACGAGTGACTGACTTCAGTCCTGAGATCATCTATGCCAATTTCCAAGAGAATGAGGTACAGGCCAAACACATAAGCCGAACATGCATGGACACATGGACAGATATATATCTGTAAATGTAGACAGATAGACAACTATAGGTATATATGTGTATGTATGACTCACAAATAATCATATAACAGCAATTGTACATAGATAAATATGTTCAGTGTGTGTATATAAATATATATATATATATATATATATATATATATATATATATATATATACATACATACACATATATATGTACACATACATATCTAGATCTATATCAATGTCCATATCTATCTCTCTATATATGGGGTTTTCACATATATAATTATGTGTGTATATATATATATATATATATATATATATATATATATATATATATATAGATAGATATAGATCTACAGATAGACATGTGTATAGCATTTCCACATGGGAACAAAATCCTGAACCACTCAGTACAACATAACAGACCATAGGCACAGTTAATGGGGGTGGGGGCACAAATGAGGGACACTTAGTAATTACTGCTATGTAACCCCTCCCCCAGCCCTAACGGATATGCTGTGCAATCCAATTTCCAGCACATGCAGTACTTGACTTCAGGACCCTCCACAACACAGCTACAATGCTCCAACAGTAATCCAAGTCACCTGTACATGTCACGGCAATATCTGTAACATATCATGCAGAAAAGTCATTCTACCGTAGGGAATGTACAATGTGGAAGGGGTACACATTACAACAGTACAGATATGCACACACATCTGTACATTGACAATTATGTTCAGGCATATATATATATATATATATATATATATATATTATATATATACATAGATAGATATATAGATAAGATATATGAGATATATAGGAACATACACATATACACAGACAAAAGGTATTAGCAGCCATACATATGTAGATGTAGTGCGGACGTACTGGGTGCAAAGTATATCCCTCAGCCACAAGCCCTGTAACTGGTACCTGTGACATGTGTAGTGTGGCAACCATTCCCACAAAGGGAATACTTACATTACACATATACCCACTCACAATTCAAAGGACATGAAATGACACACAAGTAAGTATACACAGGCAACCTTTATTTGTGTACTATACATTAATGTATGCCATTACTTACAGCACATAGCATTTGAATCATTTAATCAGTGATGAATGCAAGGCACACACAAAACAGTAGATGCAGACAGTGCAGATATTTAACATGCTATGCTGTCCAGGACAAGCCCTTCAATTCGTACAACAGTAGACAAAGGATTTGCCTTCAAGATAAGTAACAACCAACAATAACAGATGTAGTTCAGCAGCCTCCAATTACACCCTGAAGTCAAGCCCTAGGGGGAAATGTATTACTTGTGGTAATGTCAATGTATCTGTCACATGTATGGACCCTGACCAACAAATGTTGTGAGAGCCCACGATATGACTGGGATGATAGCAGGATTGCTAGCAGTAAATAATGACAGGCCATTACCTAACAACCCCTAACTGTATTACAGCAGGACAAAGTCTGCCATATATGCAGAAGACAGAGGCAGGAACACAGAGCCAAACTTGCAATATTGCTGTTACAGACCCTGGAAATTGCTGGTGTTACAGGTTTTGTTGCAACATACCCTTATGCAGGAATAAGACATCAGGAAAACAAATGGATGTAGCCATGTACTGATAGCATGCAACAGACAGATTGCTGGGGATATATCTAGGACAAGACCTGCGTGGTGCACAGGCAAAAGCAAACAGACAATCCACTGGCCATCATGTGGATAGGCCCACAGTTGAGAGCTATGCTTTCAGACTGCATTAAATGCTAAACTACTATGTACATGCAAATACTGCAAGACCAGCAATATACAATGCACATAACACTACTCACTCTGTCTGTAGGTCTGGAACCTCTTACAAATGTGTAGTTGGCCTTTGTCTGCAAGTCCTGCTGTAAGAGGTACTGCAACCTGCCATCTGTAACACTGCTGCCCACATACAGGAAGGATTTTCTCCATACTGGAAAGGTTAAGGGACAATGCCCACATCAGTCAGCAATTTATAGTACTGGGTTGCCATGACAGTGGTTATCTGAATCACAACACAGCAGGCTGCATGCAGTTAGCAACTGTTGCACACTGATTGATGCAGAGCCCATCACCTGATCATGTGCATCACCTACAAAAGCCATGCTGCAATCCATTCAAACCAGCTCAATCACTCTAGTGGAGAGAGAGAGAGAGAGAGAGAGAGACACACACGCACACACACACACACACACACACACACACACACACACACACACACACTCTGAAAAAAAGTATATAAAAGCTAAAACCAGAAAGGAGTCACACCCGTCATAAAAAAAAGGTATGTAAAACATAAATGTATATAATTTAATGTTGTATGTGGTATAGATTAATAGGATATATGATGCTGAATGTTTGCTATGTGCCATCTGTAGTTGTCCCTGTAATGATGTTCTGCTGAACAACTGCTCTGGGCAATACTGTCTGTCCCTGTAGGCACTGGGACATATCCACAAACTGTGCAGATCAGCAATGAATGACAAAGATATCAGCCATAATATGTGTGTGTTATGTTAGTGTGGGCAATAGCTGGTAGTGGAAGTACTGTCGTCATGATAGACACATGGGTGTCAGAGCACACCACTTGCAGGACAGTCATGTTAATGTGTAATGTAGCATGTACAAATGCCATAGGTGTATAATAGGCTTACCAGCAATCTCACACCATATATACCACCCTAATGTTAGTCTGTGTTCACATATGGCACCTGTCTGTGTTGCAGCAAGGCAGAACAGTGCAGCTGTGAATGAAAGACAGTTACAGAATGCAGTCCAGATGTCTATATGCACCCCACATATAGATAAATATCTGTGTGATACAGAATGAGACATGTATGTCTGCAGATACACAGACACTCATATAGATATAGCTATATCAACAACCTACAAGATATATCTGCACTTATATAAATATATATATATATATATATATATATATATATATATATATATATATATATATATATATATATATATAGTGGCACTGACAATGGCATGCAGGTGAAATAGTCTGTAACTGGCCAGCAAAGATAGTGTCCCCATAGGGAGTATGGCTACAAACCCATAGCACAAAGCGTGGCACAAACATATAGCACAAAACTTGGTACAATACAACATATGTCCCAATGGTAGGTAAGCAGCCGACATACCAATTGCATTCTGTGAATGGTTTGTTGTAGCTGATATGGTGGGGGGAGACAAATATGTATAAGAACTATGCTAACCCTGCTGTATGAGTGGCTCAGACCTGTTTCCATCTTTATGTTTCAAGGGAAAATTGTGCACACACGTCTGCCATCATACAGCGCCTCCAAAACAGAGGTGATTATAGACCATCTGGTAAAGCACTATGAACAGCTGTTTGGCTGGACATCCCACGATTAGCAGGAGAGGATCGCCCTGTGGAACAAGCTAGTCCACAGGGTCAATGATTTCAGACTGCAAAACCTTAGCTATGAGCAGGTCCGGCATCATTGCACCAACCTGCTTCGCCATGTACATTGGTGTACAGCTGCCATACGGGGGACCACCTTGCAACAGGAGAGGCAACCCGCCCATCCACCCCTCACCCGTGTGGAGGAGCTTCTCAGCAGCCTTGTGGCACCTGCCCGCCTGCAGCAACAAAACCTGGCAGGGCACATTGTGGAGGTGAGTGCCACTGACACACCAGCTAAGGAGCATGCAGGTAAGGCCCCAGGGCACATCGGTACACTACTCTTGTGTATGCATCTGCATCTGTACAGGTACATCATGCAAATCTGAGATGTCATATACATAGTCTGTTGCTGTGTAGTAGTAATAAACAGTTGTGCATAAGCTGTATTATTGTGGAATTCTACTGTTGATGTAATATAATGCTGCACTCACCCTTTACGAATGCCACAGCTGTGGCCACTGACATCAACTTTCTCACACTCCTATGTAGGTCCATCCAGGATACCACCACAGCAGCAGCTCGTAGCTGGTAACTGTGGTTTGTGTTCATGCATGATAATAAACTGGGCATGTAATAGATATGGGATATTCCAAGCACACATCTAACACACCTACCCATACTGCATGCTATACACGTTCATGTTTTGTTGCTGTGAAATGCACTGCATCAGAGTAGAGACCATGCTGGTGTATCGGAAGGGTACAACAGACACATGCAAGATAACTAACATCCTGGAAATGTGTCCACAGGGATGTGAAGTATGGCGGGACACACGGCCTACAGTAGAGACATGTGTGACTCAACACCACCATGGCTGTAGCTGCACACAATCGGGTTAAGTAAATGTGGCAGACGTAACCTTGACCCCACAGCACTCGTGACAGCAATGTGTGCACTCCAAGGGATGTGCACATGAGTAGACCTTGCAACCATGCAGAGGTTTGGGACATGTGTAGGGCACCCCCCACTGCCATGGTAAGGTCTGCTGGTTGTCAGTGTAATAGTCTTGTATTGGTCATACATGCACTGCTGATGTTGTGATCTGTAAAGCAGACATCAAGCATTCACAAATGATATCTGTTCACATATCATCCCAGGTATGAGTTGCTATAACACATAGGGACTGTGAGCATTGGAGCTGACATAACCGACACAGTACTACATATGCAGCAAAGGTTTCTACACCTGTGAGTTATGGTTCACAGTACAAGGCAGGGTGCAGAACAGGTCCACAGTAACACTTTGTACATGGGTGCAGTGTTAACAAGGGGAAGGGCCATCACCTACCAACACAGCCCATGCATCACAAACATGTATACTGCCGCTAGCATGAAGTCAGTATAGTTGCACTGCATGCTGTTGAGCACCATATGTAATGCACGCTGACCGAAGGGTAATGGGAGGACTGTGTGTACAAAAGTTGTGCAAACCCACATGTTGGAGTGTGGGGTGTGTGAGTGTGTTGATTGTGTATGTAAGTGCAATCTAGTGGAGTGTGGTCGATGCATGTCAGATGTGTTTGTACATGTGTGTCTGTGTGTGTGGGTGTCCATGTATGCACAGGCAATAGTGGGATTGATCACATGGTAGTACTTCTCCTTGGGATTGTGCTGTACATGTACATGGAGTGACACATGGGACACCAGGACAACCCGTCTGATATGTAAACACAGGACAGCTGATAGCATAACAAGGTCTGTAGCATGGAACATGCATTGGGAGGGAAAGTACATACCAGGTATACACATCATATTGCCAGCAGCAGATAGATAACCGGCAACCCACATATGTAGCACTACAAATGCAATGGAGAATTACCACAACACATCAGTGAGTGTTTTCAGGTATTACTGTTGTGCCCATGATGGGTCGCTTGTGCAGCAGATGTAGCATGGACTAAGCAAGACTGTAGTATGAGTCTCTAGTGTGTGACATATGTAGTGAATATAGCAGCCCCAACCATATAGGGGCCATTTACACCATGACTGCACATACACAGGGTAATACGGGATGACAGTAGTGAGGCCATGTACAACCTACTCCACGCAAGTCAGGGAGGTGATGGAGTATCAGGTCAGGTGTTGTGATTACACGTGTAGGCATGGAGAGGAATGATATGTTACTGGGTAGTAGTAATGAGTGTATATTAGCAAGTGCCATGCAGGATTTGGAACATATGTAACTGAATGTGGGACTGTCTGTAAACCCAGGGAAAGGGACGTAATAAGGTGGACTGTCAGTGTGAATGTGTGTGAGTGTGTGTACTGTTATGCAATGCTGTACAGGTCTTAAAAGTGTGTATTTGTTTCCCCACAGGTGGCAAGGTGGGTCAGGGTCCCTCCTGCGTACAAACTGGGGTAGGTGTCCCTACAGACACCGATGATGATGATGGTACAGTTGAGGCACAGGTGGGGTTTTCAGATGCTGACACTGTGCCAACATGTGTCATCAGCCTCCTAGCCACCCCAAGCCCGCACATAATTACAGTGCCCCTACAAACCCATTCATATGTGGCCATAGCAGAGGGACAGTTGGCGGTTGGTGGCAGTGACCAGGAAAGTGCGGTGTCCATGCCTAGTGTGCTGGATCGCAGTCAGCATAGCTGGATATCTGGAAGGCCACCACATCGGTAGATGTACCATGGTGCTCATGGGAAGGCCGTAGGTCATCATGCCCCTGGCAGAAGTGCCACAACTGGTACCACCAGGAGCATGTTTCAGGCCATAATGGAGGCACAGGCATGTATGGAAATGCACACCAGACAGGACCTGAGGCTGCAGTGGTCTGCTTTCTCAGCTGTAAGTGGCAACCTCCATGAACTCGCTGTTGCCCTCCATGAACAGACCGAGGTCATGGATAGACAGTGGGGTGAGATGGTGGGCCTCCTCAACTGTGGTATGCCTGTGCTTGAACATGTGGTGGGAGTGGTGTGATGGCCATGTGGGCATAGGCCAGAAACACCAGCAGCTGGCGGTCAACGTGGGCATGCCAGGATGCCCAGCTGCTCCCATAGTGGCAGTACCAGGCCCAGCACACCACTGAGGGTGCTGTCCACACCACACTACAGCAGGCCTCATGCACATGGCCCTGGCCTGTCCCAGGTGGGACATGGTTCCAGCGGACATCTGTCATCATCAGGGGAGAGTAGCACCTCAAGGTCTGTACCTGCACATGCCCATAAAACCCCTAGCAGGCACAGTCAGCGTGTCCGTGGCCGGAGGCAGTGAACTGCACACCCTGCCAGGTATGGACTGCAGCTGTCCAACAACACCTGTATAGGCCAGCCACATGGCAGAACTGTGTGCATGCATACCCACACACTATACAACCACACCTGGGCCACCCCATGCCGACACACACCACATCACCACACCCCAATAAAAGAACCAATCCCCTCACCCACACACATGGGGACACATGTTTGGACTACCCTCGGTCTTTGGCACACCAGCAACACACCCTGTGCATATGATGATACCTGTGCCACATCCCTGTCATCCATAACATCAATGCAGGGACAGGCTAATATGGTTCTGATGCACATGGTGACTGTAATAGAGTGCTGCAATGTACTGCAGTGTAAGATGTTGTCAGGGGTAATGTGCAATGCATACATGTCAGGTAGTGTAGCCATGCAGCTATGATGCATCTCACCTGTTGGTAACACTGATTATCTCCAGACTGTTATCCATTTGTGTTGTAGGCATACATGTGTCACCAGGAGGATGGTCTGCTGTCATATTCCACAAGGGTATGTCACTGTGGTGACAACATGGCTATGACATATCTGGTGTACAGTTGCACACATGTCACAGGTATGTATAACAGTTACTACCCATGCAACATTGACCGGTGGCCTGCTGGTGCAAGTATTATCTGCACCTTTATGTCAACCCATCCACATACACCCACATCCTTACTTGGCGACACTGTGTCTAGACCCCTACCTAGGTATGTAGTGCTACTGAACTGTGTGGCTGTCATTGCACACATGACACTATCTGTAGGGTGAGGTGTGTACCAGGTCATATGTTACAAGCAGAACATCCACAGACATGTACAATATGGTAATGCGGATTTAATGTTTGTATATGGAGAATACATAGTGTGTCATAACATCATATACACATTGACTGAAACATAACAGGCAGACACATATCTTAGAGACCTGGGTGTATTGTTGCTAACTAACTAGTCTGTGTGTCCAATGTGTCATAGGTAGGCTGCACACAGCACATGTGTAACTAGGCTGTATCTGTTTATCGGTTACCTGTTTGGGTGATGGTGACAGTGGCCACCAGAGAGTGGTACATGGGCCATATACTGGGTGTACCATGGTGTAATGACAGTGTACACAGCACCCACATACCCCACTGGATATTGTACACACTGGAACCCATCTTGATACTCTGACATACCCACTATCACACATTGCCCACAATGCCAAAACAACCCATTGCATATCACAACAGTGGTACCACAGGAGTATGCATGTAATGCACATGCCACAGGCATAGTAGGGTATTGCATCGTGATGCCACACCTATGGGCGACCACAACAATATATGTACTAATGTGTGGCAATGTGTATTGTAATAGGAGCATGTGGCCTCAGAATGGTGTACCCTACAGATATGCAGACATGCACACATACACACACATGGCAGACCTCAATGGGATTCCCATGCCTACTGACCCATGTGTACAACAATGTTGTGCTGGTACTGCAAGGCACATGTAGCTGTTAGGGAGAGGAGTGTAACATGCTACATGTCATGTGCAATAAAGCAGTGGCCACATCTGACTATGGCAATGGGAGTGGCTGTGGTTGTGAAGGCAGTCATGGACTTTCCAACTACAGGTGTACTAACACACAAACAATGCTATCCTCAGTAATGCACATGCACATGTATCAATACTATGGTGCATTGCAGCAGGTGGTCATAGCTGTGTATCTGGCTGTAGTCCATGGAGGGACTGGATGTGTAGGGGGTGCGTGTACATTGGTATCATGCCACCTGCCATGTGCCAGCAGGCAATCTATCGACAGACACCACATTAGTGACTGGCAGGGTGAGAATGACATGCATCAGCCAATCCTCTGGGTGCTTTCTACACATGGCCACCAAGGTGATCCAGTCGACATGTATGCAACATGTTGTACAACACGTGGTTAGTGTCTGTGATGGAGACCTGTACCCAAGCATGTTTAGTAGACTATGGTAGTGTAATGTAGGTACCGGTGGCATGTGGCCCATACAGGGTGATGTCTTCTATATGTGACAGGTAGCACACAGCTGGGCACACATGTTGGTGTCAATCAAGCATAGGTTGTCTGTACATATCCCAGCTGGAGACCAGAAATCTGCACATCTGTAGAGGGACTGACAGACACCAGTTTGGTGAGTAGCTATGCAGTAGGATGAATGTGTCAACAGATGGGTGTTTCATAATGAGTATGCCATTACTACATGTTGTAAGCCCTCACTAACATGTGATGTACCGACAGTACTCCACAGTTACATTTCACATGTCCAAGTATCATCCAGTAGGGCATATATACGGTGACACAGCCCACACACCAGGTACATGACAGTGAGTCCTCAGAGTGCAACTATGCCTGCAGGTGTGCTTGTTGTCAATAGTAATATTAGCACTGCACCCTTCCCTGGGACAGCACTGTTGACAGTAGTAATGCCATGTTACACTGCATGCCTGTGTGACAGCATGTACCCTGGGTTGCTACCCCTGCATGTCACACATTCACATGGATAATAGTGCTGTGCATGCCTCATATACTTGTGTGTCCCAGACATGACACTCAATACCCTTTGCTACAGTAATGAGAGCACATAGACACATGTGCTGTACATGTAAGTACATACAAATATTACAGATGTCATTTCCAAGGGTTTAACATAGCCTCTGTGTAGACAGTATGTCACAGAGTATAGCTGGAGGATGTCTAGATGGTCAGCATAGGCCATCTGTTTGATGCTTGTGAGTCTTATAGTGAGGTATTTCCACTGCCTTCCCAGCTGTCACAACTGTCTTGCGAGGTACATACCAAATGGGACATTGTACTCTATACATGGTGTAATGAGGGATGAGTACAGTGGGACAATTACCCCCTTTTCTCTGGATGTAAAACCCTCAGTGATGAAGTGTAACACATAGGAGGATTTCTTTACTGTTGTACTTATGTGGTTAATGAAGGTGAGACCACTGTCTACCTGTGTCCTTGTGTCTGTCAGCACACTGTCAGTGTTTAGTGTACTGACATCTATGTGGTACTTCATGGGTACACGGTATGTCCAAAGGGGATAACTGTACATTACTTGCCATTAAGCTTGAGCCCATGGCTCTGGCACCAAGCATCTGTGTCTGTAAAGGCATGTTGTAGAATATCCACATAATTTGGGGATCCAATAATGGCTCCCAGTTTGCAGCCATCTGTAGACTTTGTCAGCCAGAGTTCCGTAGTGTTGGCCTGTACTTCATGGAAGTAGATGCCAAACAAGAGCTGTGCAGGACCAACCCTGAAGCACTCAAATTAGTCAATTGTCTGGAGTAGGGATCGGACATGGCTATGCTTAGAGTCTGGGTTTCGTCAGTAAGTCAGTTGGCAACCCATCGAGTGACACAGGTGTTTATGGCCAGCTCCACATGTTTAACTATGTCTCTAGAGTGGGCGATGTTGTTGAAGGCCTTGGTGAAGGCCAGATAGGCTGTGTGCACTGCCCTACCCTCCTCCACAGCTCCGGGAACTGAATCAAAGTAGTCAAACAGGGTCAGGAGACAAGATCGGCCATGCATGAGCCCAATCAGGGTGGGGTCCAGTGTTTACTGGTTGCCAATGTCTTTGTTAATGAGTTGCATGATAATGCATTCCATGCCCTTGCAGATCAGGCTCGTCAGACTGATGGAACAGTAGCTCCCAGGATCCAAGGTGGATTCCCCCTTGTGGAGTGTGACAACTGTAGCTGTGCACCACTCAGTGGGATAGACGCCTGAGGTAAGGTTATGATTACACATGGCACTTAGGTGAGATGCAGTGTTATGTAGTAGTTTATGTACTACACAGCCCGGGATGTCATCTGGTCCCATGGCTGCTGTATTCCTAGCAGTGGAGTTAGCGGATTCCACCTGTGTGGCCATGATTACTGGAATGTGGCAACCTTTTGTTACTGAGATATGCCCTTTAGGGGGTGAGGGAGGCTGATTGTGGCACTAAATCGGTCTGCATGGATATTGGAACACTCCTTTGAATCAGTATATTTAATACCAATCTGTTGTAGCACAGAGCAATTCTGAGCATTGCAGTATAGATCCTGGACATAACTATAGAATGCCTTGTGGCTGTCTTTGGAATCTATGGCAATTATATTTATGTAACAAGCTGTGGTGGTTTTTGAGGGATAGCAGCTTCTTACTGAGGCTGGTAAGGGAGCAGTTTCCATTTTGGGATTATCCTAACTGCAACAGTGTCTTCCTTCTGTTGTATAGACTGTTCATGGCAGTGGAGCACAAGACTGGCTTCCTTGTTTGGAGGACAGTGTTTTGGGTCTATGTGGGATGATGCAATGCATGCATGAGTGAATGTGCCCCCACAGTGCCTTAGTGTAGGAATCACCAGTTGCACGTTCAGCTCCCATCTCCATGGGTGTCATGAGGTTTGTCATGTCTGACCTGAGAAGCATGGTGTAGGCTTTGCAGAGGTTATTCATGGAGGATCCTTACTGGTGGGTGGAGGTGGGATATGAATGTCAACAGTGATTACCTAATGGTCAGACCTGAACTATGAGGGGTGGCCACTGGTGTGGGGCATCTGACACCCATGTTGGTAATGACCAGGTCTATGATACTGGAGACCCTGGTTGGACAATGGACTAGTTGATCCAGGGGGTTGGAATGTATGGGTTCCCAGAACTGTTGGTAAAGGGTGGTGGTACATGAGGTGATTTCCCAGTTAATGGCAGAGTATTTGGAATCACTCTGTATTATGGTGTTTGATTGTATCTTAATATTGTCCAGTATGTTTATAACAGTGTAGTGAGAACCTTAGACCATGGAGGGGGATCAGTAGGCAGCTACAATTTGGATTGCAGTCTTACATAGTGTCAGTTGCATTTAGTGATTCTCAGATGCATTGTGTTTGACACTAGGCTGGAAGTGTTAATGACCTTGGTGAATATGGCCACTCCTCCACCTGTAGTGTTGTGGTCTTTGTTTGTTGGTGACATGTGTGATAAGGGTTGTAGGCAGGTATTACAGGTGTGGTCTCTGGAGCATTGCACCTGGTCCCAGGTACTGCTCAGATATTGATGTTCCCCATTTGTATGTGTGGCTCAGGAGAGTGCCTGTTTAGGTTTAGATGTCTAACATTGAGTCACATTACAGGCAGTTTTACATGCTTGCATCTGTTACAGTGGTGGTTTTGCTCTTTGAACCTTGCCTAGATTAGGTGCTATGGGGGTGCCAGGAGCTGTAGCCAGTAACTTGAATCCCAGGGGCAACATGTGCAGTCTGTCTCTGCCAGAGCATTGTAGTTTGTACATCATGTCGCCCCAGGCAGACAGATAACAGATCTCCTTTGAATGACATCAGGCGCTTAGCCACTTGTTGAAGTCAGTACAGTGTATATGTATATGTGTGGTCTTTAAATGTATATAAGTACATATATATCCCCATATGGGTCTACTTGAAAACACTGACATGCCAAAACAGCGATGACGAGAACAGTGAGACCGGAAGATCGACAACTGAGATGACCGACAGTTTAAAAGCACAAAACTTCACATGCCCGACAAACCACAATCCCGACAATCAACAAAACAAAACAAATACCTTTTCTGAAAAACACACACACAGCACAAGCACACCAAAAACCTTGCAAACCTACACTAAACCTTACATACACAACTATCTATGCACTAAGCTTAACCCAAACCCTAACCCTAAGGTCCGTTACTATTACACACTCACCTAACCCGCACCCTAACCCTAACTCACTTAACCCACCCCTAACCTTAACATCTGTCACTATCGCACACTTACCTTAATATGCTGGTGTTCTCAGCATTGGACTTTTAAACTGTCAGTCATCTCAGTTGTCGATCTTCCGGTCTCTGTGTTCTCGTCATCTGTGTTTTGGCATGTCAGTGTTTTCAAGTAGACCCCCCCCATATATGTATGTGGATATGTATATGGCCATATATATATGTGGATATGTATATGTGTATATTGCAAAACAAAGTTCCCCTGCACGTAGGGAGTTGCACGGCAAAAATCCAAACTAAACCAGAGAAATCAGAGCCAGCAACAAGTGAGCCATATAATAAATAGTAGTTTATTGAAAACTACTAAGACTACATTCCATGCTTGTACAAAACAGACCGGTTTCGGCCAATATAGATCCTGGCCTTCTTCAGTGTATTGCAAAAAGCACAATGAAAATTAAGTCTTATATAATAGGTGAAAACAAATCATTGGTTGACAGTTACATATTAATTAGTGAACTCATGAATATTTATGTATTTATAGAACATAATGAATATATACCATAACAAATATTTTGAAATTCATTCATAAATATTCATTAAGTCCTGGATTAAATAAAGCCCCAAGTTTTGTGATCCATTTTTTCTCCCTAGCATCAAGTTTCTTGTGCCAACCAGATTTATGAGTTCGATCACCAATAAGTTTATCTATAATAATAAAATGGAATTGAGCTGTTTGATGTATAAGTGTGTGTTTATATAAGGCATTGGTAGTTCTTTTGCATTTAATGTCACTCAAATGTTCTGACATGCGTAACCTGAATGGTCGTGAAGTCTGACCTATATAAAATGCATGGCAACTGCAACATGCCATATAAATGGCCCAGTCTGTATTACAATTAGCAAAAAATCAGATATCAAAAACAGTACTGCTGTTTCTACTGGTGAATTCCTTGGACTTCAAGATATGTTTACAATTGACACAATGTCCACAGGGGAAACATCCAATCAATCTGTCGCCCAAGATTGTAGTTTGGTATGACATAGATAGACTGGACTCAGAGTGATTTTTATAGTGGTTAAAATATCCTGCTAGATTTTTTCCTTTACGGAAAGAAAAAGAACATGTATTAGGAATAAGTGATTGGATCTTACTGTCAGCTTTGAGTATATTCCAATTATCTTTGATAATATTCATAAATCTATTAGTATTCCTGCCAAACGTGGTGATAAAACATAGTATATTTGAAGATGAAGATTTCTTTTTATATGTGAATAAATTTTCTCTGTCTAGGCCCTAGGCATGATTCTGGGCCATGGTGACATATCCTGAGCTGTATCCTCTATTGATAAATCTATTATGTAGATCATGAGCATAATGTTTGAAGCTAGCATCATCCGAACAATTATGTCTTATTCTAAGAAATTGTGATTTTGGGATGTTTTTGGCTATGTGTTTTGGATGAAAGCTGGAGGCATGGAGTAAGGTATTATACTGGGGGAACTTCCTATAAACCTCAGTTTTCAGGGTATCATCCTCATTCCTAGTGACCAAGACATCCAGAAACGTAATGGATTTTTGGTCATAAGTGATGGTAAACTGAATTCCCCATTTGTTGTCATTTAGATATTCCATAAATTCTCGGAGATATCCAATATCTGATCTCCATACCATCCAGCAGTCATCCAAATATATCCGCCAAATATCAATATCAGGCAGAAACAAGTTATGAGTATCATCATAAATCATGATTTCCTCAATATAAGCCATGAAAAGATCAGCATATATAGGGGCAAAGGAAGCCCCCATTGCTGTTCCTTTGATCTGTAAATAACATTCCTGATCATAGAAAAAGACGTTTTTAGTTAGTACATGCTCAGTCAGATTTATGAGAAAAGTATTGAAACCAGGTTGATACAGGTTGGATTTGTAAAGCCAATACTCAATAGCATCTAGACCAGCCCAATGAGGGATGTTAGTATATAATGAGCTTACATCTAGTGTGCATAACCACCAATCCTGCTCTAATTGCATATCATTAGCAATGCTCAAAAATTGTGTGGTATCCTGTATCCTAGATCTAACCCAAGATAAAAGTGGTTTCAAATACCTGGCCAGGAATTCTGAGAGCGGCTCAGTTAGAGATCCTATGCCCGACACAATTGGCCTACCTGGTGGATGTAAAGAATCTTTGTGTATCTTAGGCAGGAAATAGATAAATTGTCTGGCAGGGTCAATAATAGTTAGATGTCTTAATGTTTTAGCAGTAATAATGCCATTATCAACAGCAGAGTGTAGAAAATCATTGATTTGTTTACTGAATATGGTGTGGGGTCAAGAGGCATTTTATTGTAGTATCTGGCATCACCCAATTGTCGGTGAGCCTCGATGTCATAATAACTCCAATCCATCACCACCACCGCCCCACCTTTATCAGCATGAAGAATAACCAATTCCTTATTTCTTACTAGTTCATCTAAACTAGATATATCACTCTCAGTCATGTTGTTAGGCATTGGTTGTAGAGAATTATGCTGAAAATGTAAGTCACTGAGTACATTACGTAGAAAAAGACTAACAGAGGGATGCATAGGAGGTGTGAATGATGAAGCATGATACTTGAAAACATCCATGTGTTGTTGTTCCTCATCACCCTTATCCTGAAAAAATAATTTAAGGTTAATGAGTCTGCAAAAAGAGAATAAATCTTGTGCAAAATTATCCTCAGGAACAAAAAAACCGGGGATAAAAGATAGTCCTTTATTCAATAAAGATATTTGTTCAGATGTTAATACAGTATTAGAGATGTTACACATTATTTACTTGTTCGTTAATACTTCCATCAAGTTTTGAAGACTTGTAACCCTTTTTGTGTTTCCTGCCACCTCTCCTCCCCCTGTTTGGCCTAAAGGGAATGTTTGATTACTATGTTTGGGCGTGGGGGACCCCATGGTATGCTGTGTTTCCGTATCAGTCCCTGATGAGGTGTCATAATCAGTAGAATCTGTGTTATTGCCACGTCCTTTAAGAATGGAACGTGGACGTTTCCTTTTGGAACTCAATGTGTTGGTATTATGTACATTTTGAAATCTAACATGTCTAATATGTTTAAATGGTTGCCCTTTCTGATAATCAGACAAATCACGAGAGAATTTTTTAAGTTTCCTTTCCTTAAGACTAGTGTCAAAATTCAACAAATCAGAGCTAAGTTTAGATAGTAAAGGAGGAAAAAAACTATCCTGCTGGTACTGATTGCAATCCTCAATTAGTTGTAACACCTTGGAATTTTCTTTGTCAATAATCCTAGTATAATACTTGGACAGAGAATGGACAAACTTCATAGAACATTCTTGTTGAATGGATAACCATTCTGTAGTGAGAGTTTCATCGGGATCTGCCACCAATGGCTGAATTTTGACCCTCAGACCCCTAGGACAAATGTCCTTAGCCAAATAAGCTTTCATTAATTTAAGGTGCCAAACACAAGATCTGAGTGTTCTCATATTTTTATTAAGATCATCAAATAATTTTTGACATAGTTGTTCTGGCTTCAGAGAGTTGGAGTTCAAAGAGCCTTCAGAGCTCAAACCAATACCAAAAAGTGCAAGATCATCCTTATCAGAAGATAGATCCAAAAATATTTTATTTAGATCCATCATAAATGTGATCAGTAATATGATACACTATTATTATGATGGAAAGCAACCACGCCCTGTGTCAAGACAATCAATTAGTAATGATAAGACAATAATGGCCAGAATTTAGTTTATGCAAAAACATGCACACTAAGGCCACGTCAAGCACAGGACTATAATGGTATCAAAATATTATAATCAGTCAAAGAATTGGAGATCCAAAGTCATATGTACCCTGTCTGTCTGGAATAGATCCTAAGTAAGGCACCTCAAATCTAAAACAGGTTGATACCTAAGTTTATAATATAAATGTCCAAGGAACAAAAACCAGAAACAGTGATGGTCAGATCCCAGATGATGTCCAGCACCAAGTATTAAATTAGGTTATTTATACCTTGATATGACATCCAACATAGTATATTTTGTTTCTAATGTTAAGGATAATATTAAAGGCATAAGGTCCTGATAAAAGTTCAGTGACTAGTACCAACAAACATCTGAATGATGGTACCCAAATAGCATGATATGCATATGAAAACTTATTACATGTGAGTTAATAACATTCAATCAGATGACAAACCACTGATATCAAATTAGTTTCAGCATAGAATATTGAAAATAAACACTTGCACCCAATGGAAACAACACATTAGAAATAAGTCCTATAGACCATGTATATAATTGCCTATAACACACAAAATATAGGCTGACTCATTAATCCTAAATGTGCACAGTCATAATTGTCAAATTGTAGCTGAAATAATAATAATAATAATAATAAGTTACTATACTAAATATAATCGTGAAGTCACAATCTGACAGCCCACTAGTTTCACCATTAAAAAATGTTAAACTAGAAACATACACCAAGTTCAATATGATTTGGCACTGAAAACAACGATAATATCCCAAACATGTCAGAAAAGGGAATATTAGTGTTACAAGCACCAAATATACACTGCAATTATTACAAACTAATGTCCAGCATCCAAATAGTTCACTCCATTCATATAAGAAAATACTGAAAAGTTCACAATAGTCCTCGACAGTTAGTCTATATTCGATTCATCCTCATCGTAGCTATATCTCTGCCCATCGATAAATTCAAAATGCAGTAGCGTATTCGAAAACAGAAAAAATGGCGACACCTAGGAAAACACAGTTCCATTCATAGAATTCGTATTGAATATCCCCTGCACCATAGAACATAAGTTTGGCAGTCCGTGATGATCTAAAAAGACCATAAAAAATTCACAAAGTTGTTTAACTGAGGTACGACCTTAATATCAGCAAAACATAAGTACTGCTCCTGATATGAAAGTATGATATTTAGATGGTATATATTGAGGACAAAAGCCTGTTTATAGTTGTCCAACAAAAACTAACATACAGTCCAATACGGCGTGTTCGCTAATAACCATATGCCCTGAACATTTATCGACCAGCTTTTAATGTCCAGTTCGCAAGTGAATTTGCAGTTAGCGACAAAAAATTTTTTGCTGTTATGGTCCAATTAAAACACACATGTCATCCCAAAGAGCGTATAAGGTGATAGCAACTCACCCAAAAATGCTCACCAGCCTATTAAGTCCAATACGCACATGTAATTGCGATACATGCTCAAATCCACTAAGGCAAATATTTACGTCGTAAAACAGATAATGCACCAAAACGAACTCAGTATCTGGTCATCGCACATTAGAAACATGTGAAATAAGAGAAAATCCTCCAAAACATGGCAAAAAGATATAAAAATATATATCAACCATGTAGAAAATGGCTAACACGCCAACACAGCACACCATGAGGCCCCCAGCAGGAAGTACGACAACGTGTATCCAAAACAAAGTTCCCCTGCACATAGGGAGTTGCACGGCAAAAATCCAAACTAAACCAGAGAAATCAGAGCCAGCAACAAGTCAGCCATATAATAAATAGTAGTTTATTGAAAACTACTAAGACTACATTCCATGCTTGTACAAAACAGACCGGTTTCGGCCAATATAGATCCTTGATGCTAGGGAGAAAAAATGGATCACAAAACTTGGGGCTTTATTTAATCCAGGACTTAATGAATATTTATGAATGAATTTCAAAATATTTGTTATGGTATATATTCATTATGTTCTATAAATACATAAATATTCATGAGTTCACTAATTAATATGTAACTGTCAACCAATGATTTGTTTTCACCTATTATATAAGACTTAATTTTCATTGTGCTTTTTGCAATACACTGAAGAAGGCCAGGATCTATATTGGCCGAAACCGGTCCGCAGACCCCTGCCATACATACACTGACCATAGTACTGTATACACATACAGAGAATGTCCTGGTAATGTTCTCGGACACAGCCCCTACTACACACAACATGTCCAGTAGTCTGTTATCTGACTGGCTGGTTATCAGGTATGCTTTCAATAACGAATGGTGTACAGCCCATATGCACCATATATATGTGGGCTTCATTTGCACAACACATGTGTGCACCTCTGCAGTCTCAAGGTCAGTGTATGTAACAGTCTGCTATGCCCCTGTAAGGCAGTGTATTGGGGGTATGCACCACAAATATCTCAGGGTGTTACAACATGTGAGGACCACCAGTAGTAAGCTGCCTTACAGTATGCGGATGAATATTACAATACATTTCACCTTGTGAACACTGCTGGCCTACTGCTGACTGCCATTAGTGTGATTGTGATGATTACAGTTATGCATTGTTATGTGACAGATACCACCCATAGTGTCAGCCCAGATCTTTTCACCCTAGGGATTGCATGCAGAGTATATTTAGAGGTAACTGGGCTATACATCTGCATGACATACTGTGGATAGTTTGTTATGCTGTGGCCACGTCAGTCTTTTCTGTTGGATTACCTGAAGGCCTTGCCATGGACACCAACAGATGTGATGCTTTTTGACTACTGTCCTAAAGGATATGTTTGAGTGTTGCATTACTCTGTTTGTATATATGTCAGAGCATAATCAGCTATATGACATGGCATATGCAACTGTAATAGTACACAACTGAACCTTCCCTATGTATACCAACCTGTCTGCTGTGTTACATCCATTGACATCTCTGTGGGTATATGTGTCAGGCGACACTTGTCTGTGGTATGGGTGACTCATACAATGTCCATCGGATGAGGATGCAACTGTAGGGATACTGGCAGTTAAGTATGGTGTGCACCCTCTTATGTATCTTCTTAGACATACCTCTGTGTGTATCTGTGTAGTTACATATATATCTATGCATATGTATATATATATATATATGAGTATCTGCATACATGTGTCTGAGTATAGGTATTATAGAACTGTTCATTCTTTACATATTATACATTCAGTATGGTAGACAGACTGTACAGCATAATATGTTATCAATACCCGCGTGACATAATACAGGTGGGATGGCTTACTGTTAACATCCTGTGGCCATGTATTGTCAGGTCCTGGTTATGGCTTTTGCAACAGTTGGTAATGTATTGCAGGTGGGGCTGTCACTACGTGTGAGACATATGTTGCTTGAGCCCCCTCACTCCCATTAATGGTGCCTGTGGTCATATATGTCTTTGTCATGTTCTCTATGATATCTATTGATATATATCTGCATACACACACACACACACACACACACACACACACACACACACACACACACACACACACACACACACACACACACACGCACACACACACATATATATCTGCACATTTATATATATATATATATATATATATATATATATATTGCTGTATATATATCTAATATCTATATCTTGACATATATACGTAGACATATTTGTGTAGATGTATGCATGGAGTGGGGTATATACATCTATTTCGAGATATATATATATATATATATATATATATATATATATATAGATATAGATATATAGATATGTATGTACATGCACACACACACACACACACACACACACACACACACACACACACACACACACACACACACACACACACACACACACACACACACACACACACACACGCACACACACATGCACATACATCTAGATGTTAAAGTACATTTACTGTACTGTTGAAAGATTGTGCTGGATGACATGTTTTTAGAACCATCAGCTATATGTATATCTGTCGTGGCTTAGTGGTAATTCACATTGTCTACGGTGTGTTGGGTCCTGGGTTTGAGCCTTGCAGACACTGCCTACTTTGTTACTGGGCAGAACATGGACCTTCCGGTTACAGTGTCATACACTCAGTTGGCTTTTATATTGATTAACCTGTGTTGCTTACCCCAGCGCAAACCCGTGTACAACTGCTTAAAAGTGACTACATCACACTGTATCCAATGGGCTGTGTTCTGCCCAGCAACAAAATACACAGCTCCTGCAGGGCTCAAACCCAGGACACTGCACACCATAGACAAGGTGATGTACCACTAAGTCATGCCAAATACAAACATTTTTTTTTCTTTTTTCACTGTTTATTTATTTTATTTAATTTGTTTTACAATCTGATAACTGAATAGGTGAGCTTTCAGTTATGACTTGGGTACAAGAGTACAGTGAAGACGAGATTACATTAACTCAATTTTGTATACAATGTGTCAGTCTAAATCAATACAAACATTAATTAGGCAAATTATAAAACAAAATGAGGTATAGAAAATTCAATTCAGACTGATAATATTCTCAAGCCATAAGAGCATGTGCAATTAAGTTATCAAAAATTATCAAGTGGCACAAAACAGTTACATTTTGATTTATTTTCTAAGTAAAGTTTAATTTTTTAAGGTTTTTTTTTTGCAATCTGATTTTTATTAGCATTTTTAAAAACACAAATACAAAAACAAAGCAATATTTCACACAACGCAAATAGGTTCAGAACAGATAAGTGAAAAATCTTCATATAATCCTGCTAAGAACAGGTACATTCAGTACTGATATAACAAAAAGAGTTATTTAACTTCTTTTAATAGACAGGATTTGCTGGGAGGTATTTGCTAATGCAGGTGCGGGAAGGTATATCAGTACTCCTGAAACCTATTTGAATTAACTATATACAATATATACAAGCGACTGTCACTAAGTGATAAGGAGTTAGTGTAGGGAAACTAGAGTATATTGTCTGTACAAATGTAAGAAAAGATAACATAAAAGGGTCACAAATAATTGTGCTCTTTCAAGGGTTTTGTTGGAGATAGATAATGAAGAGAAGAGGAAGTTACAGATAAATAGGAGGAAAGAATGGGAACAACCTAAGAAGGATATTGATTAAGAACATCTAGAAGGTTATTCCAATATTTCTGAAAGTCGCTTAACTTCTTCTTGCTTGTAGTTTTTAGTTTACTTGCCAAAACATATTTTACAGCCATCGAGTGGAAGTCTTTCCAGGACATTTTGGCTCTATCTAGCCAGTTTAAGGTAATGTAAGTTTTGAGTAACGCACACAATGTCGCCATGATACGTTTAGTTTCAGGTTTAAATGAACCTGGATATATATTTAAGAGCACCATTTGCCAGGATAGAGTTGACTTCATGTAACCTATTTTTTCCAGCCGTTCTCTTAAGGAGCACCAGAGTTTATACACATTTTTACAGGACCAACACATGTGGAGTATATCTGCAACAGAATTAGGGCAAGTTGAACAAAAAGGCCAAGTATTTGGGTTAATTTTATTTAGGAATGCTGGAGTGTGATATGCGGTATTGTTTATCATGAACTGGGTATAAATTAGTTTTTTTTTAATGGGGTTAACTTTATTGTAGCATCATTTGCATCAAGCTTTTGGCTAAGTGTAACTTCCTTGCTTTTTCCATCCCAATATTTAGAAAATAATAACTTGTCTTGGTATTTTATTTTTATTATTAGACTATAAACTTTGGAAAGCATTTTAGATCTTGATAGAAGTTGGGTTATTAGAGATTGATAAAAATGGTACTCTGTGGAGGTAACTGAACTTGTATCAGTGATCAAAGAGATTAGATAAATTTTTTTTTAAATTATTATATAGTATTTCTTGGTCACTGCCAAAGAGGACATGATTTCATTAAATGGTAAGTCTTTAACTGAGTAGAAGTCCCAGACTATACAGCTCTTGATGAGAGGGTAATTATCAAGATTTAGCATGCTGTTACCCAATTTAAGGTTTGGATTAAGATGAATTGGTTGGGCCATCGTTAGGGAGTGATGCAGGCCAAGGGATGTTATCAGTGACTGGAACCCATTTATGTTTTTTATTAATATAGGAAGAATTTTATGCTCTTTAAGAGTTTTATTGTTAAGAAAGAGAATTGCTCTAGGATTGAGATTAGACGCTTTTATGTGGGCATTATACAATTTTATCCATAAGGGGTTCCAGTCCTTGTTTGATTGTTGAAAGTTAGCAATGTGTATAATATGACTGGCATTAATTATATGGTAATATGACAGAAAATCCGGAAGGGCCAATCCTCCTCTATCTTTGGGAAGCATAAGTTCATTGTAGCTGATTCTAACATTTTTAGGGTGCCATATAAACTTTCCTAGAGCAACATTTATTTTTGAATAAAAGTATTCGGGATGATTTGGTTAAGAGCGAAAAAGTGAAAAAGAAGTTTGGGAAGAATATTCATTTTTATAATAGCTGCCTTTGAGAGTAGAGAAAAATTTAAATTCTTCCATCTTGTGAAATCCTCAGTGATTTTAGTACAAGTTTTGTACAGATTACACTTTATAAGCTCTTGTTGGGGGTGAGTGAAGGTTATACCTAAATATTTTAGGGAATAGTTAACTTTGATTGATATTTCTGGAATGAAAAATTCTTTGTGTCCTAGGGGATTTAGCGGAAAGATTACTGATTTGTTTGGGATGATGGCATAATTTGAGATTTGCGAAAATTTGTCTATAGAGTTTAAAATTTTTGCAAGTTCTGTTGAGGGAAGTTCTAAATAGATGTTTAAATCATCTGCAAAGCCAGTGTATTTCACTTATAATTTATATAAGTAAATTGAGTGGTGGAATGTTTTCTGACTTAGATTTAACAACAGGACTTCAAGATAAATATTAAAAAGGTAGGGTGAGAGCGGACAGACCTGTCTTGTTCCGTTAATAATCTGTATTGGCATGGAGTTTATTTCATTTATATTTAGTAAAGTGGAAGCCTTAGAGTAGAGGGTTTGAACCATTTTGATAAATTTGTCAGGGATGGAGAAGAATTTCAGGATTTTAAAGTGGAATTTTAAGTTTACCCAGTCAAAAGCTTTTTGGGCATCAACAGAAAGAGCATATTTGGGGGATTTGTCGAGATTTGTTATATATGTTATGGCTTCAATGGTTAAAGTGTTGTCCCATACATGCCTATTGTTCATGAAACCAAGCTGGTCCTGTGATATAATATGTGGTAATACGCTTTTTAGTCTATTTGCTAGGATAGAGGATAAAATCTTTATATCAATGTTAATTAAGGCAATTGGACGGTAGTCATTTGTGCTAGTAATGTTGTCATTAGATTTAGGTATAAAAATGGTCTTAGAATTGTTAAGATATAGATCCACGATGCCGAATTGAATAATGTGATTATAAACTTTAAGCAGAATGGAGGCAAGTATTTGGTTGAAGGATTTGTAGAACTCTGACATGTAACCAGCTGGACCTGGGGCTTTCCCTAGCTTCAGCTTGCTTATAGCCATCAAGATTTCATCTCTGGTTATAGGTGCCTTAAGTAAATTTAAGTGACTTTTACTTATTTTTGGAAAATGTAACTCATTTAGGAATGAGTCTTGAAGGCCTGGTGATTCAAGTATTTGGGGGCCATAGATTTCCTCATATACTTCCTGAGACCTGAATGATTTCCTTGTCTGTGACATATGATCAACCCTTATAAATAATATGGTTTATTTTAGTAGGTGGGGGTCTGATGTTTATAATCCTAGCGAGAATTTTCGAAGGCGTTTGCGCCCACTCAGCATACTTATGAATAAGTCTAGATTCCATATGTGAGTACTGATTGAGGTGTAGTTCGTGGAGTTGTTTTTGAATGGTGTATCTTTGTTTCTCAGTGTCGGGAGAAAACTTGGTTTGGAGTTCTAATTCTATTTTTTTTATTCTGTTTCTAGCACCAAAGTATGGGAGTTAGATTGTTTTTTAATTAGGGAAGATTTTTGAATAAGGGTACCCCTTAAAGTAACTTTGGCAGCCGCCCATTGAACATCTATAGGCATATCAGACATATCAAAAGAGGTAAATGTCTGGGACAGAAATTCTTGGATTTCTCTATGGATAATCCTGTTGTTCAGTAGATTTGGATTAAGAGACCAATTTATAGGGATGGAATTCTTGGATTTCTCTATGGATAATCCTGTTGTTCAGTAGATTTGGATTAAGAGACCAATTTATAGGGATGGAATTTGAGTGGCTATATTTACAAGTATTTAAATGTAGATTAATTTTGGCATGATCAGAGATAGTTCTGGGGTCACTACTGTATATTATATCATAAGAGGCAAAAAAAGTTGATATCAAAAAGAAGTCTCTCCTGGACCAGGATTTGTGGAAGGCAGAAAAGAATGTGTAGTTACTAATGTTATGGACATTTCTAAAAAGTTCTAAAGGATCAAACAAGTTGT
Organism: Protopterus annectens; assembly: GCF_019279795.1. Classification (NCBI taxonomy): domain Eukaryota; kingdom Metazoa; phylum Chordata; order Ceratodontiformes; family Protopteridae; genus Protopterus; species Protopterus annectens. Next base: position 32,341,405 of record NC_056740.1, read on the forward strand.
AGATTTCCATCATATCTCTTATAGTGTTAGTAATAGTTAGAGGTTGTTTATTGGTTTTACAGGTTCTGTCTAAATCCAGTCTGGTTGTAGTATTCCAGTCCCCCCCCCCAGGATCAGTAGATGATTGTTAAATTTTTCGATGAGCGAGATGATTTCATATAGGAACAAAGACTGGTGTATACAGGGGCCATAAACATTTAATATAAGTATTTCTTTTTTGCAGGATGGTATAGAACATGTTAGATAGCATCATCTCCCATTTGGGTCCCACCCAGAAGTTGTTATTGATCCTTTGAAAGATTTTTTAGCTATTATTGCTACCCCCTTGGATATCATGCTAACCCTAGCCATTACAATCTGTTTTATCCATTTCTTTTTAGCATCGTTTGACCATTGAGCCGTAGTCATGTGCGTTTCCTGGATAAGAGTAATATCAAAAGAAGATTTTTGGATTAGATGTAAAACTAAGTTCCTTTTTTTATTATTTTGCAACCCTTTTATAGTCCATGAGTCTATCAATAACATTTATCTAATTATCTAGTAAAATAAGGATTTGATATTTTTACTATTTAAGGTAAAAAGAGTTAACAGGCAAATGTGTTGCAACTTAAGAATAAATAGGCAGATAGAGTGAAGGTAATAAGAAATGTTTCCCTTAAATGAAAAATGATTGGGAGTAGAGTGAGTAAAGTGACAGTCGCCTCTCTCATATTGCTTCCCATGCTTAACCACACACATAATACCTGAAAGAGATAGGAGGAAGACACTATTTACAAAATTAACTACTTTACAAAAAATTTTTAACAATCCAAAATCCAACTAACTATAAACACACGTACTTCTTGCTCTACTGTAACAGTAAAAAAAAAAAAAAGAAAACAGAACTTTTTGACATCTAGAAAACATCAGCAAATATTGTTTGGTGCTGACAGTTTGGGTTTTTCTTAACAGAGTAATAGATCTTGATCATGCTTAACTTCATATGTCCATACAGCAAAATCACCCTATAGTACCTGTCCTGTATATTAAATTTCCTGCCAAGACTTGATTAATGTTTTATGTATCTGTTTATTCCTGTGAATGTTTGAATAAGGTAATATCTTTACTATTAAAATGTTTGAAGTGCCTTAATTAATTATGTTTGTAATTGTTAATGTCAATAAGACATTTTTACGAAAACATCCTCTGCACAGTAAGGGGTGTTTCTAAAGTCGCAGGTAACAAATATAATTGCATTCTATGAGGAGTTAAGACAAGGAGCCAGGTATGTTTAGAACAACCTGCATTATTTATAATGCAAATAAAATCTCTGGAAAACAGCAAGATGCTACTCAGCACAGGACCAGTAAGTCTCCAGAGTGCATTGTTATCTATGGTGTCTTTTTCGTGCTAATTTGCAGAGAACCTAATTCCACTGCCTTGCACTTGTTACATGCAATTTCCAGGCATTAGACCGATTCCATTATAATAGAGTTGGTATATCAAAGCAATGAGGATGTGGATGTAGAGTCAGAGACAGTTCAGTGGAGCAATGAAATCCTAAATACCATCATGGAATGAGCAAAACACTATAAGACTGGAGCTGTAGACATTTCTGTTATGCCCCATAATCCCCAGATGGTTGTACAGAAAGAAAAGATTGTGTCTCTTGAAATAGTCTACAGGCAGGAGTTAGTGAAGATAAATATATTAATGCTTTCAGTTTAGGAGAGGGGACAGTTAAGGAAGAATATATGACCAACATACCACAATTGTACAGTAACATAAAATGTAGAAGTATTAAAGCTGAAGACCGAGTTTCAACTTACAAGGCACTACTTTGTCATGCATTAAGTTGTTATAATGTGCAACTGTGGTGCAAGATTTAATATTTCCTGAAGTTGAATTCTGACTGAGTCTTTTTTTCTGCCTTGACAATGAAAAGCAAATGACACAGTTAATGCAAATATAAAACAAAAGATATTTGTTAGGAAAGTATTTTATGTCAATAGTGATAACCTTGTAATATGTAGATTCCTTTTTTACTTTCTTTAGGTTTTCCTTAAATGCTTTCATGTTGAACAGCTTAATTTTTTGGTTAAGGAATTGTGGACAAAAATTTTATTGCTGCAATCAGGCATCAAAGGTTAGCTTGGTGCAAAAAGGTATCAGAAAGTGAAAGAAAAAAAAAGAAAAAGAAATTGCTACAAAAATCCAATCAGGTAATAACCAGTATGATTCATTTTTTAACTGAGCTTTCAGTATTCAAATCTCATGTAAAAAATGGGGATACATTAGAAAGAAGTATGCCACACTTCAGTGTTACCTTTTACTGTCTAGCTGCAATGGGATTCGACACTACACTCAGTGAAGCTGAGGAAATGTGTCACTAAATGTCTTGCAAGCTTATCAGAGCTTTCCTTAGCGAAAAAGTACCCATTCTGACCTTTCCGATCTTCAGTACAGTCAAGTCTCTTTAGAAAGTTTTAACAGCTGTCTGTAGCCTTCCTTAGCTCCACAAGTATTTGGTTGAGTTTCTTTATCGATTCTTGCCAGGACTTGGAATTTCCTGCTTATCGGTCAGTGGAAAAAAGGCGGAAGTCTCGATTTTGCGGTGGCGCTCACGTGTTTCACATGAAACCTGTACATGTGGAGAAGGAAGAAGATTCCAGTGAGACCAGATACCCTGCTGCACTTGGAGACCACGAGGAACAGTTGGATCGCTCGGAAAACTTGGCCTACCTTACCAGTGTCGAGACGGGAACCTGGAAATGGCCTCAGGATACGGAACTCTTTTTAAGGGTAAGGAAAGAGTGATCTGGTGAGATTATTCATATGATCGGTTAAAATAAGAGCTGAGACCTCTTACAAGATGTTATTTGAGCAGGTTAATAATGCTTGTATGGTAAAGGAGCTTATATGCACTTTTTTTTTTTTTTTATTTCCCTTCCTTTTGAGAAGTACAAGTTTGTTTAAACTTTCATGTCAGAAAATTTGTTGTTGTTACAAAAAGGAGACATCTAGAGGAAACTGTTTAAATGTTGTTTTAAGAGGATGACGGAGTTTCACCAAAGGCCTTACTGAATGTAGCTTTCCCTTCTTGTTGATTTTTTATAGAGTACGTTATGCTTTTGTACTGAAATGATAGAATGACCGGGTACTTCATCTGGAACTTGATGGCTTTGTTAATTAAAAACTTGCAGTAGGGCGAAAGGGTTTGTCTTTCTTGTTTAATAGGGAATGGCAAGTCTTGAGCAAAGGTAATTTTTGAACCTTTCCAGAGTACAAACTTCTTAGTTTTAGCAGACTGTGCATGGGAGGCATTGAGTAGCCTTGTATATATTTGTCTAGGCATATCCATTGCTTGAGATTTTTTCAAAGCTGTATGAATTCTTTCTATTGAAAATGTTTGTGCAAGATCTTTGTTGTCTAGTAGGATACCAATAATTTCCTGAGCAACAGAGTGTAGTTGTGATTGATCAAACTTCTCTAAGACACCTCTGATCAGCACATTATTATGCCTTGTTCTAGCCTCCAGATCATTTATTTTTTGCTGCATTTCTTTTATCAGAGCTTCATTTGTGGAGGTATATTTTTGAAGATCCTGAATTTTGATTTCATTCTCCATTATTTTTGCATCATTTTGATCTAATCTGGTAATGATTTGATCCAGGTTATTACCAAAAAGTGTTAACTTTGAAGAGGAGGTTTGTATTTCAGACTGCAGTGGAGATAGTGCTGCCTTAAGATCTTCAATTGTAAAGGGGTGCTCACCCTTATTTTTTTGAGGCTGCTTGGAAGTCTCAGACTGTGATTTAGCTGTTTTCTGCCTTTTGGTAGAAGTTTCCTTCTCTGGGGATGAAATTAGAGAAAGTCTAGTTTTGGAAGATTGTGTTTCCATTGGATCCATCTTGAGAATATTTCTATTGTGACCTCTTTTCTCTTTACTTTCCTTTATTTGTTTGTGTTTCTGTAGATTCTTTGTATTGCTGTCTGGCCTAGACACATGTGGCTGAGAGTACTAACAACCCTTTGGATGAAGAGAGGATAAATCAGCCTTTCCAATCCGCAATTACACAAACATTCTTTGGAAGGTAGGTAGATTAGATCTAGTTTTGTTTGGTAAAAACTGCTTCTTTTATGATGTGGCGACAGGTGACTCAAGAAGATTATCTGATAGTGCTAAGAGCACACAGAAGACAGTGCTTCCTAGTCAGTAGCCATTTTGAAAAAAAAAAGAAATACAAACATATTTGATGTTTTTAGAAACATATTATCCAGTCCAGTCATGCTACAGTACAGAGAATGTATACCAACATCTAGATGTATGTCTGTGTACATATATAAATATCTACACAGATACAACATATATATATATATATATATTTCTGACACTATATACATATATATCAATATATATATATATATATATATATATATATATATATATATATATATATATATATATATATATATATATATATATATATATATATATATATATATATATATATATCTATAAACATATATACATGCAAATGCCTACATCAACACATATATGTGTCTGCATATACACAGCAAGTTACATATGTGTATGCAGATATTTATCTATGTAGGTATGTACAGACATAGTTATATATATGTTAGCAGGTATATATATATATATATATATATATATATATATATATATATATATATATGGATCCAGGTTACTACATCGACAACTAAGAAGATCGACAGCCACTTCCCCGACACGAAAACACCGACACATAAATAATCGAAACTGCAAATCACGGACATTTAACAGGTAACGGGTTTAAATTTCACTAATAGTCTGTAACATACCCTGAGTCAGGGAATTGAGGTTAGAAACAGTCATGGATGTAGCCATGTACCGATAACACTCAACACACAAACTGCCAGTGCAATATCTGACACAGGACCTGTGTGGTAGACAGACAAGACATGATAGGCATAGCTCTGGCCGGCATGAGGATAGGCCCACAGTTGTGTGCTATGCAGACGGACTGCATTCCAAGGAAAACTAGTATGTACACTCACACCCTGTAACACCAGTACTATATGAAGCATAACACAACTCTACTCGCAGTCTGTCTGTAGTTCCTGATCCTCCTACAAATATGTGGCTGCCCTGAGTGTGCCGGTTCTCCTGTAAGGGGTATTGACACCTGCTGTTGGTAGCACTGCTGCTGACACACAGGACGGATGTCCATCACACAGGAAATGTAAAGGGACCACGCACACATGATGTGGGGATTTATAGTAGGTGGTTGCCATGACAATGTTAATTTGGAGTAGTACACATGTGTAATCATGTATATATGGCTATCTGGATAAGTATATGTACATATTTTCCCACCATATGTTCTGGACATGAATTGTAACCCAACCCCAGCTCGTATGATCCCAATGTCGTAGCTGAAGGGGATGTCAGGTATGTATAGCAGGTATACTAGTAGACTATTGCTACTGTCATTGGGATTGACTTCACAGACATGGTGTGTGTGGGAGGTCACATCTGCTTATAACATGTGTGCCATTGGCTACTGACAGACATCCTAAGGACATCATTGTACAGTACCGCTGCTAGCACATAATGCCACTGTGGACTGCAGCAGAGATATTGGCCAATATATGTGTAAAGTCTGACACACTCTATACAGTCCAGAGGTATACACATAAGCCCTTAGTGCTACACATGTGTACCATGCCTGACAATATGGATGTAGATGGCCACATAGATGGGTACAACACATAACGACTGGTATATAATGTCCACCATAGGTCATGCAGTTACACACCCCTGTCTGGCCTGGCACAGTATGACTGCTGGTACAGGGGTGCTATGGCCACATACTACCCAATAGATATTGACATACATCTGCACTGCATTCCACTGCCCTGTCTGACATATATGACTGTTAAGGGAGGCCTGGCAGTGGTACATCTGGCAAGTATCTGCACATGACATCCCACTGGGTAAGTACACTAAGCTGCTGGGCATTTAAAAATGCACTGTGCAGGCTGCAGGCAGACTGGCTCAACACTGGCCTACATCTCCTATGGGGGAATGCACATGTACCTGCATATAAAGCAGTCTCCACAGGCATGTCACAGCACAGGGTAAGATACACCTCTGTGAAAATGCATATCCACAAACAATGTGAACACAGCCACAGCCACATATGATTAGCTAGCATGATATTACAGTATATGGACTATCTGTTCTACACCATCCTCATATGTGCCACTCCCAGACTGACCCTACATATACTGGCCTGTTACATAGTTTGGTCTGATGGCTGTCTGTGGTATGGGACATGTGTATGTGTATATGGCCCTACAAACATGTATGCCAATACAATACCATACAGTGGAGCAGCATGTAACATCTTATAGGAGGGGAACTAGAACAATGACATCTACCACAGTCTGTACACAGGCATATTGAAAATACACACACTGTCGACATTCACCATAGGTACACAGACCTCAGTACTGTACGAACATCCACAGAATGTGCAGGTAATGTCATACAATGTAACCCCTATTGTAAATAACATCAGTCAAATATATCAGTGGCTTGTTCTCATATATGATGACACTAATTATGGTGTACAGCACATATGCACCACTTTATGCACAACATATGTACAAAGGTTGACAGAGGTGGGGCTGGAAGCACATACACAGGGCCAATATTGACATGTTGCTGTGATAACTGCATACATTTACTGTTGTTACAGGGTTTATTGCAACATATGTCCTATGAGGGATATGACATCAGTGACTAACACGGCTTTCACCATCTACTGACTGCAATTCTCACACTACCTTATGCAATCCACAGCTAGTTGCTCCATGGGTGACAAATGAAATCATGGACTCAACACTGCCCAGGCTGCAGATGACCCTGCAGATGGGGATTCCTCATAAACATGGAACTGACATGGCAGGTATTGAGACATGTACGACAGCGATATCCACACAAACACTGTTAAACCGACATTACTCCAAATGCAGTATAGCAGCACTTACAGTCTGTAGGCAGGCCAGGCACATGCCCCTCCTGTTTGTTGCACTGTTTCTACAGTGTATGTTGTTAGAGGTAAACCCCAATCCATCTGAGATGCTGTTTGCTACACGACAGATCTAGTTCCTTTTCGCAGTGGATGAAAAGGGCCAACACCACCATGATGTTTCTAGATTTTGGAGTGTGTTTCCATACAATTGGCTATGGAATGTTACCACAGCTGTTTCACATGCAATCAGCTAGGGGAGGGCTGAAATTCATGCAGAGGCCATCAGCTGATCATGAGCATCACTTAAAATACACATGCTGCTGCCTAAGCAAAGCAGGTGTAGGTCTCCACATCCACCAGGGAGGGGGTGGGAGAGGCAGACAGAGGCAAACACATGTCAAGGAGGGGTGGGTGGGTAAAACTGAAGCATGTGTGTGTCACACACCTACCAGCACAGGGTATCAAACCCCTGACAACTATGTAGTGCCATCACAGTTTGATGCAGTTATTGGATGCGCCACACGGGGTCATATGTCATAAGTACATGTATACAGCTACTAGATGACTACATCCTTGTACAGTCATGTTGCACAGCTGGCACGTGGACCACATAGTCTGTGGTGCTGACAGGTACTGGTCACTAGTATCTGCAGTGAGTGACATCTGCACCCAATGTGTTTGGGGCCTTTTGGCTGTGTGCTGGGTGGGACAGGCCTGGATGGCTCCTTGTCACGGTCACCCTCTTCCATACATCTATGTCTATCTACCTTTGGCTTATTATAGTGTGTTGTCCTTACATATATGTCTGTATTCCTATCCACTGTGTGTGCAAGGCATGAGTGGTGCATATTGACAAGTGTCTGCACTAACAATTGCAACTGCCGGATGTGTCTGGTCCACTGGTGTTTGCAAAAATGGGCTTCATGTGTTCAAATGTGTGAGCATGCCCAGTATGACCCTTCAGTATGTTGTTGACTGACATTGTCTTCATTTCTCTAAGTGTGTGAACATGCCCAGTAAGGCCATCTGTTTTGCATGTGTGGATCATGTCTGGTGGTTTGTACTGCAGTGCTGACCTTTGTGTTGTACACCAACAGGTAGCATGCTGTGTCTGCAGGGTATCCATTGATCATTTAGCATTGACTTTTACAACATGTCTGTATAGCGGGGGGAACACCTGACTATTTCTATGTTTCTACACAGGATTGGGGGGCACACCTGACTGTTACTATATTTCTATGTAGGATGGGGGGGCACACCTGACGCTTGCACACATTTGCTAGGACTGTACTGGTATTTCATGTACTCCTTCCATTTCATTTAGTAGTCTTACCTATTGTGCTGGCTAGGCCATACCAGTGTACTACAGTTCTTATCTTTTGATTGCCTACACATTAGTTTCTGACTTCCTAGCCGTCACAACTGACTTCCCACTACCTGGCCTGGTGTAGTCTGTCTGTGTAGGCCTGGGGGGTGATTACCCATAGCCCTCATTCAGAGGCCACAGTACAGCATTTGTTTGTGTTTGTCTACACCTGTCCTGCTGGCTCTGACTGTTGTTGGGTATGTGACCCCCCCCCCGACTGGCATGTGTGAGTCCCTTATATTGCGGTTGTCCCAGTATTGAGGGTGGCGCTGCAGAGCTGCCTATGTGAGATACACGTTGCACACTCCCTGTGCATGGTTAGGCACAGGTAGTGTAATGTTTGGCATCTCTTTTACTGTATGTGAGAGGTGCTATTCCCTGGGTCTTGCCCATGTCAGAGTTTGTGCTATGCTTTGCCTCTTTGCCAGGGCCAGGGAATACTGGGCATGCCTCCTTCTGTCTACTGGGGAAGGCTCAGTTTGTTCCTCCTCTGAGTCACTCTGTGCCTGTGCAGGCCTTGGCAATGTTGGGGGCTGTGTAGCCCTGCCCCATGCTGCTCCTGCTGCAGCTGTTTCCACAGGATCATATTGTGTAGCATGGCACATACAAGGATGATTTGGGTACATGTAGTTGGTGAGTTTGGGCAGTGCAGTGGTGCAGCGGTAGTGTTGTTGCCTCCCAGCAAGAGGTTCTCTGTTTTGATTCTTGCCTGGGATGCCTTCTGTGTGGAGTCTGTACATCCTCCATGCATTTGTGTGGGTTTCCTCTGGGTGCTCCAGTTTCCTCCCATGTTACCAAGACATACATCTGGAGTGTTTCTCCCTGGGTCTCTAGTGAAAATTGGCTTTGTTCCAAGTCAGACTTTCCCGGTTGACAAATGTTAAATAAGTATTGTAAGACTCCACCGTATGTGTCCAGGCATCAGAACCGTGACTTGAGCATCCCAAACACACATTCTATAATGATTCTTGTTTGTGCATGTGCCTCATTATGGAGTTCTTGTTTTGGTGTGTGTGCATTTCTGATAGGTGGCATCAGCCGTGGCTCCAGTGCATATCCAGCATCCCCCACTAGGTGACCATGTGGGATGTACCCATTGGCAAATTTCTGGTACAGCTGCGTCAGATGCCAGATGTGGGAATCGTGATAGCTTCCAGGGCAGCCAGCACACACATTCAGTATTATGCCCTGGGCATCACACATGATCTGGCAGTTGATGGAGGAGAAGCCCTTGCGGTTGATGTAGACCCTACCCTGCTCACCAAGTGGTGCTTTGATGTGTATGTGCATGCAATCTATTGCACCCACTGCTTCAAGGTATTCTATTTGGTGGAAGAGATGCATATTGCTGGCCAACGCCTCACAGGTGATGGGGAAATATACTTGCTCACCGACATGTGCTGACATAGCATCCAGAAACTGGTGGAGTACCATGGATGCTGATGCCTGTGAAATTCCCATCATATCCCCAGTTGGCCTTTGGAAGGTACCTGTAGCTAGTATTCTTAGGCCTACACATACCTTGTTATCCACTGGGATGGGTTCCCCTCTGGTAGTTCTGTGTGTCAGATGTGGCCGGCACAGCTCAAAAATTTGCTGTAGGAGGTCCCTGTCCACCCTATAGTGCTCCACTATCTCCAGATCATGTAGCCCTTAGTAGGTTACCCTGGGTCTGTACACTCTTCTCCGTCTCCTCACTGTGGGTTGGTCAGCAGCATTCACATCCTCACCACCCTCAGCCTTTTCCACAAGTTGTATGATAGTTATTGCAGCCCCTAACATTTTTCTGTTGTGAGTGTTAACAGTTCCCTGCTTGTTTACACTGGTGGTGTAGGGTGTGGGAAAAACCGGAAGGGTGGGTGTTTGCATAGTTTATAATAGTATTCTGGGCTTGGCTGTTCTGCTGCCTGTGTTATTGGCTGGTTCTGATACATTTCACCTGGCAGCGAACCTAGTACCCCTTGATTACCTTTCTACTGCTGTTTTCCCTTCCCATTGCTCTTCTGTTTCAGCCCAGGGGCACACCGCACTGTCGGTGTACTCCAATGTGCACACTGCTGCTATTTCCTGGTTTCACTTCCTTTATCTTCCTGTAGATCCCAGTGCGCAGCGTACACACCCACTTACACTTTGTCATGAGTGCTAGGCAGGCTTAGACACACCCCCTAGCTTAGCTGTACTAAGCTCGGAGCAACCCTGAGCCACAGGGTTTCAATCCACTTACAGTATGCCTGACACACCCACCCATGATGTCACCTACATCATAGTCTTGCACTCGGCTATTCATACTCTTACACTGTTGGGACCTGCCTCACGTGCTGGTGGAAACTGGGATTCACTATCCTTCCCCTCATTTGCATAGGATTGCCTGCTAATGCAGTTACATGTGTCACACCGAGCCTCCCTCCTTAGCGGCAACTATGCACTGGCCGGGTTGTCTTTTGCCTGCCATTGACTTGCAAATCAGAATACTGATTTTAGTTGGAATGCTTGCTTTAGGTTTATTTTCTTATTTTCCCACCGATCCCATTTGCATGCCACTGCCCTATGCTTAAACAGCCGTGATCAGCAGTAATAAAATAAAAGTTGTATTTTGGACATTTTGCATTGTTTGCAATGCCAATGGCCTTATCCTTGGTCTTTGGCATGCTTCCTCAATGATATGCGGCCTTTATTTGGAGCTGTCATTTCCCCGTTTTGGATTCTGCAGAACCGTACTCAGTTATTAACCGAGTACATTTCTGCATATTATGCTAGTCCTGCATGCCCTGATTCCAACTTCCTGGATAGCAGATTTACCTCGTTTGCATGGTTTTCACCTGCAAATGTGGTAATTTGCATATGGGGCTGGGAATGTGCAGCACTAGTGCTAGACTGCTCATGCACATCAAACGAGCACATACATGGATTGCTTGGCTGCCATATTGCCAACATTTCCTCTTACACTAAGCATGCACATTATGCAAGCTTTTGTGAATCTGGGAGTCTGTGTGGGACATGTAACTATGCATCAGCAGGTGATCTTTTGCAAATGAGGGGAATGATACTGAATCCCAGATTTCCCCTGCATTCTAGTCAGCACCCAACAGTGTAAGAGCAGGAATAGCTTGGTGCAAGCCTAGGAGTTAGCTTACATCATAGGGGGGTGTCAGGCATACTGTAAGTGGATTGGAGCCCTGATGCTCAGGTTTGCCCTTAGCTTAGCAGAGCTAAGCAAGGGGGTGTGCCTGAGGCTGCCTAACACATGTACATTGCCTAAGTGGGTGTGAGCACTGCGCACTGGGTTTTAAAAGAAAAAAAAGAAAGTAAACCAGGAAATAGCAGCTCTGTGCACATTTGATCACCGTGTTTGTGTGGCGCACCCCCAGGCTTAAACAGGAAGGCAATGGAAGGGAAAACAGCAGTAGGAAAGTAATCTAGGAGAACTAGCATAGCTGGCAGGTGAAATGTATCAGAATCAGCCAATTACACAGGCAGCAGACCAGCCCAGCCCAGAGCACTACTATAAACTATGCAAACACCTTCCCCTCTATTTTTTTCCACATACTCTACACCACCGGTGTATACAAGCGGGGAACTTTTAACAAACAAAACAACAAAATGATAGGGGGTGCAATAGCTATCATACAACAACATGTGGAAGAGGCTGAGGGTGGTGAGGATGTGAATGCTGTCATCCAACCCACAGTGAGGAGATGGAGAAGAGTGTACAGATGCAGGGTAACCTACCAGGAGCTACATGAGCTGGAGATAGTGGAGCGCTATAGGGTGGACAGGGACCTCCTACAGCAAATTGTTGAGCTGTGCTGGCCACACCTGACACACAGAACTAACAGAGGGGAACCCATCCCAGTGGATACCAAGATATCTGTAGGCCTAAGAATACTAGCTACGGGAACCTTCTAAAGGCCAACTGTGAATATGATGGGGATTTCACAGGCATCAGCATCCATGGTACACCACCAGTTTCTGGATGCTATGTCAGCACATGTCGGTGAGCACGTATATTTCTTTGGATGCTCAAGTCACGGTTCTGGTGTTTGGACACATCCGGTGGAGCCTTGCAGTACTCACCAGTTACATGTACTCAAATTTTCATCGTATGTGCCATGCTATACAATATGATCCTGTGGAAACAGCTGCAGAAGGAACAGCATGGGGCAGGGCCACACAGCCCCCCACCATTGCCAAGGCCTGCACAGGCACAGAGTGACTTGGAGGAGGAACAGCCTGAGCCTTCCCCAGTAGGCAGAAGGAGGCATGCCCAGTATGCCCTGGCCTTGGCAGAGAGGCAACGCATAGCACATACACTGATACAGGAGGGACCCAGGGAATGACACCTCTCTCTGACTTTCACATACAGTAAAAGGGATGCCAAAACATGGCACTACCTGAGCTCAACCATGTGTAGGGAGTGTACTATGTGCATCTGACATAGTCAGCCCTTCAGCACCATCCTCAATACTGGCACACCCACAAGGTAAGTCACTCAACTTACCAATTGTTGAATGTAGTAGTATGTATTGTTACCTGTATCTATGGTATGAATGTGAGCATGCAAGGGAATCGGGTGGCTGAATTGGATGCCAGCAGATAGTAGACACCTATAGTGGCAGCATGAGATCTGTAACAAATACGGGTGTCTCCACAGTAGCTAGTATTACACATGGTGACAAACCCCACTGCAGGAAATGTGCTGGGCTACATGTATACCCATAAGACATGCACATGCCAGTCAGGGAGGTTCACATACCCAACAACAGTCACAGCCAGCAGGACAAGTGTAGACAAACACAAACAAAGGCTGTGCTAAGGCCACTGAATGATGCCTATGGGTAACCTCCTCCCCAGGCCTACACAGACAGACTACATCAGGTCAGGCAGTGGGATGTTAGTTCTGAAGGGTAGGAAGTCAGAAACTAATATGTAGGTCAATCAAACGTCATACCTGTAGTACACTGACATGCCTCTAGTCAGCATGATAAGTTAGGAAACAGAATGTAATGGCGTACCTGACATACCAGTACAGTCATAGTAAATGTGTACAAGTGTCAAGTGTGCCCCCCAATCCTGTGTAGCAATGTCAAAACAGTCAGGTGTACCCTCCATAGCCTATATAGACATGTAATAACAGTCAGGTGTGCCCCCCCAATCCTATCTAGACATGTAGTAACAGTCAAGTGTGTCCCCCCAACCCTACTTAGACATTTAGTAACAGTCAGGTATGCCACCCCATTCTATTCAGAAATGTAGAAATAGTCAGGTGTACCCCCCCATCCAATGTAGAAATGTAGAAATGATCAGGTGTGTCCCCCAATCCTGTGTAGAAATGTAGAAATAGTTAGATGTGCCCCCCACCCCTGTGTAGAAATGTAGTAACAGTCAGGTGTCCCCTCATATCCTATGCAGACAGCAGTAACAGTCAGATGTGCCCCCCAATCCTATGTAGAAATGTAGAAGCAGTCAGGTGTGCCCCCCCAATCCTGTGTAGAAATGTAGAAATAGTCAGGTGTGCCCCCCAATCCTGTGTAGAAATGTAGTAACAGTCAGGTGTGCCCCCATCCTGTGTAGAAATGTAGAAATAGTCAGGTGTGACCCCCAATCCTGTGTATAAACGTAGTAACAGTCAGGTGTGCCCCCCTCCCCCAATCCTGTGTAGAAATGTAGAAGCAGTCAGGTGTGCCCCCAACCCTACTTAAACATGTTGTAACAGTCAGGTATACCACCCCCCCATTCCTATATAGAAATGTAGTACTGGTCTGGCATGCCCCCCCATCCGATGTACACATGTTGTAACAGTCAGGTGTGCCCCCCCAATCCTATGTAGAAATGTAGTAACATGTATGTGTAGGTATTATACCAGTGGAGCACAGATGCCCAGAGGTAGCCAAGGTAGCAGGATAGATTGTATCATTTGTACAATATGCAGGTATGTGTGTGCTAGGTTGGTCTGTGTTTCATATTGTATGAGAGTGGTCAGTATGTATGCATGTTGAGGTATGACCTAGTGGCCATCACCCATTACTGCTGATGACAGGGCCATGTCCTCACAACTGCAGTGCCAAAGACAATTTCCACCAGTATAACACGTTAGCAGTAAGCCATTGTAAATGTATGGTGGTAATATGTGTCACCACCTGAAAGATTGACATGGCATGGCTGTTGGGCTAGATATACAAGTAGTACACACGGGAATGTACCCCAGACATACAGTATATAATGTGTAACTGTGAAATGGATACATCCCTGGAATTGTACATACAGGTATGCATCACATTATCTGGGCCTGTAACAGGGTATACTGGTGACGTCTGCCCAAACACTTGCAGATCACAAAGGTGGTAGGACTGGTGTGATGGGAAACAGCTGCTGTACCTGCACATGCCAGCATAACTGGAATACCCCATGCGCCAGATACAAGTAGTGTCCATAGCACACATGCACCCAGTCCACCCAAACACCACCCACAGGTACCTCTCTGGTTGTATCCCTGCTGTTGGGAATGGGTACAATATGACCCCCAACTGCATATGGCAATAGTGAAAGAATGCAGTATGCAGTGCAGGTGTCCCATGCAGGTGTGTCCCTAGCTGTAGGTAGCACCCTGCCAGCATCCACACCACCTGATCAATATCGATCGAAAGTATTGGCATGAGCACCTAGCACACCTACCCTGTCACCCCAGGGGAATATACTGTATGGCGGTCTGGGACTGTAACACTGACTGAATGCAATGGCCTGCCCCAGCTGGCCGGCATCACCAACAAATGGCCTACAGGCCTCTGCCAAAGGCCTATGTCACACATGTACTGCCAATGCATGTTATGTTATGGACACCCAAATAACAACATAACACACTCCACATAAACCATGTGCAAGGCCATGTGGACAAACCACAGTAACATGTCCATCATGACCCACTGCATGAACTGTAGACCAACACCAAAACACAGCTGTAATTAGGTGATAACCTTAGGGAAAGTATCAGAGAATGTATGCATAATGTATGGAAGATGATATAATAATAGGGGGGGGTGGGAGCATGGGCAGCATGGAATGTGCAAGGTCCCACACACAGCTGTGTGCACACACTATCCCTGGATGCAAACACATAAATGGGTGGATACAAACCTGCCCATACACCACACTATGGGTAATGTCCTGACTCATGGCCCCTGCCTCTGGGTAACCTGTGTGAATCTGTACAGCTATGAGGTATTGCCACAGCAAGATAAGGCCATACTGTCATGTCGATGGACGTACAAGTATGGGATCCTCTGCTAGCACTGTACCAAGGTGCTGAACTGGATACACAGACCCAGCAGCAAGTGTCTGCAGCTCCCCCTCCAGAATGGCATAACTTACCATGAATATGTAGGCATCTGACCACAATACCGGACACAGCTGCAGTCACTCTTGTTCCCCAGGACATCACTGTGAGCAAGAATGTCCAGCTGACAGTACTTGAGGACATAAAACATCACAATGTCTAACAGCACACATGTCTGAATATCTCTGCTAACACCAGCACCATGTAGCAGAAGCAGCACAGACACAATCACCTACAGTACACACTATCCATTGCACAGTTTGCCCCCATATTGCCAAATGATCTACAGATACCCTTCAGAAACAGTTAACTGCCTGTACGTGTACAACACAAAGGTCTGCACAGGAGTGCGAACTACCTGGAATGGATCCACACATTCAATACAGAAGGGCATACTGGGAATGCTCACACAAACAAATAAAGCCCATGTCTGCAAACAACAGTGGACCATACATATCTGAAAGTTGCAGATGTTAATGCATACACTCCCCAGTATGCACCAGTCATGCTTTGCATACACATTGGATAGGAATACAGACATATATCCAAGGATAGCACACTATAATAAGCTAAAAGTAGACATAAATAGATGTGTGGAAGAGAGTGACTGTGACAAAGAGACATCCATCATGAGGCCTGTCCCACCTAGCACACAGCCAAATGGCTACAACCACAGGATGTGTAAATGTCACTCACTGTAGAAAGTAGCCACTGGTATCCATCAGCATTACAGACTATGTGGTGTAACTACTAGGTGTGCAACAGTACTGTACAAGGCAGTCATCATCTAGCAACTGTATACATGTACCTGCGGAATATAACCCTGCATGTGGTGTGTCAACTTCTAGATGAATGGGTTATGGCCCATGCTCACACACTGCCCTCCCCATAGCCCTACAATGACAAGCCTGCTGATGTCATTCATTGTGAAATATACCTGTGGGAAATATGCAGCCCAGTAATCTCTGTGGCATGTCCTATAACTGCATAATGCTGTAGTTGGCTAAACAAGTTAGGTAAAAGGTCTAATCCCAGACATGGCAACTGTGTGTGTGTGTCTTTGTCTCTGTAGGGAGCAATGCTTTTTAGGCTAATCACACTCACTACAATTCAAATGCCCTACTTTGGCAAGGCTGCTGATGTCATTCACTGTGAAATACACCTGTGGGAAAGGTGTAACTCAGTAATCTCTGTGGCGTATCCTATAACTGCATAATGCTGTAGTTGGATAAACTAGTTAGGTAGGAGTTCTAATCCCAGATATGGCAACTGTTTGTATGTCGGTGTAGGGAGCAATGCTTTTTAGACTAGTCACACTCACTACAATTTAAATGCCCTACTTTGGCAAGGCTGTTGATGTCATTCACTGTGAAATACACCTGTGGGAAAAATGTAGCCCAGCAATTTCTGTGGCGTGTCTTTTAACTATGCAATTCTAAAGTTAGATAAACTAGTTAGGTAGGAGTTATACTCCCAGACATGGCAACTGTGTGGGTGTGTGTCTCTGTTTCTGTAGGGAGCAATGTTTTTTAGGCTAGTCACACTCATTACAATTCAATTGCCATACTCTGGCAAAGCTGCTGATGTCATTCACTGTGAAATACACCTGTGGGGATTATGTAGCCCAGTAATCTATGTGGTGCATCCTAGCGCTGCATAATGCTATAGTGTGATAAACTAGTTAGGTAGGAGTTCTAATCCCAGACATGGCAACTGTACGTGTGTGTGTCTGTCTGTCTCTGCAGGGAGCAATGCTTTTTAGGCTAGTCACACACTACAATTTAAATCCCCTACATTGGCAAGGCTGCTGATGTCATTCACTGTGAAATACACCTTTGGGAAAGGTGTCGCCCTGTAATCTCAGTGGCATGTCCTATAACAGCATAATGCTGTAGTGTAATATAGTACTCTGGTAGGGGTACAATTCCCACACATGGCAAGTGTGGATGTTTGTGTGTGTGTTCCTATGTCTGTGTAGGGAGGAATGCTTTTTAGGTTAGTCACACTCACTACAATTCAAATGCCCTACTTTGGCAGGCCTGCTGATATCATTCACTGTGAAATACACCTTTGGGGAAGGAGTACTCCAGTAATCTCCATTGCGTGTCCTATAATTGTGTAGTGCTGCAGTGTACTAAACTAGTTAGGTAGGAGTTCTAATCCCAGACATAGCAGGTGTGTGTGTCTGTGTTTGTCATTCATATCCTGTGTGGAGATGGCTGTGAGTGTGTAATAACTGAACTCATTGTGGAGCGGGTTTTGCAAATTTCTTATATGGTGGCCCTATGATATGTCTCAATGTCCATCTTACAAGGATAACATATGTGAAATAGCTGAGTGGCTGTGGTGCCAATCCATACCCCTACATGTACCATACCCCTGGTGAACAAAGTTAGCAAACCAGGAAACACTCTCAACCCATGTCTCATACACAAACACACTTGCCTGGCAACAACTGCTATGTTGGTAGTACTCTGCATATTACCCACAGAGAGTAACCATGGTGTGAGTGCAGTGGACTACAGAGGGCATGGCACCCTGTCCATCAGTACAGTAGGCTTGTACATGCAGACAGTGCACCTTCACTATGTTCCCCACTGGACATCTGCAACAAATGTGGTGCCATCAAATGTGACCCACAAAGGACATACCATGCCTTAAACACCACATGCCCTGTTTGGGCAGATGCTGCTAACACCAGGGAATACCAGTATCATGCTATCAATGTAGATGCAGGGTCAACCTGCTGTTCATTAACAGTTCCCACCACATGAGGCCAGGACTGGTATATCTGATGATAACAATCTGTGTACACAACATGGGCTAGACACCCCAAGTGCAGTTCCACATGTCATTGTGCATGCATGTGGGATGTGTGCATATCCCACACACCGTCCATGTCATGGACTAAAGAACACATACATGGCACGCAATTGGAAGGTGAATACAATACCCACCTGTGCGGGCCAGTTCAGACACTACACTCCTGAGCCACACTGCAGACCATTGTCATGTGGCCTGATGCCAAGGTATACCCATCACCTAGCCTTGTATAGCCTTCTAGCATAGTCAACCACTACATGCCTGTGAAACAATGCACCCATGCATGTCAGTACTGGCACCCTGTGTCTCTGTGTGTGGTGTATGATGCTTATGACCACAATCACACTCACTACAATCCCCATTGGCATACTTAAGCATGCTGTCCGATGTCAGATACCTCCACATACCCTTTTCTCATATAACCTGTGGATAACCCCTGTGGTGCATGTGATACCTGCACATTAATGTATTGTGGCAGACTAACTAGTGAGGAGGTGTATTCCTGACCCTGCCAAGTGTTTCAATGTGTGTGGGTCCCTGGGAGAGTTCGGCTGTGTTGATGCTGACACCTGTTCATGCGGACAGGCACATGTACTACACCTACCGTATCGCTACCATATCACTGTTGCAAATGTCACTCACCCTCACATATACATTTGGAGAACTCCTCAACATGTATGCTATATGGCACATCCAATAACTGCATAGACATGTGATAGCAATACATAGTCATGGGTTTGGTACTCTGTACTGGTAGGTGTGTGACACAAACATGCATAGGGTTTACTCACCCACCCCCTCCTTGTCTTATCTTTGCCTCTGTCTGCCTCTCTCATCCCCTCTCTGGTGGATGTGGAGATGTACGCCTACTTTGCTTAGGCAGTAGCATGTGATTTGTAACAGATGCTCATAATTAGCTGATGGCCTCTGCAAGAATTGCAGCCCTCCTCTAGCTGATTGCATGTGGAACAGCTGTGGTAACATTCCCATAGTCAATTGCTTGGAAACGCACTCCAATATCTAGGAACATCATGGTGGTGTTGGGCCTTTTCTGTCACTGTGAGCAGGACCTAGATCTGTTGTTTGGCAAACAGCATCACAGATGGATTGGGGATTTACCTCTAACAACATACACTGTGGAAGCAGGCCAACACACAGGAGGGGGATGTGCCTGACATGACTACAGAATGTAAGTGTTGCTATTCTGCATTGGGAGTAATGTTGGTTTAACTGGGTGTGTGTGGATATGGCTCGTCTACATGTTTTATAACCTGTCATGACAGTGCTATGTTTCTGAGGAAACCCCCATCTGTAGGGTCATCTGCAGACTGGGCAGTGTGTGGTGCCTTTTTTTTCTTTTGCTACTCACAGAGCACCTATCTGTGAACTGCAGAAGCATAGTGTGAGGATTGCAGTCAGTACATGGTGACAGACATGAGAGTTACTGACTTCATATCCCTCATAGGACATATATCACAACAAACCCTGTTACAACAGTAAATGTATGAGGTTATCACAGCAACATGTCAATATTGGCTGTGTGTTTGTGCCTCCAGCCACAACTCTGTCAACCTTTGTACATATCTCATACAGTAGAAGGTTAATATGCTCTGTACACCATAATTTATTGACATAATTTCTGATAACAAGCCAGGGAGATATCAGACTGCTACACATGTCAGGTATAGTAGGGGTTATATTTGAGGACATAACCTGGGCATTCTGTGGTTGTGTGTACAGTACTGAGGTCTGTGTACTCATGGTGGTTGTCGACAGTGTGTGTATTGTGAATATGTACCTTGGCCTGTGTACAGACTGTGGTAGATGTCATTGTTCATATCTGATGTTACATGCTGCTCCACTGTATGATACCTTATTGGCTTACATGTTTGTAGGGCCAAACACACACAAGTCCCATACCACAGGCAGACATCGGACCACACTGTGTAGTGGCCCAGTATATGTAGGGTTATTGTGTGAATGGCACATATGAGGATGGTGTTGATCAAATAGTCCATATACTGTAATATTATGCTAGCGACCATATGTGGCTGTGTTCACATTGGTTGTGGTTATGCACTTTCACACAGGTGTCTGTTACTCTGTGCTGTGACATGCCTGTAGAGCCCGCTATATATGCAGGTAAATGTGTATTCCCCCATAGGAAATGTAGGCCAGTACTGTGGCAGACTGCCCGTAGCCTGCACAATGCTTTGTTACATGCCTAGCAGCTTAGTGTACTTACTCAGTATGATGTTATGTCCAGATACTTGCCAAATGTACTGCTGCCAAGCCACCATAACAGTCATGTATGTCAGACAAAGCAGTGGGATGCTGTACAGATGTATGGCACTAAATAGTGGGTAGTATGTGGCCATGACACCTCTGTACCAGTGGTTAGTATGTGTCAGGACAGACAGGGGTGTGTGAATGTATAACCTATGGGGGCTAATGTATACCAGTATTTACGTGATATACCCATCTACATGGCTGTTAAAATCCACATTGTCAGGCTTGGTCCACATGTCTTGCACTAAGGGGTTCTGTGTATACCTCTGGACTGACCAGAATGTGTCAGACTGTCCACATTTATTAGCCATATCTCTGCTGTAGTCCACAGGAGCATTACTGTGCTAGCAGTGGTACTGTACTATGATGCCCTTAGGATGTCTGACAGTGGCCAATGGCGCACATGTTAAGAGCAGATGCGACTTCCCACACACAACATGTCTGTGAAGACAACCCCTATCACAGTAGCAATAGTTTACATATATACCTGCAATACATACATGACATCCCCTTGCACTAAGAGTTTGGGACTATTGGGGCTGAGGTAGGGCTCCACTCCATGTTCAGGACATATGGTGAACATATATGTATATATTCCTATCCATATATCTATATAGATATATACATATATACATACCAACATACATAGATGGATATGTATATGTACATATATATATATATATATATATATATATATATATATATATATATAAACACTCAGATATATACATATAAACAGCAATATATGTCTACACATATACAGATAGAGATACATATGCACATATACTTATGGATCTCTACATATATATTGACAGTAATAGGTATAGCAAAATAGATATGCATGCACATATAGTTATAGATCTCTACATATATCTCTACATATATAGGCATATCTGTACACACAGGATGTGCATACATATATATCTGTATACACATATATCTATATATACATATATATATATATATATATATATATATATATATATATGTGTGTGTGTGTGTGTGTGTGTGTACATACGAAGAGATGTACACATGACCATATATATCTTGCACTATACAGATGTGTATGCAGACATATGTATGAATATACATGTGTATGTACATGTAGACATATATCAACCTATTATATATATATATCCATATTCCTGTCATGTGTAAACCTCACGGTTGTGTATATTCTCCCAGATGTATCCCACCGTATGTATCTGCCTTGTGTACATTATGATAAAACAAAATATGTGATGCAACAGTCATATTAATAACAAGTACTACACAATTGTGAAAGTAAAGGCAATTGTTCAGTACTAATCAATATGTGTATTGACAGACATATTAGTAAAACAACAGCTGTCTTCACAGTGGTCATGGTGTAGTGGTTAAGTGTTCTGACTGTAGTGTATAGGGTCCTGGGTTCAAGACCTGCAAGGGCTGTTCATTTTGTGGCTAGGCAGAACAAGAGCTGCCGGATACAGAGTACGTAAGGCAGTTTTGAGCAACTTTAAGTGCATTTGCATGGGTTTGCATGAAGGTAAGCGGTGCTAAGCTACGGTTAAATGTATGGGTGCTTACACAGTGTAGGCTTCGCTTACCAGTGCATAAATCAGCTTAGCTGTTATATTACAGCAATGTTGATACCTGCTAAGCATAGTTTAGCCCTGGTAGCTAGTTCACACCACCCAGTCTGATAACATAGCAAGTTAATGACATCTGTAATACCTGTATGCAATGCCATGTACAATACATGCGCCCATGTGCTGTCTTTAGAGTAGCAAGTGGTGTGAGTGTCATGTGTGGGACACAGACATATAAGAGGCCTGTACAACACTGTTATCTGTGTGTATGTGTTACATACAGGGGTAGTAGCCCAGGGTATGTGCTGTCACACTGGCATGTAGTGTATCATGGTGGTACTACTGTTGACAGTGCTTACCCAGGCAAGAGTAGAGTGCTAAATGTAATACTGACAACAGGCACACCTGCAGGCATAGCTGGACTCTGAGGCCTCCCTGTTGTATCTCTGGTGAGTGAGCTGTGTCACACTATATAACCCCTACTTGGTAATGATCTGACATGTGGAATGTAACTGTAGATTACTGTCCTTACAGCACATGATAGCGAGGGCTCCTGACATGTAGTTATGGCATACATATTGTTGTCAAACGTCTATCTGTCAACACAGTCATCCTACTGCATAGTAACTTGCCAAGCTGATGACTCTCAGTCCCTGTACAGATGTGCAGATTGCGAGTATCCAGCTGGGATATGTAGAGGCATCCTAAGCTTGATTGACACTGACATGTCTGCCCAGCTGTGTAAGAGCTGGCACATATTGGAGATAACACCCTGTACACACCACATGCCATGAGTACCTCCACTACGCTACCACAGTCAACAGAACATGCTTGGGTACAGGTCTTCATCACTGACACTAACAATGTATTGTAATGCATGTTGCATGCTTGTCAACGTGATCACATCAGTGGTCATCAGCAGAAGGCACCTGAAGGAATGGCTGATGCATGTCACTCTCACCCTGAGGGTCACCACAGTAGTGTCTGTCGATAGATTGCCTGCTGCCACATGGCAGGTGGCAGGATTCCACTGTACACACAATGCCTACACAACCCATCTCTCCTTGGACAATAGCTAGGTACACAGCTATGACCACCTACAGTGATGCACCCCAGCACTGACACATGTGTATGTGTGCATGACTGAGTATAGCATTGTCTGTGTGGTATCACACCTGTACATGGGAATTCCATGAGGGCCTTCACAACCACTGCAACACCCATTGCCATAGCCAGTTGTGGCTGCTGCTGTATGGGACATTACATGTACCCTGTTAAGCTCCTCTCTATACTGTCTACACAAGCCTTGCAGTACCAGCACAACAGTGTTGTACAAATGGGTTGATAGGCATGGGATACCCACTGTGTTCTGGCAAATGTGTGTATGTGTGCATGTCCGTTTATCCGTAGGGTACAGCATTCTGAGGCCACATACTCCTATTACAATACCCATTGCCACACAGTAGTACAGATAGTGTTGTTGCTGCCCATAGGTGAGGCATGACAATGCAACACCCTACTCTCCGTGTGGCATGTGCAATAGATGCATATCCCTGTAGTACCACTGTTGGGATCTACAATGGGTTATATCACAGTCATGGCCAATGTGTGATGGTGGGTATGTCAGAGTGTCATCATAGGTGCAGGGAGGACAATATCCACTGGTGGATGTGGGTGCTGTGTACACTATCATTACACCAAGGTACTCCCGGTACATGTCCCATATACCACGTTATGGTTACCACTGTCACCATCAACCATACAGGTAACTGATACCACAGTCCAGGCCAGTTATGCATGTGCTGTGTGCAGCCTACCTGTAACACATTGGACACACGGTCAAGTTAGTTAGCAGCGATAGGCCAAGGTCTCTCGGATGTGTGCCTGCCTGTTATGTGTCTGCTAATGTGTATATGAAGCTATGTCACACTATGTATTGTCCATATACACCCATTACATCCCCCATTAGCATACTGTACATGTCTGGGGATGTTCTGCATGTAACATGTAACCTGGAACACACCCCACCCTAAACGCTGTGTGGTGTGTGCAATGGAAGCCACACACTTCAGTAACACTACATACCTAGTCTGGGGTCTAGTCCCAGTGTTGCCAAGTAAGGGTGTGCGTGTATGTGGATGGGTCTACATCAGGTTGCAGATCATACACACCCCAGCGGGTCACCTGTCCATGTGGCACAGGCGATAACTGTTATAAAAACCTGTAACCTGTTTTAAACTGTACCCCAAATATGTCACAGCCATGGTGTCACCACAGTGCCATACCCTGTTGTGGAATATGAATGCAGACCATCCTCGTGCTGACACATGTACACCTACAACAAAAATGGATAACATTATAGAGACCACAATCAATCAGTGTTACTAACAGCTATAATGCATCATTGTTGGACTGCTACACTACCTGACATATATGCATTACATATTACTCCTTACAACATGTAACACTGCAGTACTGTGGTACACTGTAGTAAAGTCATGGTGTGCATTAGAACCATATTAGCCTGTCCCTGCATCAGTGGTATGGCTGACAGGGATGTGGCACAGGTATCATCATATGCACATGGTGTGTTGTTGGTTTGCCAGAGGCCAAGACTGGGCCATACATTTGACACCATGTGTGTGGGTGAGGGGTGTACTGAAGTGAACTGGGTGCGATGTGGTGTGTGTAGGTATTGGGTTGCCCTAGGTGTGTTTGTATTGTGTGTGGGTATGCATTCACACAGTTCTGCCATGTGGCTGCCCTACACAGATGTTTATGGACAGCTGCAGACCATACCTGGCAGGCTGTCAGTTCACTGCCTCCAGCCATGAACACATGGACTGTGACTGACAGGGGTTCCATGGGCATGTCCAGGTACAGGCCTTGATGTGCTACTCTCACATGATGATGACAAATGTCCACTGGAGCTAGGTCCCTCCTGGGACTGGCTAGGACCATGTGCTCATGGCCTGCTGTGGTGCGGTGTGGAGAGCGCCCCCCTGCAGTGCCAGGGCTGGTACTGCCACTACAGGAGGTCCTTGGTGTCCTAGCACATCCATGTTGACTGCCAGCTGTTGGCATTGCTGGCCTATGTCCACACGGCTGTCACTGTAGTCCCACTACATGTTGAAGCATGGACAGACCACGGATCGATGAGGGCCATCATCTCACCAGAGCATCTCTCCATGAACTTAGTTAATGCATGGATGGCACCAGCCAGTTCACGGGCATTGTCACTTGCAGATGTGAGAGCAGCCTTCTGCAGCCTCAGGCCCTGTCTGGTGTAATGTTCTATATGTGCCTGCATTGCCATGGCAGCCTGAAACATGTGCCTGCTGGTACCAGTTGTGTAGCGTCTGCCAGGGGCATGAAGACCAGCGGCCCTACCATGAGCACCCTAAGACATCTGCCTATATTGTGCCCTGACGGACATCTGGCTATGCCTGCTGCAACCAGACACAGTAGGCATGGTCACCATGCTTTCCTGTGCACTGCTACCAAACGCCAGCTGTCCCTCTACTATGGCCACTGGTGATGGGGTATGTAAAGGCACTGAAACTGTGTGCAGGTTTGGGGTGGCTAAAAGGGGGATGTCAAATGTTGGTGCTGTTTCAGCTCCTGACAACCCCACCTCTGCCTCAACAGTACTATCATAATCTTCGGTGTCTGTATGGACACTAACATCAGATTGCATGCAGGAGGGACCCTGACCCACCTCGCCACCTCTGGGGTAAAACAATAAACACACTTTAAAATCCGTACAGCATTGCATAACAGTACACACACACACGCACACACACACACACACACACACACACACACACACACACACACACACACACACACACACACACACACACACACACACACCACCATAATACCTACCTGCCCATGACTTTACAGACAGTCTCACGAATATTTCCATGTGTTCCCCATCCTGCATCACACTTGATAACATACACACATTGGTATAACTCATTAACATATCAGTCCTCTAAATGCCTAGACAAGTGATCACAACACAAGACCTGTTACTACATTACCTGCCTGACCTGCATGTAGTGGTTTTAGATGGCCTCACTGCTGTCATTCAGTGTTCACCCTATGTATGTCCAGACATCATGAGCATGGCCCCTATATGTGTGGGTGACTATGTTCATGCCATAATATCATGCACTGGAGTGTCATGTGTATGTATTGCTCAGTTAATGCCAACTATGCTACTCAATCAGCCTATCAAGTGACAACTGTAATATATGGATACACTCTCTGGTGTTGACAAGTACTTCCCCAATGCATCTGTAGTGCTGAATATGTGGGTTGTTGGTCACCTCTCCACTGAATACGATATTAATGGTCTAACTGGTGTCTACCTTCCATCTCAATGCCTGTTCCATGCAACAGTCCTTATTATACTATCAGCTGTCCTGTGATTACATACATGACAAGTATTCCTGGTGTGTAATGTGGAAGTCCATGTTCATGTACTACATGATCCCAAAGGGAGGTATTGCTGTATGAACACTCCATAATCACACATGTGCATACATGGCCAACCACACAGACATACACACATGCACACACACATCCTACATGCATCACCCTCCCTCCACTTCACCAGTGTGACCCTACAGACAAACTAACTACCAACCAGGATGCACGCACACATACAGATGAGGTTGCACAATGATAGTACACACAGTCCTTCTATTACCCATCTGTCAACATGCATATCATATGGTACACAACAGTATGCAGTGCAATCCATGCTAGCAACAGTATACAGGTGTGTGATGCATGTGCTGTGTCACTAGGTGATGCCCCTTCCCCTGGATACCACTGCACCCATGTACATAGTATTGCTGTGCACCTGTTCTGCACCCTGCCATGTACTGTGCAGCACACCTCACAGGTGTATAACCCATTGCTGAATGTGTAGTTCTGTGTCAGTTATGTCAGCTTTAATGCTCACAGCCCCTATGTTTTTTGGCAACACATACCTGGGATGATATGTGGACAGATGTCATTTGTAATGCCTGATGTCTGATTTACAGCTCTCAACATCAGCAGACCATGTATGACCAATCCAATACTATTATGCTGACCACCATCAGAGCATACATGGCTATGGGGGACGTACACACCCTTATTGATATGACACACCCATCCTTGATCTGCCATGGGACTACATCAATGCATATCTTAACAGTACATGAGCCCGATATGTGACATATGTCCTGTACTTTGACATGCAGTGTCTATGGAATGTGTTAGGTGAGCGGATGCTGACCGCAATGCATACACTCCGTGTGAGCATATGTGTGCACACCCTTATCATGATGGTTTGTCACACCTATTGTTATGTGTACTACAGCAGTCACTACTCCTGGCAGGGGTATACTAGCGTGGACCATCTGCATTTGCGAGTGTATGTTCAGTCTGCCCTACACATGTCCCCCTATTCTGCATTATTGCAAGGTTTACTCATGTGCACATCCCTTGGTGTTCACACACTGCTGTCACTATTGCTGTGGGGGTAGGTTTACATCTGCCACAGTTCCAGAACCTGACTATGTGTAGATACAGCCATTCTTAGCATCCTTAGGATCCCTGCTGCATTGCACTGGTGTGTCATGCTGACAACCTCCCACCTTCAGCCTTTTTGCAGATGCTTGACAAGTCAGGCCTACATATGTGTGTCACTCTACAGTGTCCCATACACTGAACACCACATGTTATAGCCTAGTCCCAGCTGATAATGGGAACCACAGTAATCCCTTATGCCATAGTGTAACTCTGCAGCAGTTGCCATTGTCCTACAGGTATATACATTGGTGTTGCACTATGTATGGGTCCTATTTCAAACATGGCCTTACTGTAGGCCATGTCTCCCACCATTATGTTACTCCCTGTGGACACATTCCACAATGACAGGATGTTAGTTGTCTTGCAGGTGTCTGACATACCCTTCCAATACCCCATTATGGTCTCCACTGTGATGCTGTGCATTTAACAGCAACAATGCATGCACATGTACAACATGCATTCTGGGTAGGTGTGTTATATGTGTGCATGGAATATACCATCACCATTACATGCCTGGTCTATTGGTAAGCATCTACATAAACCATATTCACCAGCTACAGGCTGCTGCCTTGGTGGTATACCAGGGGGACCTACATAAGAGGGTGAGAGATGCAAAGTCAGTGGCTACACCGGTGGCATTGCTACAGGGCAGGTGCAGCATTATAATACATCAACAGTACATGTCCACAATACTACCATGTATGCACATCTGTTTATCACTACTATGCAGCAACAAAATATAACTATGACATGTCAGATATGCATGATCTACCTGTACTGATGTGAATGTATATGCAACAGTGGTCTACTGATGTGCCCCGTGGCCTTACCTGCCCACTCCTCTGCCAATGTGTGGGTGGCACCCACCTCCACAAAGGTGTCCGGCGGTTGGTAGCTGTGTGGATGGAGCTCCTCCACATGTGTCAGGGGGGTGGATGGTATGACCCCCCTGTGGTGAGGTGATCCCCCTGGACTGCAGCAGCATGCCAATGGGCATTGCGAAGCAGGTCAGAACAATGATGCTGGACCTGCTCATAACTGCAGTTGTGCAGTCCAACATCATTGACCCTGTGGACTAGGTCACTTCACAGGGTGGTCTGCTCCTGCTGATCATGGGCAGCCCAGCCAACAAGACTGTGTAGTGCTGTTTGAGGTCATTCAGCAGAATGTTATTTTCAGCTGCTGTGTATGCTGGCAGCCTTCCATGGGACATCATGTCTGCAAGACATAAAGATGGACACAGGTGTAAGCAAGTCATGCAGCAAGGTTACCACAGTTTTTAATACATATCACTGTCACCCCCCCACCATATCAACGACAACAAACTGTACACACAACTCAATAGGTATGGCTACAGCATACCAACCAGTGGGGCAGATATTGTACTGTACCACACTTTGTGCAGTGTGCTTGTAGCAATGTTCCCTGTGTGGACAGTATAATTGCTGGCCTGTTACAGACTATTTACCTGCATGCCATTGTCAGGGGCACAATGGTTCCATATATGCCTGTGGTATGCTTGCTATGTGTTTGCTGCAGATCTGACATTCATGTTACAGACTATTCTTGTTTTTATACTTGTTTTCCCACTTTTCTAAGCTAGTATAGTCCAGTGTTCAGGTTAGTGCTGAATTCAGGGCTGTGTTACAAGTTTCTGTGTTTGCCCATACCTTACTTGGATGGAAGGAAGTTTCTCTGTTCACTGTGAGAGAGGGAGCTTTGAGCAGCCTATCTGTCCCTGGAGGAGTGGTTTCAGCCCAGAAATTAGTAGTTTATTGGCCATTTTGGGCTAATTTTATCTCATTCATTTCCCTGCTATAAAACCCACATTTGTGAGGTTTTTGTGCTAGTATACAGCTCAGCAAGCTCCTGTCTGGTGCCCTGCAGAGTTCCACAGCAGCAGAGAGACAAAAGAGAGACTTTGGAGTGATTAAGTATCATTTTCTTTGCATTTTCTTGTTGCCTTTAGATAATTCCACCTAAAACTCAGATTTTCTAGAGTTTCTGTGATTTAAAAAGCTTGTTTCAGCTACAATATTGTACTTAGTTTACTGCTTACACTTTAGCAAAATCATTTTTGTGTTTAAATTACCTGTTTAACTGTTGTAGGCTACACACTCAAGTGTGATAGCCATTTCTGTGCATTTAAAGTGTTTTTTATTGTATCTGCTTTCTTTTCTGAAAAAAAAAACAACAAACAAAACAAAAAATATACTTGTTTTCCTGCCTTTCTAAGCTAGTATAGTCCAGTTTTCAGGTTAGTGCTGAATTCAGGTATGTGTTACAAGTTTCTGTGTTTGCCAATACCTTACTTGGATAGAAAGACATTTTTCTGTTCACTGTGAGAGAGGGAGCTTTGAGCAGCCTATCTGTCCCTGACGGAGTGGTTTCAGCCCAGAAATTAGTAGTTTATTGGCCATTTTGAGCTAATTTCTATCTCTTTCATTTCCCTGCTATAAAACCCGCATTTGCAAGGTTTTGCGCTAGTATACAGCTCAGCAAGCTCCTGCCTGGTGCCCCGCAGAGTTCTACAGCAGCAGAGAGGCAAAAGAGAGACTTTGGAGTGATTAAGTATCATTTTTCTGAATTTTCATGCTGCCTTTAGCTAATTCCACCTAAAACGCTGATTTTCTAGAGTTTCTGTGATTTAAAAAGCTTGTTTCAGCTACATATTGTACTTAGTTTACTGCTTGCACTTTAGCAAAATCATTTTTGTGTTTAAATTACCTGTTTAACTGTTGTAGGCTACACACTCAAGTGTGATAGCCATTTCTGTGCATTTAAAGTGTTTTTTTATTGTATCTACTTTATTTTCTGAAAAAAAAACAACAAAACAAAAAATATACTTGTTTTCCTGCCTTTCTAAACTAGTATAGTCCAGTTTTCAGGTTAGTGCTGAATTCAGGGCTGTGTTACAAGTTTATGTGTTTGCCCATACCTTACTTGGATAGAAGGAAGTTTATCTGTTCACTGTGAGAGAGGGAGCTTTGAGCAGCCTATCTGTCCCTGGAGGAGTGGTTTTAGCCCAAACATTAGTAGTTTATTGGCCATTTTGGGCTAATTTCTATCTCTTTCATTTCCCTGCTATAAAACCCACATTTGCAAGTTTTTTGCGCTAGTATACAGCCCAGCAAGCTCCTGCCTGGTGCCCTGCAGAGTTCTACAGCAGCAGAGAGACAAAAGATAAACTTTGGAGTGATTAAGTATCATTTATCTGCATTTTCTTGCTGCCTTTAGCTAATTCCACCTAAAACGCCGATTTTCTAGAGTTTCTGTGATTTAAAAAGCTTATTTCAGCTACATATAGTACTTATTTTACTGCCTTCACTTTAACAAAGTCGCTTTTGTGTTTAAATTACCTGTTTAACTGTTGTAGGCTACACACTCAAGTGTGATAGCCATTTCTGTGCATTTAAAGTATTTTTTGATTGTATCTGATTTATTTTCTGAAAGAATAGTTGTTTTCCCACCTTTCTAAGCTAGTATAGTCCAGTTTTCAGGTTAGTGCTGAATTCAGGGCTGTGTTACAAGTTTCTGTGCTTGCTCATAACTTTCTTGGATAGAAGGAGGTTTCTCTGTTCACTGTGAGAGAGGGAGCTTTGAGCAGCCTATCTGTCCCTGGAGGAGTGGTTTCAGCCCAGAAAGCAGTAGTTTATTGGCCATTTTGGGCTAATTTCTATCTCTTTCATTTCCCTGCTATAAAACCTGCATTTGCACGGTTTTGTGTGCCGGGTAGCACCAGTTATCTAGGGTATAACTATTCCTGGCTCCACAAAGTCTACTCGTCAACTTGTGTGCAGGGCAGCACCAGTTAGCTGGGGTATAACTATTCCTGTCTCCACAAAGTCTAGTCTTCAATTTTTCCCTTGGAACTAGACAAACCTTCTACTTAAGCACTCAAACCATTCACTTCTCATCCCGGCACTTGCTCAAAACTCATAGCAAGCACTAACAAACCTTAGCACTTGACCCCCCTATACTGTAGACAAGGACAAGGCTCTCTATTTGACCTTACCAGCCAATCAGTAAAACAGTTCACTGTACCTATCCAGGCATGTCCAAAGGGCAGTTTCAGGTGTACTCTCTGGTCCAACTGGTGAAACTGGGCATTTTGAGGCAATGTTACAATTGCCTCATGTACACAGACAGCCGTCTCCTCCTTCCACCAAACACTAATACATGCAAGAGATGCAATTATATGGCCAAACTGGAGGCTAATCTCTCTCAATCCAAGACTGGATCAGGCAGCCAAGAGGAGAAGGGAATTACTTGCATCACACCACCAGTCTCACATAGACCTATGAAACCAGCACCTACATAAAAAATGCATAAATACATGAAAACATACTCAGAAGCTCTAAATAAAAATCTGCAAAAGCAACAGAGACCTCCAAAGCAGACATCCAAGCAACCTCCACCCCCCAACACAAACCATGAAACACATACTTCACAAAACCAGTGTGCCATGCAATCGCAGCCCTTAAGGCAAAATAACATACCCAACATACTAGTAATAGGTGACTCTATAGTCAGGCACACTGACATCACACTCACTAGACTGAAAAAGGAGAAGGTTACTGTTTGCTGCCTGTTGGGTGCCAGGATCCGCGACATAACACAAGCACTCAAGTCACTCCAGAAAAAGTACAAATATTTATCTGCCATTGTCCATGTTGGTGTGAATGACCTGAGCCGTACCTCCCTGGACTACATGAAAAGAGACATGGAGGAGCTCTCTGATCATGTAGCCCAAGCCGGTGTGACCCTGACCCTGAGTAGCATCCTGCCCTCACCAAGAATGATACCATGGTATAGAGAAAAAAATATCAATTTCAACAATTGGCTAAGCTTCTGGTGTCATTCAAAGGGGATCCAGTGCCTGTCAGCCTGGAAGGACATGCTCAACAAGCCATGCTGCTTTGCTAGAGATGGGTTGCACCTGTCAACCTTAGGCTTTCGAATACTGGCCAAGGCTCTTGCCATCCCCATAGTGCCTTTTTTAGGCAAGGCTCAAAAGACAAACCCACCACCGTAAATAGCACAAGTAACAAAAAACTGAGGGTAATGCTACTCAATGCCAGAAGTCTAAACTGCAAAATGCCTGCACTCGAGGCACTCCTCAGTATGGAGAAAATCGATATATGTGCAGTAACAGAAACCTGGTTTAAGGCTCCAGAGAGCACCCCAGCACTACCAGGCTACAACTCAGACCATACATTTCAGCCACAAAACCCAGACCGAATCACAAAAGGTGGGGGAGTATCCATATTCATCAAGGATACCACACCTCCAGGTTAGTGGCAAAGTACGATGCTTCAGAGATCATCCACGTGCAACTAACAACTTGGAAAACTGCTATTCAAATTATAGCTTGCTACAGATCACCCACAATGTCCCAGGACCCCCACTCTGCATGCCTGGAAACACTGGTAAACATAAAGGTCCTACCAAACACCCTGATATTGGGTGATTTTAATTACCCAAACATCAACTGGGAGAACTACTCAAGTACAAACTCCCTTGCCCAACATTTCCTAGAATTTATAAACTCTAACGCCCTGGATAAACTAGTCAACACCCTCACCAGAGGTGACAACATATTGGACCTGGTCATCACCAACATGGGCTACCAGTGTTCCACACTGGAGGTCAACCCCTCACTGGTTAGATCTGAACATAAACTAATCACTCTGGATATCCACATTCCACCACCATACCCGGTCAAAGAAGCCACCGTGAAAAACTTTTCAAAAGCAAACTTCATGTTATTTAAGACTGAGGTGGGAAGTTTCAAAGCCCCCATGCTAAAGGATAACACTGTCCAAGCTGCAAAATCCTTTACTAATGCATTCTATGGGCACCTACAAGAATGCATGGATCGTGTTATCCCAAACAAAACCAAGTCTCACTCCTCCAAGAAAAGGAAACCAGTCTGGTGGACCCCTGCCATAAACAAGCTATACAATAGAAGGAAGAAATTAGTACAGAAGAGTAAAATCCCAAGAAGGGAAGACATCCCTGATCAGTATCAGAAAGAAACTATGTTCCCTCATAAAATCATCCAAGGCTAGCTTCAAAATTGCCATGGACTCCAAAGATAACCACAAGGCATTCTTTAGCTATGTCAAGAATCTAAGTGGCAATTCTCAGATCTGCTCGGAGTTAGTGCAGAATAGCACAAAATACACTGACTCGACCGATATAGTCAATACCCTGGCAGACAGGTTCAGTGCAAACCTTACCCCCTCTCACACCCAAAAGGGCCCATGACTATACCAGAAGAATGTAGTGCCCCTGAAATCACAGACACCCAGGTTAAAACAGCCCTCTCCAAAGCCAAAAACACAGCATCATAGGGACCAGACAGTGTCCCAGGCTGCGTGCTACACAAGCTCAAAGATGAACTAACCCCTCACCTAAACACACTGTTTAAACTCAGCCTCTCCACAGGCTACATGCTCATAGAGTGGCACAGAGCAACAGTTATTCTGATCCACAAAGATGAAGCCACAACTGACCTCAGGAACTTTCACCCTATAAGCCTGATTAGCTTGGTCTGCAAAGCTATGGAGCACATCATTATGGATCTCATTAACCGAGACATTGGGAACCTCCAAACACTGGACCCTACTCAGTTTGGCTTTGTTAAGGGCAGATCATGCCTCCTAAACTTGGTGGACTTCTTTTAGACAGTTACCAAGGCTATAAATGAGGGAAAGGTGGTCCAGACAGCATACTTAGACCTTGCAAAGGCCTTTGACACCATTCCCCACTTAGGTATTATAGACAAGCTCACCAGCCTGAACATAAACCCCTACATCACGAGATGGGTTGCCAGCTGGCTCATGGACAAAACCCACATGGTAAAAGTTGTGGGAGCTAGGTCTGTCTCTAAACCAGTTACAAGTGGCATTCCCCAGTGCTCAGTCCTAGGAACCCTCCTGTTCAGCATATACTTCTCAGAGGTACAGGCAAGCACAGGAGGACTATGGCTGACCAAGTTCGCAGACGACTGCAAACTAAGGGCTATAATTGACTCTCCGGTTGACACAGACATCCTCCAAAAGGGTCTTATTGAGTCAGATACCTGGTGCCAAAACCATGGCCTCAAGCTAAATGCCAAAAAGTGCATAGTCATCCCCTTTGGAAAAAACAAAGTACCCACAAACTACCACATAGGTGGTAGCCCCTTAAATATGGAAGACATAATAAGGGATCTGGGGACCCAAGTAGATAGTAACCTCTCCTTTGATAATCACATTGCCAAAGTGGTTAGAAAATCCTTCTATGTGGCCCACCTAATCACAAAAGGGTTTGCATCCAGATCGAAAGAGTTCATTGGGCCCCTCTATGCATCACTCATTAGACCCATCATAGAGTACAATGCCCCATTTGAGATGTACCTTACAAGACACCTGCAACAACTGGAAAGACCACAGAAGTACCTCGCCAAGAGGATGACTGGCCTCAAGTAGATGCCCTATGCAGCTCGACTTAAGAAACTCCAGCTGTACTCAGTTGTATACTGCCTCCTCAGAGGTGATCTCTGCCTGACGTACAAGGCCATGTCCACTCCAGAATTGATGGACATGCTCCACCTAAAGAAAACCATATCCCCTTGAGCCACATGCTCCAGGGATCTAAACCTCACCACAAAAATAAATAGGACATGCTGGAGGGATAGATTCCTGTTCCAGAGACTTCCCATGCTCTGGAACGTGATTCCAATCTACATTAGGCAGAGCTCCTTGCTAACCCTCTTCAAGAGAAACCTTGCCGAGTGAATGGGAAATAGAAAGTTTACCCTAGGAATCACTTCAACGGCTCTGCTGGACAGAGGCACAGGGAACTAATCTAAGGGGGTGGCGAAAGCCAACACATTCTGGCTAGGCTTATAAATGCCTTCGGGCAGATAGCCTAGTACCTACCTATGAACCTATGAACCTATTCACCTGCATGCCATTGGCAGGGCCACGATGGTTCCATATATGCCTGTGGTATGCTTGCTATGTGTTTGCTGCACATCTGACATTCTGTGTTATTGTGTTATCTATGCATGCTGTTGGACATGTTCTGGGATGTGTAGACTATTACTACCAACATATGTTCTATAACAGTGACACACTAGCATGTATATGTACGATTGGCCAGCAGAACCACCTATCCAAGCTCATCTGTCCATGTTACAAGGCCACATCACATGTGTGACCTGCCCTAGGCCCTCCTCATGTACTAGTCCAGCAATACCGTCAGGTGGAACCATATCAGGATATGTTGTTCCCTCCCCCCGGGGGCACAAACAGACATGTTCCTGTCCCCTGAGGTCAGGCCCAGGGTCTGTTCCATAATGGGCTCCACATGCACATGTGAGATGTGCTACATCACCTTAAGACAGCCAGTACACATTCACATGGCTGACATGCTTCTCCTGCTCAGCCTCCTGGCCAGGCACCTACAGGACATGGACTGCTGTTGTGAGTAGCAGTGGGTGGGAGGCTTGTTCCCATTGTGTCCATATTGGGGCCCATGGGGCATCCATATCACAGACCACACACACCATCCAGGGTGTTTACCCACCACATGTGTCACATACCACCCCTGTAGGCTGTCCTCGATATCTACCAACCCTGACCACCTCCACAACTATACCTGCCATACTTCCCCATATTCCCATTCCATACTTAACAGACAAGGGCAGTGTGGTCCCAACAAGGGGTTCACATGTGACATACCTATCCATGTTGCACACACTGACAGCTGTAGATAACTGTGTGTATTGCTATGTGTGCTGTTTCCTCACACATAGCATGCAGCACTGTGGTGGTAATATAGAGGACATATGTTTGCATACATATATGTTTGTGTGTGTTTGTATATATGTAAACATGTGCATATAGGTGTATATATATATATATATATATATATATATATATATATATATATATATGTGTGTGTGTGTGTGTGTGTGTGTGTGTAGATAGTATATATATATATATATATATATATATATATATATATATATATATATATATATATATATATGTACACATATGCATACCTGTATGTGGGGTACATTCAGACATCAGGTCCACAATCTCACAACACCTTCCTGCACAGCTGCACTGTTTTGCCTTGCTACAACACAGACAGGTGCCACATATGGATGCAGCCTGACATTAGGGGGGGTATATGTAGGGCCAGATTGCAGGTAACCCTACCACACACCTATGGCATTCCTGCATGCTACAATACAGGTTAACCTGAATATCCTGCAAGAGGTGGGCTGTGGAACCCATGTGTCCATCATTATGGCATTACTTCCACCACCAGCTATTGGCCACAGTAATATATATACTTCCCATTACACAACACACACTGTGATGGCTTACATCTTATCAGTCAGCTGTGCACGGTTGATGAGTATGGCCCACTACCCAAAGGGACTGTTGTCCTCAGCAGTTGTTCAGCTGAACATCATTACAACAACACCCAAAGGCACATATAAATCACTCCACATCATCTATCCCATTATTATGAACCAAGTACTCAGTCAATTACATGCATATATACTTCACATACCTGTTCTGGGAATGAAGTCTCTTCTGGATGGTTTGCTTGATGTTTTTTTTTTGTTTGCCCCTTACATGCTCTGTCTCTCTCTCTCTCTCAGTCTCTCTCCAGTAAATGGAATGAGCTGCTTTGCATAGATTGCAGCATGGCTTTTGTGAGTGATGCACATGATCAGTTGATAGCCTCTGCACCATTCAGTGTCCCCCACTTGCTACCTGCATGCAGCATGCTGTGTAGTACTTCCAATTACTACTGTCTTGGAAACCAACAACTATAAATCCATACATCATGTGGGTGTGGTCCCTTTACCTTTCCTGAATGATGGACATCCTTTCTGTGTGTGGGCAGCAGTGTTACAGACAGCAGGTAGCAATACCTCTTACAGAAGACCCTGCACACTCAGGCCAGCTACATATTTGTAGGAGGTTCCAGAACTACAGACAGAGTGTGAGTAGTTTTGTTGCATGCATTGTATAGCACCAGTGTTACAGGGTTTGTGTGTACATACTAGTTTAATGTGGAATGCAGTCTGTCTGCATAGCTCTCAATTGTGGGCCTATCCACTTGATTGCCAGAGGTGTGCCTATTATATTTTGGCTGTCCACCACACAGGTCTTGTGTCAGATATATCACTGGCAGTGTGTGTGTTGAGTGCTATCAGTACATGGCTACATCCATTTCTGTTTCTAACTTCATATTTCTGACTAAGAGTATGTTGCAGACTATCCTATAACTCCAGCTACTTGCTTAGTGTATGACAACAGTTCTACACATATGGGGCTATGTTCCAGTCTCTGTCCTCTACCTAGATACAGGGCTTTGTACATATGACATGCTGTCAGGGGTTGTTATATAGTGGGCTGTGAGTATGTCATGCTGCCATTCCTGCCATCATTCCACTGCTGTTGTATCCCACACACATATAGTGGGGGTTAGGTCAATATATGTGTGGGTTTTACCTACACAATACATGTGTGCCCTTATGTACTCCAGAGACCAGTGAATGTAACAGTGGTATATGGCCTTGTATTATTGAGTCTGACGGGGATGCACCATAACTAACCTAGGCTGTTACAACATGTGGGGTATCAGGGGTAAGCTGCCTTAAGGTATCTGGATGTACATTACCATACAATTTACCTTGGGTAAATGCAGGCCTACTGCTTCCTGCCATGCAGACTGTTCTGTTTGTCAGTGTGATTGAGATGGTGTCAGTTATGCCTTGTTATGTAACAGATACATCCCATTGTGTCAACTGAGGTCTTTACCCCCTAGGAATTGTGTACAGAGTGTAGATAGTGGTTGCTGGACTATACATCTGCATTACTTACTGTTGATTGGTATTCTGCGGCCTGGTCTGTCTTTACAATTGTACTACTTGAAGGCCTCGGCCTGGACAGCAACATATGTAAACCTTTCCAGACTACTGTTTTAATATAACTGTTTCACAGGTGCATTACTCTGTTTATATGTATGTCAATGTTTAAACAGCTATATGGCATGGCATATAGAACTCTAATAGTATACAAATAAAGCTTTCCCATGTATGAAAACCTGTGTGTGGTGTTATATCCTTTGACCTTTCTGTGGGTATATGTTGCAGGCAAAAATTGTCATTTGTATGGGTGGCTCATACAGTGTCCAGTTGGTAAGATGGCAACTGTAGGCATAGTGGCTGTTCTGTATTGTGTGCACCTTCTTCCTATACATATCTCTGTGTGTGTATGTGTAGTTTATATATATATATATATATATATATATATATATATATATATATGTATATATATATATATATATATATATATATATATATATATATATATATATATATCTGCATATATGTATCTGTGTATATGTATCCTACGAAGGTTGATTGCTTCCACATTGTACATTTCCTATGGTAGCCAGACTGTACTGCATGATATGTTACTCATACCAGCCTGACATCATAGAGAGAGAGAGAGAGAGAGAGCTGTAGACATATATATCTATAGATGTATGCATATGTATGTATATATGTTTATATATATATATATATATATATATATATATATATATATATATATATATATATATATATATATATGGGTCTAGGACTATTCATTGAAAGCACATTTCACTGAAACTCAAATGACTGTGCACAAATCACTGAAAGTTCAATTCACTGAAAACACAATTCACTGAAACACATTTCAGTGAAAGTTATATATGGCCTTTTCCCCACTGTAGTGCGACCCTGGAGTTAGTATATATAGTAAGTGGGGTGTGGGGGGCATAGTTTGGATATATATTATGTTCTGAAAAGAGCAATTTATTGGAATTGCAAGTATCCATGTATATAGTTCAAAATATTTAAAATAGGAGTGGGGCTACAACCCTCCACACCTCCCAATGTGGGGGTGGTGCCCCCCACTCCCCTTACTATATATACTAACTTCAGGGTCGCACTACAGTGGGGAAAAGGCCATATATCACTTTCAGTGAAATGTGTTTCAGTAAATTGTGTTTTCAGTGAATTGTGCACAGTCAAATGTGTTTCAGCGAAATGTGCTTTCAGTAAATAGTCCTAGACCCATATATATATATATATATATATATATATATATATATATATATATATATATATATATATATATATATATATATATATATATATATATATATATATAACTACATATATAGACATATCTAGATATTAATATATATATATATATATATATATATATATATATATACATACACACACACACACACACACACACACATACACATACATCTACATGTTGAAATACATTTCCTGTACTGTTGAATTACTGGGCTGGATGATATGTTCATGAAAACATCAGGGTTATGTGTAGCTGATATGTCTTAGTGGGAAATCACTTTGGCTATGGTGTGCAGGGTCCTGGGTTCGAGCAAAGGCTATTTATTTTGTTGCTGGGCAGAACAAGGGCTGTTGGATACAGAGTGATTAAGGCACTTTTAAGCAGTTGTGAGCAGGTTTGCGTGGAGGGTAAGCACCGCTAACTTCTGGTTACAGTTTGTTATACTCAGTTAGCTTGTGAAGTGCTCAACCTGTGTAGGCATTGCTTACCCGCATGCAAACATGCTTAAACCTGCTTACTGCTGCTTAAAAGTGCTTTCTCCTGCTTACCCCCACGCTAATTTCTTTAAAAGAAAAAAAAAGGGTTGATAGGAAAGTGAGGAAAAAGGGGCACAAAGAGGGAAAGACAGTGGGGAAAATAGCTAGGGATGTGCAGGGGGGTGTAAGAAAGGTCCACAGCTCCCCATTTCTTCTACAGCAACAGCTGTGCATATACACTGAATTTTGAGGTTGATTTGGACACTCAACCCCTGGGAGAGGGGTGAGGACAACA
Organism: Protopterus annectens; assembly: GCF_019279795.1. NCBI lineage: Eukaryota > Metazoa > Chordata > Ceratodontiformes > Protopteridae > Protopterus > Protopterus annectens. The sequence goes on from NC_056740.1 coordinate 32,382,342, forward strand.
ATAATATGTTATGATGCCAATTAGACCAGATTACATGTGTCCAGTGGACATGTGTGTAAATTGGACAGCTATGTATGGGGCAAGTTTTTTTTGGGTGGAACAGGTTGCCCTTTTTTTTCAGATGAGAGTGGGATGTTGGGGAGGGATAGTAGGTATATTTGGGGAGGTAGGTTGGCTAGGTTAACAGACAAGACAAACAATGCATACAGGGGTGGTATATGACACATGTGGGGGGTAAACACCTTGATGGGGAGGGGTGTTGGGAAATAGAAAGCCCATCAGCCCCCTAGTGGAAACAATGGGACTGAGATCCCCACCCATGGGAAGTCACCACTGCACTTTCACAGCCCCGAAGTGTGCTGGGGGCTGAGTTGGAGAGCCAGGCAGACCCTCTAGTCATGACACACAGCCCTCGAGCTGGCGTAGAAAATCTCCAAACTGCTCATTGAGCTCTCTATGCACGATGACCTGGACCTGGAGATGGGTGACAGCTTCCTGTCCACACCCGCTCCTGGGGGGCAAGCCCCATCCCCTGAGGCAGTTCCACCTGAAGGTGGTGCAGGACCAACGGATGAGGAGGTCCCAGGTTGGGCCCCAGACATACTGGTGCACAGTGCCATGGCCAGCTGAGGTAGGGACAGGTGTGTCCACTGGGACCCGCATTCTCATACATACGATGGTGTTTATAGTGTATCAACATATGTGGGTTAGTAATAGTCACATTCCAGGGTTAGGTATAACAGCATGCATAGATATTCCCATTAATCCAGACACCAGATATGGAACAGTTGCATAGCAAATGGATCACATGCATATATCGAACCGCAGTGGTAATAACAACAGCATGCAGGTACATTGATGGCACCATGCCACCAATGTTGGAGTATTTCAACATAGCACATGCATAGAAACAGATTTAAATAATTATCAACCAATAGGACATATGTCCCAACATAACAGTAGAGTCATCACATACTAGTTGAGATGGGCATTTAGTGTATTGTTGGAGATATGGTGGGGGGGAGAAAGATGTCAATTAACAACTAATATATTCCTGTAGTTCACATTACTTTCCTAGTCGGTGCTGTTATCTTTACCTTACAAGTATTACTACACCACCCTATTGCCTTAGTTTGGACAGTGATATGGCTGTCGACATCTTTATACATGAACTGGTTTTAGCTGCAGTATACACCTCTTACCTGGTATACCTGTGGAGGAATTGTTTGTTAACACTAACTGTTTCTACACATACTCCCAGATTCCAGGTTGATGTTATGCACATACCTGTCCATCTCTTTTTGCATGGACTCTGGCCATGTCTTGACCACATGCAGGTGAACCGGGACATATGTAGACTATTGTTCTCTTCAACCTTTAGTGACTTACAAAAAGGATTTCCTACACAGTTATATTATGTAGCACAGTGTGGGTGACAGTGATCAGTGATACCTTATTATTCAGAGCAACTGCAACACTCACAATTCCATACAATACCAGAGTAAACAGTACCAGTACAGGGTATCATGCTTTGATTTCTCGGCACATTCTTCATATCTGTTGTACATGTGGGAGCAATATTTGTTAGCACTACCTGCATGTTGCCACACAAAGTACCAGATTTCACATTAGTATTATGTACGTACATCTCACTCTGTTACTGTACACACTCTGGTCACAGCTTGACAGCATGGGGGTATAGATGGGACATACTTGGCTTATTACTTTCATAAAAGTTTGGGGAGTTGCTAAAGTGTCAGGTTTGTTCTCATAGATGTCTGTCAATCAGTTGTATTTCTTGTTTGCTGCCTAAACATCTGGGATCATCCCACTGATTTTCTAGGGGGACAGGGTGACAGTCAGTAGATATGGGCTGATTTACTGAACATTCTGGACATATCTGTACAGTTGCGGGGTATGATTCTGTATGCAGCCTACTACCACTCCCAGGATTCAGACCATGGCTGTGTCTGCTAAAAATAAAACACTGTCCATCACAGTTGTGTGCGCTATATAGATATTGCTGTATATCTCTTGTTTGATTTCTGTCTATAATTCTCCTCTGGTTTTACATTCTGACTTTGTATTACAACACTCTTATATAGGATTTCCTAGACAGTTATACTATGTCACACAGTGTGGGTGACAGTGATCAGTGATACCTTATTATTTAGAGCAACTGCAACACTAACAATGCCATACAATACCAGAGTAAACAGTACCAGTAAAGGGTATCAATCTTTTATTTCTAGGCACAGTGTTCATATCTGATGGACCTGTGGGAGTAATGTTTGTTAACAGTACCTGAATGTTGCCACACAAATTACCAGATTCCACATTAGTATTAATATACATTATTGTACAAATGTTAATTCTGAATACAATAAGTTTGATTTTTTTTTTTATAATATTTTCCTGATACAATATATTTTTATGTTGCTCTTTATTGCATCTTATGTAATTAGTTACTATGTCTTTGTGGAGCTTTTCTCCCCGGGCCTCTGCTGAAAATGGAAATATATCCAGTTAGACTAGCCCGATTAACAAATGTAAAAATAAAAAAAAAAAAAAAAAAAAAAAAATTATGCACATACATCTCACTCTGTTACTGTACACACTATGGTCACAACTTGATAACATGGGGGTGTAGATACTTGGCTTATTACTTCCATAACATATTGGGGAGTTGCTAGAGTGAAAGGTTTGTTCTTATAGATGTCTGATGATCAGTTGTAATTCTTGCTTGCTGCCTAAACATCTGGGATCATCCCACTGATTTCCCAGTGGGGCAGGCAGCAGATATGGGCCGATTTACGGGACATTCTGGACATATCTATACAGTTGTGGGGTATGATACTGTATGCAGACTTCTAACAATCCCAGGATTCAAACAATGGCTGTGTGTGCTAAAATGTAACAGTTCACGTCTCAGTTGCATGTGCTATTCGGATTTTGTTGTTTGTCTTTTCACTATTTTCTCTCTATGTCTCTCTCAGTTGTACTAAATGACCTCTGGGGATTACACCAGCCATATACAGACATTCCTACACATTCTATTCATGTTGCACAGTGTGAGTAACAGTGCTAAGTACAAAAGTACTATTATGTGATTGCAAATCTACACTACCATATGATACCAGAGTATACACATGCAGTCCAGCAGTTAGACCTTTATTGTCAAGCTATTATGCTTTTATTTACATACAAACTATATGATACTCTTCCTGTCATATTCTCTGGTGTATGCAGTACTTGCCTTAAACAATATTGGTTTTATACAGGCAATTGACTTACTAATACAGCTAGATTTATTTCCTATGACAGTACATGCAAGAGTATTACTAACGTGCCTCGAGTCGCAACCTCTCCAAGCAACAGCCATGGGCCTCCTGGTTTGCAGTCCACTCACTTGTCACTGTGAAGGACATAAGAGGAATATTTAGCCATACCTATCCATAATATACATGAGCTGGTAATTATAAAACAGGTAGTGGAATGATACCTACATACAGCTGGGACCTCCACTGTCCTCTTAGTCTCTTGGATCCACTGAACCAAGAGAGCCCCCTTATGCCGCTTCAGGTCAGCATAGTTATGCCTGACCTGCTCACCAGTTTGGGGTATGCCAGGGGCACTGGTGAGATCACAGGGGAAATGGTCTCAGGCTTTCGCCTTGTATTGGGAATCCTGGTACTGGCCCTGCAGCAGTCTCTGCTCATGGTCTTTGACAAGGATTCCTGCTATGACTCTGAACTCCTGGATGCTCTAGCACTGCACCCAAAAGCGCACTCCCTCTCCCCTTCCTGACATGGTGCATATAAGGGGAAGCTACAACCATTGATGAGATGCATTCCCACCTGTTGGGTTTAAGTTGGGCTGAATTCCCTCACTTTGCCATGATTGGTTGGTTTTGAAAAGGCTAAGCTATGGGCAAACCTGCTTACCTAAGGTTGGCATTGTTTAAAGGGGTATACCACTGGGCAAATTGAGTTAGCTGGCCTACACATTGCTTACATCAACTAAGCTGGCCTGTGCAATGCTTAATATTAATATTAATATTTACTTTGCATTATATTTGCTTTTTGGCATTGATTTATCATTCATTACATCTTATATATATGGCTGGTATTCATGATTCCTGTGGTTGTACACTGTATGGGGTCCTTGTGTTTAATAGGGGACTGCAACACTCTATTACAATTACACCTCACATCTAGGCTTACTGTTGTACTCCATTTCACATATTTATGTTGTGTAGTGGGTTGTAGAACATATGACTGTATACTGATTCTTTTCACATGATCAGCTTGATTTTGCTATAGTGAGGATTTGTTTGATGATACCTCATTCTTATGTACTTCTGTGATGGCTTGGTGGTTAACTACTGTGTCTGTAGTAAATAGGGTCCTGGTTTCAAGACCTGCAAGGCTGTTTATTTTGTTCTGGGCAGTAAAAGGGCCATTGGATACAGTGTGATTAAGGCACTTTTAAGCACTTATAAGCGGGTTTGCGCGAGAGTAAGCACTGCTCACCTCCGGTTAATGATGCTTACAGAGAGTTAGCTTCAATATTGCTTAACCTGTGTGTGCATTACTTACCCCCACACAAACGGGCTTAAACCTACTTACTAGTGCTTACATATGCTTACTTCTTCTTACTACTGCTTAATAATGCTTTCACTTGATTACTAGTGCTTAATCCCGCTTACCACTGCACTAATTTAGACTGTAATGTCTAATGGTTCTTGGGGAGGTGGGGGATTTGGAAGCTGTATGGAGGTATCATTCATTACACATTTCACCTTCCATTTGTATCCCTGATTCCTGTGATTATCTGTGGATTTTGCAACATTATGACACTGATACCTCACATCTGCATTTAATGCAGTACTCCAGTTTACAATTATATGTTATTTAGTAGGTTATGCAACTAAACAAATTGGTCATAATGTGATTTGACATGGAAAATGGAATGTGCTGCAGTGGGACTTGAACCGGAAATGACTGCTCGCAAGGTGAACACTCTGCCCACTACACTATTACTATGCCGATTCATTTGCATATATCTTCCTTTTTATCCTCTTCTGCCCTTTAAGCTGCATTAACCATAGCTAAGCAATGGGCAAACCCATGCACCTATGGTTTAATTTAATCTGTTTCATAAAAAAAATGGATCCTTATATTGTTTGTGTTTACTATTGCTCTTGTATATGTGGAAGGATATTGCTGGGGGTATGCAGACACCTATGAGCAGTCTCGCTCATTCTTTTGGGCTTTCTGCTGTACTTCATTGCAGGGAAATGTATATTCTGAGAGCTCTGCTCTCAGACACACCATCTGCACTCTACCATGCTCCATATAAGATTAAGAGCTCAGGCAGCACACCTTCATTAATATCCATGGTGCGCTGCTGTCCTCCTCCTGAACGGCCACTTCCATGCAGGAGTAAGCTAGTCCTGCACAGAGGATTAGTAAATCCGGGGGACTGTGTATTTATTTTAACTGTCACTGTTTTTTATTCCTTGGTTCTGTTTTGTAATATATACTTAATCCATTCCTTTTATTGTTACCCTACAGATGTACTCATAGGAATTAAGAATATCATATGTTGTTATTTGAATTGTTCTGGCTCAAGTTGGCAGACTTAATTCATATTTATGTTAACACTGTCCTTTGCAATAAAGAATTTTTGTTTGAAAAAAACATAAAAAGTATATAATTATTAATTTGCTATAATAATAATTTTAAACACTGTGTTATGCAAACTGTATTAACGGTATATCTGTGTTAGCCACACAGCCTGTGATTATGGGATGTAACAGCAACAAAAAAGCCACATGGTGCCTAAATGTACACATGCCAGCATTGCAGTTCTCATGACACAATATATGAAGCTTACTGTAACTAAAACAAATTGTACAGATATTCATAGTACTACATACACCTGAAGAAAAATAAAAATGATTACAAAAGAGGCACATCACCAGTATATATAACTACATTTACTACAAACCAATATTGCAGAACATCTCAGACACGCACTATAATAAAACTTAAAGTAACAAAATTCAGCTCTGAAATAACTTGAATAGTTGACACATAAGCCACATTGGATGATGCAGTGGTGCAGCGGTAGTGCTGTCACCTCACAGCAAGAGAGTCTCTGGTTTGCTTCTGGGCTGGAGTGCCTTCTGTGTGGAGTCTGCATGTCCTGTCTGTGTTCATGTGGGTTTTTTCTGGGTACTCCAGTTTCCTCCCACATTACAAAAACATATTTCTCCCAGGGCCTCTGCTGAAAATTAGCTTCGTTCCAAGTCAGACTTTCCTGGTAAACAAATGTTAAATAAATAAGCTTAATTCATTAACACCTATTGGGTGTGAAATGCCACACCTCTAGCAGCCTTCATATACCCTAATATTTGTTTACCAGGATACTGCACTGGTTAGTGGTGGTCATTTTCAGGTATAGCCAAATTCAGTACAGAGCATTTTGTGATACAGAGGTACAAATGCAAGTGAAACAAATGCAATTGTCTTATAAAATGTAAATGCTATTAAAAAGAAACAAGCAGCAATCATAGCAGTAAAAAAGTATCCTTCATAATGATAATAGTCATTCAAAGTCTTTACATTAATACCGCAGTGTAGTATAATGCACACAAAGATATGCATTTCCCTTTATAAAGTTTTATTAATAAATGTTCATATTTTGGCAACTGTGTAGCCTAACCCCATAGGCTGGTATTCACAGTCCTGGGTTTCAGATGTTCATAGCAGTAACCTGAGAAGTGTGGCGCTACATCTATATGCAAATACTTTCAGCAGATTTCATTCATGCTGACTACAGAACTGCACACACATGACTACTTATGGGGCAAAAGCATAAAGTACTTGAAGACAAGTGTTTAGCTGAGGCCAGTTATGTGTATAAGGTACTGTAAGTGCTCACTTATTACTGCAGTTTATAGAGATAATCATAAAAGTGCCTCATTTGCATACACAGCATGTAAAGGATCCTGAATTTACATGAACAAGTTTAACAGTGTTATATTAACTTGGGATTACTGTAGTTATGTGGCAAATTGCTTAGGAAATTAGTGACTTTTAAAGTAAGAAAAAAATAATAGAAAAATTGGAAAGTAATATGAAACAATTCAAAAAGAGGCAAAATTATTGAGTTCACTTGAAGAAGGGTTTCTTTTGATATGATGGCCATACTACAATGGAGTTGATGAATACTGTAAGCTATCATTTGTAAGTGGGAAATCATTAGAGCAGCAATGGAAATGATTAGTGATCAGTGAGAGACATTATTTACTTTGGTGTCTTTTAGTGATTTTGCATACACAGTAGTAATGCAATGATTCAAATCTGAAGTACTGAAGTGGCAATGATGTTTTGTTGGTTGAACATACGTCTTTACTGGGAGATTCTTGAGGGTCACTGATAAGTGAGAATTGACAGCATTATGATCAGAAGAATGTGATATGGGCTTATGAAAGGATAGACATGTTAACAAACTGCTTTCTTTACTGCTGTGAATGTATTTATGATAGTGCAAGCATTACTTCAGCACATCTTTACTTGGCTGGACTCTGCATGTGTATATAATTATGGGTTGGCATTCTTTCATTGTTGTGTTGTTTGACTGATGATTTTGTGTATGACTGTGGCATTTTATGTGTAGTAATGATAAAGAAAAGGGGATTAAGGCAGAGAAAGGACAATTTAAATCATTTTTACAGGGATAGCAATGGGAACAGCTAAACTAACAGAAGGCGTGTGGACTGTAAAGTATATATAATAGGCACAACTCTGTTTTTTTGCAAAGAATTTGCAGATGGAGCAGAAATTTGACTATGAATCACAAGTAGGGGAGAGAATGCTTCATTAGCATGTGCTGGGTTACATCACTTCTCATTTGCATCTCATTAAAAGTTAATTTGCTTTGACTTATTCGCAGTCATCATGCATTAATGTAAGTGGCCTCTATGAATAGTGGCTTAGCTGCGCTTATTCATATACAGCGTGGATGGGCATAACACATTCGTGCAACGACTATGAATACCATCCATAGTATCAAAATACTTTCTTAGCCAGAAATTAACTTTTATGTGATAGTAACACATTCATTTCTTCTTGCTTGTTTTTGATATTTACAGAAATCTGAAAAATTATGCTTATTTGTATAACTCACTATGCAATGCTAAATATTTTTCAAGATGTACAACCTGTAGTATAAATACCAGTGACAATTTTCTACAACATAATCTAAGGTTTAACTTGATGTCATACAGTTGTTAAATTACTTGGTTTTGGAATATCGCATATTTTTATAGTTACTGGTAAACGACTAGCAATACCTCCAATATAATGTACTATAAATAGAAACGGACAATAGGCCGGACTCATAAAGATCACCACTAAGTCTACACAAAGTGTACACTAAGTGTAGCTTTTCAGATTGAATAGACAGCACAGGCAATACAGCAGGAATAATCTTAAATACAGAAAGTGTACACTTAGTGGTAACCTTTATGAATCCCAAGGAATGTCTTTTTCTGTCTCCCACCACGACAATTTTCGACCACACCTCTCAATAACATGTAGTCTATTAGTTCAGAAAATAAAGATAACGAGTGGTGAACAGAGATTAATATTTCTAATGCAGGACATCCTAGATAAACAGTTTTGGTGCTGCTTTATTACTTACACCCTGTTCTTTGTAATGGACCCTCTTGTTAATTGGCAAGGGAGGCCAACCCTAAAAATGTGAGCCTGCCATCAAGTGATATGCACTTAATTACAGCTCTTGCAAGTGGTAACATTCTGTGGTACGTGCCAAGAAATGAGGAAGTTCATTTATGTGATTTGAATCAGCTGCAGTTTTTCTCTAGCATTCAATCTCTGCCACAGAATATGCTTATGTAAGAAATAAATGTTGCTTAAATTAAAAGTGTCACATTGGCTTGTGACCGAATAATTTCGTGATGAATATTGATTAAATTTTATGTACTATCAGGAATAAAATAAGTGACTGCTACAAATTCAAATGCAATCTGGCTTGGCACTGCCAGTTTCTGAGTTAAGTGATATTAATTTGGAAAGTCCAGTATTACAATGTTTTATTAGAGAACACATCTGCTACTTTTCAACTTGAACACACTGTATTATGCTGTATATGTTCAAGAATAACATTTAATTCACTGTGCTCACTGCTTAAAGTAAACACACATCTATTTTGTTTTGAAACAGAGCACACACATTATCTAAGTCATGTAACATAAATAAGATTTAAAGGACCTCTTTAACCCCCTGAGGCATGGGTACCATAAAGGCACTGGGATAGTAAGTTGTCAAAATAAGGGGAACTGAAAGGCAAGTCAGAGATGACTCACAGCAAAAGTCAAGTAATATAAATAGGATTTAAAGGGCCTCTTAAACCTACTGAGGCATGGGGCACCACAGAGGCATCAGGATAGTAAGTTACCAAAATAAGAGGAATGAAACGCAAGGATCTCAGCCAGAGATGGCTCACAGCACACCTCTGGAACCAACAGCAATCAATGAGTGGCACAGCAGAGGACATAGGCCAGTATGGCATAAATAGCTTTTGAGGTAAGGGAAACTATGTCACATAAGACTGCATAAACAAGGACTAGTGCTTTATGGATGTGAGCAAAATGGTATAAAATGATTATGCCAAGGGACAAGTTTAATGTCACAGTAAAAAGACATTCTGGCTATTAACCATTCAAAAGAGCTTTACATGAGCTGTAGGAAGTACAAGATACAATTATTTCATGAGTCCAGGAAAAATGAAACCAGAACATGAAAAAACAAAGTCAGAACTGCAGGCTGTGATTATAAATGTTTTGGTCTTGTCATGCCTGACATATCCAGGGACTAGTTCTGACTCAAGTAAAAAAAAAAAAAACTCCAGTTATTCCAACCAAGTCCTGAAATATAGCCCACTGTTTCTCCTCAACAACAGTTCCATCATGGAAGCCTTCTGCCCATTTGCATTAGCCATCCTCTTCCCACTAAGATATACATAGTCAGTGGACTTCCTTCCTCCTTTTCTAATGGTAGACAAACCAGTATATCTTCAAAGGTCAGCAGAGTTTTCAACCACTGAGCCTCTTTTTACCAAAATGCCAAAATAGTGCATCCAAAATACAAAGCACTTAGAACCTCTGCAGGAATATAAACCGCTACTTTTATTTATTTACTTACGTATTTATGTATTTCTTTCTTCATTTATACATTTGGTAATGCTGTGGGTGGGCTGGATAAATAACCCTTTTCAGCCATGACTCAGGCAATAGGCATGCAGTACAGAAATATAATAATATAAATTATATACAATAGCTTCAACTTTGTGTTAAATGTTTTTCAAGACTGTGCCCAGTATAGAAGATTACAATTGGATCTCCGATCATAGACAATTTATTATATATTTGAGATATAGATGTCAAGAAATTCACATTAAGAGCAGAGCAAAGTAAAGCTCAAGGGATGACTCTTGATATCCATGCTGAGCATACATAATAAGAGTTATGACTGGAGAGCCCTGACCATTAGCTTTGTGGTACACAGAGCTTTATCTGTTCTGCGTACTACCAGTTATAGAGAAAAAGTGTAGGGGCATGAAGTATTCTGGAGTTTTGAAAACCATAATAGACTTAGAGCTGCCACATAGATGGAGGGCAGAAATTAAAAGTCCCTCTGAGGAACTGATGACTTTAAAACCATAGACACCTGCTTAGTACACATTTTGTTTAAAAGTATGACACAGTGAAGTACCTAAAGTTTTTATTAGCATCTGTTATTTTATGTGGGGGCCTGCACTGGCTGATGTTATGCTCAAGTGTAAGACAAGAGCTTACCAATGCTTAGAGGTTCATAAAAAAAATAGTTAAGCACCTTTCTGACATCAACAAAATGCCTGCTTTTTTCATAATCATAATGCTCCAGTCAATGCATTTTCATATGTTGGCTAAATCCTTTTCCATCCCCATAGTTCCTTTTTTGGCAATGTCAGCCTATAAAAGCTTCCAATATAACAAAACAGAATCCTCATAATATAATGGCACAGCTGCTCAATGCTTGGATCCTTAACAAAAACAAACAAACAAACAAACAAACAAAAAAACTCCACTCTCTGCAAGCATTCCTTACCTTGTAAAACACTGATACCTGTATCATCATGGAGACCTGGTTCAAGACCAGTGAGAGCACTTCAACAGTGGAGGGCTTAAATGCCTACAACACATTCAAGCTTGCCACACTAGATGAAGACACTAAAGGTGACAGTGTCTCCATATTCTTAAATAAAATCACATACACACTCATTAGACAATATAATAACTTGGAACTCCTTCAATGCCCAACTTACTCTCAACAATACCCCTTCTCATATCACAGCTATCTAAAGGATCACCTCTGTGTTCCCCTCTGCCCATGCTCCTACCTAGGTAGTATGACAACACCATGTGTTAAGCCAAACACCATTCTTCTACATGGCTTCAAATACCCCTCCATCAACTGGGAGACTTTTACATCCTTGAAAGTGTATGCTCAGAAATTTCTGGACTGAAGTAATACAAACTCTCTGGATCATTAAGTCCACACTCCAATCAGGAGAGATTAAATCTTGGATTTGTTCCTTACCAATATGGGACAGCTCTGCTACCCACCTATTGTAACCTTCTTCCTGGTCAAATTGGACCACAGATCAGTTATATTCATCTTAAGACTGAAGCCATAAACATCTTCCAGTGCCTTCGTATTCATAAACTATGTGAAGGCTAATCTACGAAAACTGACTGATGACCTGACTAAATTGAAAAGCCCCATCCACATCAATGAACACACCCTTTATGCAGAATCCTTTAGTGTCAGGTTAATCATTGTATAGATACAGCTGTCCTCTTTAGAAATAAATACAATGCAGCAATCAAAATTAAACCACTATGGTACAACCCTAATATAAACAGGCTCATTAATAAAAGAGAAAAAAAAACTCATTTCACACAAAAATAAATCTAACTCTCAAGAAGCCAACAATGCTCTTACTAATCTAAACAAGGAACTCCAAATCCTGATTAAATCAACCAGACTAAATAAGGTGAAATAGTCACCCTGGTGAAAGATAGCCACAAAGCCTTCTTTAGCTATGCTAGAAATCTCAGAAACAATGTCCAACACTTTGCAGGGCTAATTGTAATTTATATCACATACTCAGATCAAGAGGATATAACCAATCTACTAGCAGACAAATTCAGCTCCATCGTCAGCCCTCCCTCCATACCAATATCGTCAGATCAAATAACCAAATATACACCCCCTCAAATCACCACAAAATAATTTTTTTCAAGGGCAAGAACACTACATTTATGGGACCAAACATCATACTAGGCTGCCTGTTGGCTAGTCTGAACCATTAATTGTCAGATCTACTATGGAGGCTATTCAACATTAGCCTCAAAACATGCTTTGTACTGGGGAAATAGAGGCCAGCAACAGTCATCATTTTCCACAAAGTTGGGGCTACAAATAATTATAGACCCATAAGCCTGACCAGCCTCTTCTGTAAGGCTATGCCAGCTAAACCTAGCTGACTTTTTGAAAAAGTCACTGAGGCAATGGATAAGGGCAAATCAGTGTACCCTGCCAATTTGGACCTTGCAACAGTGTTCAGCACTATCCCACATTCAGGCATCATAGATAAGCTTTCTGAGCTAAATGTTAACTGCTGTGTGACTGGATAGTAAACTGGCTCATAAATAGAACACAAGAAGTAAGGCTGGCTTTCTTTACCTCCTCCAAAATATTTGTCACTGGTGGAGTGTCCCAGGGTTCAGTAATTGGCCACTTCTTTTTGGCATTTACTTCTCAGATCTCAAAGCTTATATTTAGGGATTGTGACTGACCATGTCTGCAAATTGCTACTAACTTAGTGCCATCATAATCTCCCCAGGGGGCACCAAGATCCTAAAAGAGAGCATGTTCCAAAGAAAAGGATGGTGCCAAAAATCATAGACTGAAACTAAATGCTAAGAAATGTACAATCATATCCTTTGGCAGGAACAACTCTCCTTGTAACTATCACATTGACAACACCTCCTGAAAATTGATTTCATAGTTAGACATCTGTGAACCTGTGTTGACAATGAACTGTCCTTTGATAAACAAATATCCACTATAGTAAGGAAGCCATTTTTCATCACACAGCTTCTGTCAAAGGATATGGTATCCAGATCCAGGGGCATAATTGTTCATCTGTACTTAGCACTCATTAGGCATCATTTTGTATAATGCCCATTTTGGAATGTACCTGTCCAAACATCAGTTGCAGCTAGAATAATTCAACTCTTGCTCACTAAAAAAATAAATTATCTAAATCATAAAACTATGAAGACAATCCCAAAGCCTTGTATTTCTCCTTTGTATCATACGATCTACTAAAAAGTGACCTCTGTCTTACATACAGAGCCACAGAGAACCCTGTTCTTTCAAACTTATTACACATTTAAAAGTCCAATGGTATCAGAAACACCTGCTCAAGGTACCTCAATCTCGTCTGCAAGATTAACAAAATATATAACTTAAAGAAATGAATGGGTAATTGCAAATTCACCCCTGGTTTGGCACACAGTGGCCCCCATTGATGGGGAAAGATGTATATAACTGACATATACTTGTGTGGCCCATCTCTGGAGATTTATATTCCAAAATATAAAGGCTAATAATTACAATGGGAATGCAGGGCTCAGCTTCTCAAGATCCTCTGGGATAAATAGCCTAGCAAGTACCCATGTACCTATGAGCCTATTACATAAGTATTAGCCTAAGTTGTAGAATTTTCACAATACTTATTTCAGAATCTAAATTAAGTTTTAGGCTGTATTCAAGTATTATATCCAGGTATCTGTGAGAGCCAACATGATCAATATAATTACTGAGGAGGTTCATCCGTCCATCCATCCAACTACCCATTCAAGGCTGTTGAGCCACATCATGAACTTCTGAAATAAATACAGAAAATAGATACCTATTCTACTTACTCCATTCCATTACCCCAAAGGTGTGCCAGAAAGCCTATAGGATTAAAAACAGTCTTCCTGGGTGGTTCTACCAGTAGAAGGAACATTCCAAGGTATTATTAATCACGTGCAGGAACACCCCTGCACTATGGATTGTTTCTTTGGAAGGCGGACCAATTTATCTTCCCTTCTAAGAAGGAGTTACTACTGGCAGAGACTCCTAAAGCAGCTATAATGTCCCATATAAGGAAATAAACAGTTCAGTTACTGTCTATTCAGTGCTGAAGCCACAGAACCATCATGCTAGGCTGGAAAGCCATGTAATTATGCACTCTCCATTACCAATGATTGTGGTGAACTATCTAACTAAAATAAATAAATAAATAAATAAATAAATAAATACAACACAAATCCACCAGGGCTAGCTCAGGAAGAACAACTCCAGAGGCAAAGAACAATGCTAAACAACATAAATGTTTATTCACTTTCGTTCCCACCAAACTTCATCAGAAGCAATTAAATTACTGAATTAACCACATATATACTAAAACATTGCCAATTAAGAAAATCAATTATTCAATCAAATAAAGGACAATGGGACATTTAAAGAACCCCTTACTTCTATCTAAAAATATATCTTAAAATATACACCTAAAGTGCCATAAACAAATTTGTGCACTTTTAATCTCTTGTCTTTAAGAAAACATTTAATATTAATAAAATTGTTTAATGTGTGGAAGGTATCGGCCCCCATTTTTATTTGCCATAGCATCTCTCTCTGTTCAATTTTATTTCTATAAGCTCCCCCTCTAAATCTTTCAGGACCTGTTCTAATGCCGAGAATAAAACTGTTTTATAACTACATACTAACTTATGTTTATAAAAGGTGTTATTAGTATCTTTTTGCTTTATAGAATAAATATGTTCCTTAACTCTCTTCTGTAAACTTCTCACAGTCATCCCAATATAATAACAATCACATTCAGAACATACTGTAATATAACCTATTCCCTCACTTTTACAATTATAAACCCCAGGAATGGGTGAAGGCATTTCTAAATGTCTTAAAAATCACAAAAGGCCCTTCTAAGATATACCTACAAATAGAATAACCTCCACACTTATAAATACATATCTTTAGTTCTATTTGACTCCACCTTTTGAGAAAAAAAACTTGCTAGAATCATTTTGCAACAATTTCTTGATATTATAGTTATTTTTATAAATGAATTTAGGAGAAGCACCAACCACTTTAATCAAATCAACATTTCCTTCAATTATTTTCCAATCTTATGATGGAATAAATATCAAAATTATCTGCAGTCATATTCAAGCAGCAAGCCATGATATGATCCACAGTTCTTTGTTGGATATTCTTATTACTTAAATGTCTGATGAGAATAGGAGGAAAATCAGTATTTCTCCTTAAATTAATTTCCTCCGCTGTTCTTATTAACCTATCTTTCTTGTACCCCCATCAACAAACATTGATGTAATAAACTGTATTTCTTTATCAAACTTCAAATCACTGGTGATCATCCTAGAGGCCCTGATAAATACTGGCCTTTTGGAATGTTCTTTTTCATAAAAAGGGTGATTGCTATTAAAATGAAGGTAATTATTAGTAAATGTTTCCTTCCCACGTATCTAATTTTCAAACCTAAATTCAATATCATTCCAAAAAATGGTTAAATCTAAGTAGTTGACAACTAGTTACATCTAAGAAGTTTATTCTGTTACCAACATCTCCCAAGGTAAACTTCAAAAAATCAGACTTTTCATTTAAATTGTTCAAAAAGGACACTGTTAGGATCATGTGGCTCAGGAAATGCAGTTCAGTTAGGAAGTGAAACTTCACATAAGATATTAGAGTTTAGAGCAATTGCCTTCAAGCAGAGCAAGAATTGATTCTATAAGGCAACAGTTTCATTCATTCATTCATTCAAACAATATGGCAGTGACATAATATGTCAACATGCATGGCTGTAATCACTCTTCATTTCTCTATAGAGAGGACATGAAAGTCTGGGACCAGGCATTTCACAAACTTTTATTTTTATGTGGTGTGCACCTCTAGCAATCCCAATGCTTAATGGACTGACAATATGCATTGTGGTGATAAACAAGTAGTTTCTCAGCTCCTCGATGACTAAAATAATTTTCTGGAAGTGAGGTCATCCTTTCTGCAGACATTCTGTTTATCTCAGCAGCACCATATTTTGGCAATATTTCTCTCTGATTACTTCTTGCAACAAGATGAATAAAGGTACACTAACAAAGATATGTCACAAAGGCCTGTTTTTGGGGCTTCACTTTGCTTCTTTCACTTGAATTTTTATAAGGCCAAGAAATCAGACGCAGAAATGATACTGGTTGCTCCTTACTTGTCTTGGTGGATTTTGCTCTCTGTCTAGCTTATTACACCATGATCTCCACACCCACATGTCTGTTAATGGCAAACTCTCATGACCTTTCACCTAGAATTATTTAAGTCATTATCTCATCTCAAGATCTCTCTATTTAGAAGACTTAGAAGGAAAAGATTTTCTGTATAGACTTCATTACAAAGAAGTTTTGTACCCTATGCATTGAAAATAATACAACTGTGATGATCTTTTTTTGTGAAAAATCTTTTATTTCTTTTGTGATTAAAAATACAGTGAACATAACAATGATATCGGAAAGGTATCATAAAGACCAATGAATACAGTGCTGAATAATAAAATTGAAAAGAAAGTAGTTAGAACTATTTACACATATGCCATGTCCATCATTAATTATAGAATACCAACATCAATATAGAATGTGATCAAAAAAGGATTTCCAAAATTCTGTAAAGTGGGTATGGGATTTCTGTCTATAGGTTAGATATTTGTGAGCTAGCTGGTGCTTGGTAGCTAAATGTTTGAAACCTTCCCAAGTGAGCAATGTTCTATCCTTCCAATGTAGTGTAATGTAATATTTGAGTATTGAAACTGTTTTACTAATATACATGTTTGTAGTTTAGTCAGGCCAGATTGGGTGATGTATAGGAGAGCTAGCTTCCAAGATAAGGTTGTTTTTTCACAGCCCATTTTTTTCTAGTTGGACTCTAAGTGAGCACCATAACTTGTAGGTACATTTGCAGCTCCAAAAGATGTAGAATAGGTCAATGTTGTAGTTATCACAGTAGGAGCAGAATGGAGAGGTGGATTGGGTATATTTTATGTAGAATGGTTGGAGTAAGGTATGCATTATGAAGTATCATGATCTGTGTATATTTAAGTTTTTTGAGGGGAATACGTTTGAGGTAAGCTGGATTGTTTGAGATATTTGCTTGTTTGTGATTGAAGGATCAATTTCCTTACAGTATTTAGAGTAAATAACTTCTTTTTGAGTTTTGATTGATAGAATAAATTTGTAGGAATTAGCATTTTTTTGTTTAAGGAAAGGAGGTTCCATATGGTTTTACAGGCCTGAATGTCATTGGCGTTTATATCAGGATCAGGGGAGCCCACAGGATTTTTTGCAGGGGGGTACAAACCCAGACCCCCCACTCAGCCCCCCCCCCACACACACAGTCATTCCAGTGTCCCATTACTTGGCTATTTCTCCCCAATTGCCATCAAACCTGTTCAAAACTCTCAGTGTGCCTACTGTTTTATGCTTTACTTCTACAATGATTAGAGATTTCAATTTAATTTACAATTTTTATTTCAAATTTTATAGCACAAACACTAATAGATATTTGCTAAACAAAGCAATAGTCTTACAATGAAAACAGACTTGCCATTAAAATTTCTCTACCTTTGAAACTCACATTCACTGAAACAGCATTAAAACCCACATTCAAAGAAAATGCATATGTCCAGTTGTAGGTTAAGTTTATCTTTGGGCTGTTTTCAGATCATAGGTCCCTTGCACACATTTTTAGGACCATGGAAAAGTTCTTTGATTCACCTTCCTGACTGCATTAATTATAATACATAATAATTTAATTATATCCCTTGTATAATACAGCACCACTTGTTAGTGTGTTTTAAATTTATAGTTTTGAACATTTTTCCAGTAAGCAATGAAACAAAACATATGAACCAATAATGACAAGCTGCCCAATTCAGAAAATGTCAACCATAAAAGGCAACTCAATCTTCTGTCATTACAATCTACCAATATCAGTCAATATGCACAATCTCTTCAGAAGTAAAAGTCATCTGAATAATTCCAAATTAATGAGATCTGAAAGTAATGCAGATATTGTTGACAGAAAACAACTTTATATTTCAGTGTTTCATCTAAACATTCAGTGCCTACTGACCTTAAAGAATAAATTGCCTATTTTACATTAAAAAATGCTAAGTTGGTATATTGCAATAGTGAATGAGTGCTAAGTGAAAAAAACAGGTTCATAGTTACTAGGCATATCATCTAAAGGAGGACATTCAGGAATGCAGCACCCCAGCTCGTTAAAATACAAATCTATATGCTGTGGGAGTAGAACCTACAGCCCTCTACATCAAAATGCAAGTATGCTACCTGCAATGCTGGTAACACTGCTTTAAAATTATATACCACAATAGAAATACCATTTGCTAAACAAAGCAGCTGCACATTTTAAGCAGACTTACCATGAGTAGCAAGTAAACTTTTCTTCCCTTGAAGCTCACAATTCCTTGAAAATGCACTTGAAAATAAATTCCACCTGCTAACTCTAACTAGGGCATTTCAATATCTCTCTCTCTCTCTCTCACAGACACACACACACACACACACACACACACACACACACACACACACACACACACACACACACACACACACACACACACACACACACACACACACACACACACACACCTCAACCTCTTAGTGCAAGAAAACTCGACAAAGCCTAAAATAAATAGGAACAGATTATAAATATTGTTTTCATGAACTTAGAAAATTGCTAGAACAGGATTTGTGTTAAAATACATTTTTCTAATGGATACGACGTCTAAAACTCAAATGTCTATTATTTAGCAACTTCAATCCTTTTTAGGAGGACTATGGGGCAAAAATCTGGACATTCTTTAAAAACCTAGACAGCTGAGGGGTATGCTTACCTCCCTCTCACACACACACACACACACACACACACACACACACACACACACACACACACACACACACACACCATGCCTCTCAATCTCTTAGCACAAAAAATCTGGACAAAACCTGTTATAATGTTGGGACTCAAAACTAGTGAGAAATTTAGAAAGTTGCTAGAATAACATGATTTGTGTTAGAATGCATTTTCTAAAGGACATGAAGTCTGAAACTCAAATACATGTCATTATTTAGTAAGTTTAATCTGATTTAGCAAAAAAAAAAAAAAAAAAAAACAAAATAGAATTTTTATGAGGAACAGACCAAAAATATAAGGCCAAAATCTGGACATTTTGTGAAAATCTGTACAGTTGAGAGGTATGAACACAGATGCATCCCACTACCTCCTTAGAAAGTGTATAGAACAACAAGGTTTGGATTAGTATGCATTTTCTGAAGATATGAAGTCTAAAACTCAAATGTCTGCCATTATTTTCTGACTTCAGTCCTCAGTGATTTGCCAGAAAAACACACACACACACACACACACACACATACACACACACACACACACGCACACACACGCACACACACGCACACTCACACCTCTTGAACACTTAAACATGCACATGCACACACCCACCTCTCACTTGTCCCTTTGTCCGCTGTCCAAACGTCTTCTGGAATTCAAATTGCACATGGGCATGGAAGATAAAGACATACGCAAAGGGTGTTCTTAAAGAAGAATGCCCTTAAATTTTTTTTTAATTAAAAGAAAATTAATCTACCGGCCAGCCAGTTCCAGGGGGGTGCAAATGCACCCCGTTGCACCTTCCTGCGGGTGCCCCTGATCAGGATTGTCTATAATACATTGGCTAAGGTCACGTATTTGCCTTAAAATAATTGTATAGCTTTTAGGAAGCTTTGATTGAGTTCTCATTTCAGTGATGGTATTGTTCTTGAAGGGAAATATATCAGAGATGGTTAGTTTCTTGAGGAGGGGATGTTTGTTTAGGTTAATCATATTGTTATTCATTTTGAGATTGGGGTTAAGGTGGATTGGTTGTAGGGAAGTGAATGCATAATATAAGTTTAAGGATTTGAAAGTCTTCTGTATGATGGTGATTTTATGTTTAATGATTGGGTGTATTTTAAGAGATTTTAAGTTCTCGTTGTAAAGGAAAGGGAGAGCTCTTGAGTTTAGGCCTAATGCTTAGACATAGTTGTGTAATAGTTTGACCACAACTATAATGATCTTAAATCCAAAATAGGCACTCATAAGGCATACAGGCACATTTTTATACCCTAGTTTTGTTTTGATCAAAATGGGAAAGCTCAACAAATACTAACAGCAGAAACAGGATGTTACAAAGAAATAATTTTGTCAGTGTATTTGATGCTGATTATTCCACTTGTAGGATACAACAAAGCTTTGCTTTTTTACTTGCCCAAAGAACCACCTTGTAAATTGAAGAAAGTTAAAAGTTTTTTCACAAAGAAAATAGTGAAACTGTTCTGCTGCATATCATAGTGAATTGGGATTTCCCTTTGCATTTTTAATTATGTTATGTCTGTTAATGGCACCTGTCTTGGTCAAACCTTCCACTTCTTCTCATGAGCACCTTATGCCTTCCCTGAAAAAAATCTGCATTATTTGAATCATTTAGCATGTTGCAGTAAGTTACAGACCATATTCAAATCTTGCTTTTAACCCCTTTTATTTATTTTGTACATCTCGTATATATGTTCCCCAGACCATTCTGGAGAGATGTGCAACTAGTAAACATACTTTTGTATCAACAAAATGACATCTATGAGATGCTTTATTTAAGAAATAGCCCACAAGTGGGTCTGGGTATATCAGGATTTACCTAGGGTTGGCATGGCTTGATCACAAGAGTGAAGTCCAAGTGGTTAAAGAAAGCCAATTGTGGATAAATCTTGATATAGCCACACCCACGAGTGGGTTATTGCTATTATACAATGACATTATTTATGAAAGAAATGTCTTTGTATAATGGAGCAGTAGTGTTCCTCTGCCTTCTTCATTATTTACTGATGTACTGCACATGCATGTGGGACCGCATCCATGCTTGCAGAGAATATCAGTACAGTACAAGAGAAGCAACGGAGAAAAGAGTTTCTCCATTGCATTTTTTTCTGTCAAGATTTTATGAGAGAGACTGCAGAAACAGAAAGAAAGTCAAGTACATTTCTGTTTCTTTGTTTTTGAGAACATACCTGATTTTTTTTTTTTGTTTTGCACTCTCTCAGCATATTCCAATAGAAAATCAGTCTGCTCAATGGTTCTTCAGTGGCCGGACTTTATTCTACTAGTATATGCTCAATTTACAATGGGCATGTTGGTAGGGCTGTCCAATCAGCATGCTTGTTTTTGTGTACAAATGAGCCATCATTGTATAATTACTAATCAACAACTTTTTTCCAACTAATGCTTTTTGGATGCTTTCCTAATAGTTAAAAAAACCCCAGCTAAAATGACCTGATGGGAATAAATAAGCACACATCTTTGTGGGAGAAAATAATTAGCTGAGTCATTAATCAGTGTTTTGCCTGCTGCAAGGATTCTACCTGATTGTGAGGTTTTCATAATATGGGGACTTTAACAAGAATTTAAATGGGATTCAAAGATGGCTGCCATTCTGTGAACACTGCAAATCTACAGCTCTGCAAATATCCTGAGGAAAATCTAACCCTGAAGTTATACTATGAGTCATTTAACAACAATCTTTTGAAAAACTGAATCTGCTCCATTCAGGCATCTGAGGAGAGGTGATTGTATCTGGGAAAATCAAAGAATTCAACAGGATTAGACCTGATTAACTGACTCTGAAGAGAGTGCCAAACAAAGAATCTGTCTGAATAACAAACTTTACTATCAAGCTATAGTGAAAGACAATACTGATCTACAATGTCAAAACAAGATAAAAATATGGAGACAACAACAACAAAAACTAAACTGTCTGAACTGCAATCACCAGAAAAGGACTTAACTTCGAAAAGGCAGAAAATCATTAAACAACAGGAGCTTTCCAAAGCAGGGAATAGAAATAAACCAGACCAGCTAGCGGACATGGAGGATATCAAATCTGCTTTGTTACCTATTCAGGGAGCTTTGGAAGAATTATCTAAGCAGGTACAATCTTTTGGCATTACATGTAGTCAAATGCTAGAAAGAATGGACAGAACTGAAGCCAGAATATCTAAAAATGAAGATAAAATAACACTGCTGACTAAAAAGTCTGATACTCATGACCTGGACATACAATCTATGCAAGCAAAAATCCTGGACCTCGAGGCGAGATCCAGGAGAAATAATATAATTATCAGAGGGATACCTGAAAATATCCAATACAATGATTTAATTCCTTCCATTATACAAATTTTTACAATATTGTTTAATGATTCTGACATAGCTAAACAAATAATAATAGAAAGAGCTCATAGAGCTTTGAGAGAAATGCAAGCATCCAATATATCAAGGCCAGTCTATGTCAAAATTCTTAATTACCAAGATGTTAATAAAATAATAATGGCTGTTAAAAAGAACGGAGGTTATATTATGTGGAATAGCAATAAAATTTCTGTGGCTCATGATTTACCCCTTCAAATAAGACAAGCTAGGCAAGCTTTATCTGCTTACTGTAAATTTCTTATTGAAAAACAGATTAAATTTCAAATGAAGTATCCCAATACATTAATGTTTACAGTTGAGGGATATAAATATGCAGTTTCCACACAAAAAAGAAGGAAAATCTACCTTTTTGAAGTTATTTAAAGTCTTGCCTGCTTCAGAGAGCGAATATGGCCTTCCACTGGGACTGTTACAACAATAGAGGTTGGATTCATGTTTTGCTTTAATCCGAGGCTTCTGAATCCTTTGTGTAAAGTTTTGGTTCTGCAGGCCTCTTTCTAATCTGATAAGGACTTGTTTTTCATCGCTGGATTGTTTACGAGCCATTCACGAGTTTTTATGGCTCTCACGAACTCTTCCTCATCACGAAGTTACAGGAAGTGCTTCTTTTGTTGTCCTAGGGCCGGTTTTGAAGTGGCGCATCTGGAAGTCCGCTCATTTAAAGGGTCCCTCGTCGCGAACTCGATGGCAGTTTCTCAGGTTTGGGAAACTGAAAAAACTCTGTGAAAGAATGTAAAATGACTATTACAGCACAAGTGCTTATATTTTAAACATATAGGAAACACTGAACTGTCTTATATAATACATCTAATTATTTAGGTATCCGGGTATTTTTGAAATTGCAGTGCTTATTTAATAGTGTGGCGAGAGCATATATAGCTTTAATTCTAGTCCTAATATAAAGTTTATATGCAGTTAGTGAGTGGTCAGGTTTGATGTCATAACACGAAGGACTCTGATTTTGTTTTAATTGCTGTGGTTATTGCTGTTTTGACAATTGCTGACTACTTTGGGATCCCTTGTGTTTGTTTAAGCTCTCAGATTCTAGTTAATTTAATGACATTGGATTCACTGTGTGTTTTCTCCACAGGGAACAAACAAAAGAGAATGCACTTTTAAACAGGACAGTATTAGCATTAAGGAATTTCTTAGGAAATGTGTGTCCAGTCATTCACTGAAAATTAAAACAAACTGTGCATGTAAGATCTCTGCATAACAGCACATATGAAACCATCATACAGAGTAAATGCTGAAGTGTATTTGTTTACAATAGTACATACAGTATAGATTGTCTACAAACAATTACTGTAATTTATATTATGGTTTAGTGTCTCATGTTTTGACTTTATGGGGTTTTGGAAAATTGTATTTTAGTTATTCTTAAGATGTATGATGTTTATATTACAGGAAAGTATCAGTTTTTCTATTCACGGAATGTTTTTAATGGGACACAACTTATTATTATTATTATCATTAGATATTTGAAGTGTTTGGAGAGGAATGATAAGAATAATTTATGTTGTTAATATTTTTTTCCTTGACATTATTTCCAAAATTGTTAAAACAAGAGATGTAGATGTTTAGCAGTGTTTAATAGGGAATGTTTAGGTTAGGCTTTGTAGATTTAGTGGTAGTAGTCATAGGTTTTTTGCATGATATAGTGGTAATATACTTTAATCTAAGGAACATTTATTTAGTAATGTTATTAATCCTTATAATGTTTAACAATGTGAAAAATCTATGTATGTCCTGGTCCAAGGGTTTAGTGGGTAGGCACTGGTGTGGGACGGGATTTCAACAATGGTTCCAGAAAGTATATCATTTGAAAAAATATTTGAATCTATTCGTTTTTTTCCAATGTAAACCATATTTGAATCAATTAAAGGTCGTACTATGTGGGAAATAGATTCATGGAATATGAAAGGGCTTCAGAACTTGAAAAAGAGGAAACTGTTTCTTCATTTATTTTTGCAGGCTAGGGCATGTTTTATTTTACTTCAAGAAACTCATTTGACTAATGATCAATGGGCAGTTATTAGGGAAAGGAAAAAATGGATCAGAGAGGTCATAGCTTCGGAAGGTAAAACTAATAGTGCGGGGGTCGCGATAGTTATAAAGAGTCAATACCAAGAAAAAATTCTAGACTTTAAAGTAGATAAGGAGGGAAGATGGTGTTACACGATTCTGTCATCTAATCACTATGATAAACCTATTTTACTTCTTAATATATATGCACCATGTAACAATCAACACCTTTTTATACTATCACTTTATTCCATTTTGAATCAATATAATAATCACTACATAATTATAGGAGGCGACTGGAATTCATATCAAGATCCTAAATTGGATAAAGCAAGTGTCTATAGGTCATTTAATACTCAAGCAGTAATAGCTTTGAGTGAACTTAAAGCTGACTTTAGATTGTATGATCCTTTTAAATACGTAAGCAATCAGTTTAATACAAATAACTTTACATTCTATTCAACATGCCACAAAATGTGGTCTAGAATAGATTTTTTCTTGATTTCAGAAAGTTTAATTATTCTAGACCCCAGTGTTACTGTACAATTTCGGTACTTATCAGATCATTCTAAAATTACTTTAAATTTTAATAAAGACCCCAAAAATAGCTTATCACATAGAGGATACAATTGGACCCTAAATCCAAATTTATTAAATAAACAGGATATAATTCAGGAAACTCATGCTATTCTTGATCTTCTATTAGTTAGTCTATCTAAACAACAACATTTACCCAATATTGAATGGGCAACAACCAAAGCACAAGTAAGAGGGATTTTTTTGCAAAAAGCTACCTATTATAAAATAATTCAAAATAGTGATATGCAAAGACTGGAAACCAAAATCAAGTCATTAGAACAGGATTTATTTAGGAAATTTAACCAGCAAACAGAAAAAGAACTATTAAAATGTCAAAAGGAGCTCTTTTTGATCCAGAATAGTAGGTTGTCCTTTTATAAGCATAGATTGTTGGCAAAATATGCTAATCATATTCAAACGCCTTCAAGGGCATTAGCTAGAATTATTAATCAATCGAAAGTCCCTTTGCAGATCACTGAAATACAGTTTAAAAACAATAGATATACAAAATCTGAAGATATTATGAGTATTTTTGAAATGATTTACTCTCAGCTTTACAGTGATAGACAGGAATCTTCTAAGAATAGGATTAATAATGACTTTTTGCAAAAAATTAATTTTCCAAAAATTAATGATAACTCTCAAAAAGATTTAATTAAGTCAATTTCCTCTGGGGATATAATAGAAACAATTAAAGAGTTGAAATCTCATAAAGCACCAGGTCCAGATGGATTGACCACAGAATTTTATAAAACTTTTTGTGACTCCTTTGGCAAGATACTTCCACATATATTTATTATATAATTAATAATGGAATTAGTGATCCTCACTTTAATGCATCCAGAACAATTCTTATTCCCAAAGAAAACACTGACTTACATAACCCGGACAATTATAGACCTATCTCTCTTTTAAATATTGACATGAAAATTTTGACATCTATCTTAGCTAATAGATTGAAGAAAGTAATAGACTTAATAATATCCAATGAACAGGCCGGATTTATGAATGCCAGACAAACTACTGACAATACCTTATCATTACATACATTAATTTCATATGCTTGTCAAAAAATATTAATGTTTATGCTCTCATTATTGATGCACAAAAAGCATTTGATAGAGTTAATTTGAAATTTCTCTTCGATCTTTTATCATACTTTAATATACCTCAAGAATTTATTTTAACGTTACAAATATTATATAATAACCCATATACAACTTTATACATTAATAAAAATTTTTCTAAAAGAATACAAATTAAGAATGGAACTCGTCAGGGCTGTCCTTTATCCCCTATATTATTTAATCTATATTTAGAACCACTGTTTTTACATATTAAGCAAAATATATACCATAACGCCCCAATAGTTTATGGCACTAAGATATCTATTGCTGCCTTTGCTGATGACCTCAATATTTATTGTATGAATCCAGTTTCAGATACCAAAAAAATACTAAAAGCAGTGGAAGATTTTGCTGATGTATCCAACTACAAGATAAATCTTAAAAAAAAAACTTATTTCCTTTGAAAACACTGAAACCTTTTTCTCTTTTACCATTGGTAGGACAAATTAAATCGGAGAATAAGATAAAGTACTTGGGTGTTATCTTTTCTATGGATAACAGAGATTTCTATGTGAATAATGTCAAGTTGCTTTGGGATCAGATATTGTCCGATTTAAGAAGATGGAATAATTTGAAATTTCCAACAATGGCAAAAGTTTCAATAATTAAAATGAATGTGTTACCCAGAATTTTGTACATTTTTAGAGCTACTCAAGTTTTGATCCCCAGGAAATTTTTCAAACAAATTCACATGGAATCGGCTAAATTTATATGGGAACCTAAGAAGACTAGAATATCATATGATAAATTGATGACTCTGAAAAATAAAGGAGGCCTAGATATACCTAATTTTGAAATGTATTACTTAATAATAAATTCTAATAGAATTTTAAGAATAGCTTACTATGAGATATCTAGTAATAAATGGTCACCCAAATGGGTAGTTGTAAATCATAAACACATTGTAAGTTTGAATATTAACCCGAAAGCTTTACCTTTTTTAAGTAAAGATTCTTTTAAATTATTTTCTTTAATGGAACATATTACAGTATATATAAGTCTAATACAAAATATTTTCCAATCATTAAATCTCTTACAGCATATGATGACTTTTCAACCCTTTCATAAGAACCCAAATTTGAAAATTAATAACCAAGTATTAGATCTTAAAAAATATCCACTTATAATTAATCTAACTTTACTTGAAATATATCCATATCTTAACCATTCAGTTCATGATATGTTGCAGGGGATGAATCTTCCTAAATCTTATTTAATAATATTGAGACAATTGAAGGATCTCTCTGTAAATTACTTCAAAGACTTTAAAATTGATGAGGAAATGTTAACTACTTGTTCAAACTTATGGTTAACTCTTAGACAAGATATCAAATTTATTACCTCTACAAGTGAACTGATAAAAGAGCTGAAATATCAAAACCAAATACTTTTGTCAAAATATTGGAAGGATAAAATACCATTGATAGAAGATAACAAAACACTAAAGGCAATTTACTTAACAATAAAATCAGTTTCTCTTCAAAAAATAATATTTACACAATAGATGATATTTAATAATGCCTACTATACACACCTTAGCTTGCATAAATTCAATTTGAAAAACTCACCTGAATGTCCATACTGTAAAGATCAAACGGCGGACCTTTTGCACATGTTCTGGAGCTGTAAATGTATTTACAAACTTTGGAATTCCTTAAAAATTCAACTACAAAAGATGGGATATCAACATTCTACACTTTCTTGGGAATTTATGATACTACATATTCCTCCTAATAATTTGAATAGAACTCAAATGATTATACTTATGAATATTTTTTTATTAATGAAACTTTATATAGCTACAAATTGGTTGACTCCATTTCAAACTTCGTGGGAAAACTTTAAAGGTTTAGCCATGAAACATATTCTAGCACATAAACTTTTAATTAAGGATAATAAAAGGAATATTAATAACCCAAAGGTGTGGGAACAAATTTTCAACATTATATTAGCTTAATGTACCGAACTCAGCTCAATCCCAGGACAGGCATACTTGATGTAAAAGTTGGTAAGAACAATTCATTCTAATGATAGTAGATTCTTTTTTGTTTAACAGATGGAAACATTCATGTAAATAATGTACATAGTTAGTAGTATGGGTATTACTAGTTTAATTTGGGTATTATTTGTATTTTCTTTTCTTTGCTGTTTTCTTTGTTGTATGGAAATTGGTAAAATAATAAAGATTTATTATGGAAAAAAAAAGA
Organism: Protopterus annectens; assembly: GCF_019279795.1. Classification (NCBI taxonomy): domain Eukaryota; kingdom Metazoa; phylum Chordata; order Ceratodontiformes; family Protopteridae; genus Protopterus; species Protopterus annectens. The sequence goes on from NC_056740.1 coordinate 32,410,827, forward strand.
ATTTAAACATTCTCCAGCAGTGTTTTCATGCTTGAGAACAGCAATAGGATGGACACCAACAAGATGGACATTTGCAACAGCAACAGAGCATTTCTGTAAAGATTTACAGACCTGCAGTCTTTTCCAGCTACAGTTTTCTAGATTTAGTTATCAGTCATAAGCAGCCAATGGAGCTGAGGAAAACATGGTAATTATCCTGGGAAGAGGTTAGGTAATTTCATATTTGTGGGAGAAGCATTAAATGAGGTGCATAATAGGCTTTTTGTTGCTTTTAGGGTTTGCTGTGACTGATCGAGTCCCACTTGTGGGGAATTTGGAAGGTATTTAAAAAGTATATTTGGTCATGTTTCTCCAGTTTGGGAAAAGTGAAGGAATGTAAATCATCTTGAAGATATGATTCTCATTGGTAGTAAATGTATATGTTATGATTAATTGAATGCTTTTTGTTTATGTGTATTTAGTATAGTATATAATGGTTTCTCTCAGTTCTCTCCAATTATATACAAATCTATGCAACTTTGCATGAGTTATAGTCATCATAAGACCAGGGCAGATTAAGCATGGGTTAAGCAGGTACAACAAGTAACAAATATTTAACAATACTATTTAACATAAAACCTTATGCCATTTTATAGGATGTGGAGTGGGTGTTTCTGTTAGTAATTAGTAGTCTTATCTGGTCTAGATGAACCACACAAGAAAAACATAATTCACTTATAACGCCATAAGCAGTTGTTGGAAGACTATCTCAGACTAGCTATGGAGGACTATACAGGTGTAATAAACAATATACATATTTATCTGTCACTCTTAATACATCAGTGCCTTAGATCTTGTGAGGGAGTGTTTATTTCATTTTCCTCAAGGCTGTTAGTTCTATAATTACTTGCTGTAAACTGAATTGTCTTTATCTGTTACATCCTGCACCTTTTTTTTGTTATGATATTTTCAACTGGTCTGTGTTGGAAAACAGTCAGGCTTCATCAGTGCATTAGCCCTGTAAACAAAATTAAATAAATACATATAGAAATACATAAATCAGTAAATGGGTTGAGGATGCTATCTTTCAACCAACTTTAAGTTACAGAGAGAATTACAGATTTATGGAGGTTAAGGCTCACTACTGCTTTAGAGATAATGGCTAGATATCTGCTACAATACAATAGTTAAACAACAAAGCAATCAACAACTTATACTTCTAACATATTTACTGTGATGGCTAAGTAGCACAGAATTGGATGGGTTAGATGGTAGGAGTACAGATAGCAGAAAGAGAGGCATATGAGGGAGTGGGACTTTATATGTTTATATATTTATACATTTTAGTCTGAGATGATGAATTATGTGGTAATGTTTACATAGCAAAGGGGAGGCTGATGTATTTAATTTGGATGAAGGTGTTTGAGAAGTAATGACAGTTACGCTTTCAGTGCATTTGGGGGGGGTATTCAGCAGAGGAAAGAGGAATAAGTAGAGGTGTTCAAGTGACAGACTGCATATGCATATTTCATCTTTCAGCTGGGTATAACAGCCCTGTGTTTATTATGCTTAGTCAAACACTTTGCTTGTACTGTGCTGATGAGGTCATAACAAGGCTGAAATATGCATATCCACAGCTAGTGGGGTTTGGCTTTATTGGCCTGAAATTGTCCATTAAAATGATGAAACAAGTCATGGGCATTCAGAATCGCCAATTAGCCTAAACACCTGGTATTCATAAGGGTCATTTGCATATCTCCCATGTGCCTCTTATTTAGGAGGTGTGAGAGGTCACTCATTGGAAGTTCCAGCTTGGTTGGAGTTGTCATTTAGTTTTTACTGATTGTTTTTTTCTGTGTGACCTTCTCACACATTGTTTTATAGATTCATAGATTCATAGATTAGTACTAGGCTAACTGTCCTCGGGGGCCATTGTAAGCCTTGTCAATTACCCCATGTGAGAATCAAACCTTGCACCTTGTGTTTCTAAGGTAAGCACCTTAACCATTACACCAACCTGCCCCCCCTATATTATTTATTATATTAAATATTTGGGATATTTACAGTCACCCTAATGATAATGGACATCAGCTGGGTATAACTGTGTTTCTTATGCTTAGTCAAATGTTCTGCTTGTGCTGTGCTGATGAGGTCATACTAAGGCCGAAATATGCATATCCACAGCTAGTGGGGTTTGACTTTATTTGCCTGAAACCTGTCCATTAAAACGATGAAGCAAGTCATAGGCATTCAGAATTGCCAATTAGCTAAAACACCTGGTGTTCGTAAGAGTCATTTGCATGTATCCCATGTGCCTCTTTTTCAAGAGGTGTGAGAGGTCACTCACTGGAAATTCCAGCTTGGCTGAAGTTTTCATTTAGTTTTTACTGATAGGTGATATGTTAACATAAATATATGGATTATAAAGTGATTCAACAAAATGCAGTCTGTTCCTTAAGCCTTCCTTTTATGTACAGCAGTAGGATATTGTTATATTATGACTAAGTGACCTGGCTTACCATGATCAGGGAAAGAACAGCCATAACGCAGAGCGCTTCCTAACAAGTATAGAGACATAATATAGCATACTTATTACCCAAAAAAATATTTCATCACCAACAGTTAACGAACATTTACACAAAAGAAAATACCCAGATGATCAATGAGATGGCAAGCAAAAACAATAACTGATGTTAGAAGTGTTGCAACATAAATCAAAATATTTGGCACAAAGCTAGTAAGGGGTATTGTAAAACTAAGTTGGTTTCCTTCTTCTTCTACATACAGAAACCATAGAAAAACAAAAGGAAACTTGGGATGGTGACCCCCTAACCCTATGTTCATTACAGGTTATGTGGTTCATTTAGTGTGAATAATATAAGGTTTTCCTTTCACTGATACAGGATGTGATGGGGCTTTTTTGAACACCATTTTGAATATTGGGAAAATGCATTATTTCAGTTATATCCTTGCAGCAACTTTTAGGGCACCAAATGGTAAAGCCAAAATTCTGGCTTTTAATCAATGGTTAAGCTTGTGTCATAAATAGGAAATTCAGTGCCTTGGAGCTCTGAGTGAAATGTATGACCCACCAAACTACTTTGTGCTTGATGGTTGCACTTCTCAATTTAGGGAGTGCAAGTGCTAAACAAGGTACTTACCAATCACATGGCATATTTTTTTAGATGTTTTAAACTTCATTTAAAGCAAAAAACAATAAATTATCAGACCAAACCTAGAGATGATGCTATCTTTACTTAGCAATAGAAGTCATGTTAGTAAATTGGGATTTCTTCAATTTGGAAGACTTAGAAATTTGCATAGTTACTGTAACCTGACTTAAAACTCCTAAAAAACATATCAAAGAAACATAGGCTTCCTCCATTCAGTGTTAGAGATCCAGGGATATTGATATCAGTGTCATTATATATGAGAAAGGCCATTCTAAGGGTAAGCTACAAAGGAACAACTTTAATATAGAATAAATAAATATAATAGCTACAACTAGTTAAATTGAATGCAGTTCTATCAGATGCAGCCTTACGTGTTCTGTGTCAATAACTAAACATGATTTCTTAAATATTCTAGAGGGCTTACAACACAAATAATATAATATTGGTGGATTACTTTAACTATCCAAGGCCTGAGTAGACAAGGTTTTACACACATAGTAATCATGACACAATTACTACTTGACTTTATAAACAGGAATAATCTAAATAAAATTGTCAACTTCGCAGGCAGGGACAGTAATGTCCCTGGCATTATATTACTTATGTTCCCCTCCAGAAGTCATGCATCTTATCTTTAACCCAATCATGACACTATCCATATTAAATTACAAGTAGGGATAATTAAAACACAATATCAATCAATATTTTATTTGCACTGCCATAAAATAAATTCTACACAAAATCAAATGATATTCTCAACAATGCCATTCTAACTGCACATGATATGACAGAGGAGAGTTATACTTGTATTAACTTTCATAAAATCACATCTGTGAACAACTTAAATATGGAAAATATAAAGTTAACCCTATATGGAAGAATGTATGGCAGAAAAAGGTTTATGGTTATGACTTTTGTCACTGTGCTCCATAAAGGAATTGTTGATAAATGATGTAAGTTAAATGTAAATAAGAATTTTATTCTATTGGGCAAACAGTGGTAAAGTAACAGAACAAAAATTCTGGGGAAAAGGCCTTCTGTTTGACACTGTTTATCTACCATTTTTTTGTTGGAAGGCTCTTTGTTGGGCCTACTGTTCTTTGAATCTTTTTTTCTAATTTCAAGTTATGGAAAGAACTCTGGATTATGAATTATTCAAACAGATTTAAGAGCAGTATAAAAAGGTTCTGATAAAATATATTTGCAATACAACGGCAGGAGCATCAATTTTCAAATCTGTGAGGAAAGAAACTGAATTTGAAAACATAATAGAGAGCAGCCTCTAAAAATAGACTGCTGCACTAGAGTCCAAGGGCCATTAGTAGCTAACAAACTTAACTTTGACCAAAGTGTATTCACAACAGTCAGTAAAGCTTAGGGAGTTGCTCTAATAATACTCTATCACGTCTTTCTTAACCAGAGCTCCTTGTATACCTAATTAATTTATGCCATGACTAAGTATGACTCTACCATCCCCAACTTTAAAAATAAACTCTTAATGTTATTATAAGGAATCATAAGAGCATTAACAAGAAAATCCTCAGATCAGAAAAGATAGACATTAGGAACTGTCATTATTCTCAGAGGTATATAGATGCTTGAGTAGCAGTCTCTACTTTCAGTGATAACAGACTACATCTTGTTTGATAATCAATATTCATATCAAATAACATAAAGCATAGCCAAGGTGGGGAGAAGGGAGTAGTTGCCCTGTGCGCACAGTGTTAGGGGGCATGACTGTGAGTGCTGAGAATAGACATTTTTGTGACACAGATGATAAGGCACCCCTCCCTTTTTTTTTTTTTTTTTTTTGCTCCCCTCAATTTGAAGACATTACAGAGATGCCATGGCCAGTCAGATTAGAGACCTTTTTTATTTTATTATTCCTCCTCTTAGTGTTTAGAAGCACCAGGTGGGTCAGCTATGGCTGTGGAGCTGCCACTAATTAGCTTTAATTATGTTAATAAAATGGATAGCTATACCACAGGACAGCATCCTTGGAATACATGACATACCAAAATGTTAAAAAAACAATAAACTAATCTGTTTCAAAAGTAAACTGTACCCCACATATGAATGCTGATAAGTATTCACAGTAGATAATGGCAAACAAGCTTCTTGGTCGCTAATACCTTGCAAGCTTTATGTTCCAACTTTTGAAGCTATACATCTCTCCATTAAGCATCACCATCATTAGGCTATAACTCACAGAAAGTATGTATACACAACAGGCTTGTTGACTGTACTTTCTTCCCCAAGGATGGTTTGCATCAATGCTACCACATACTGGAGAAAGATTTTACTGCTCCTGTTGTGTTTTTTTTTTTTGCAGGGTCCTGCTAATGGACTTCCCAACCTAACTTCAAAATTAACCATTCAACCACATAATCATGGCTCTACTTAATGCTAGAGGTTTAAACAACAAACTGCTGGGCCTGGCCACTTGCATTTGGGGAGCGTCAATGTATGTGTTGTTACAGAAACCTAGTTTAGGAGCCCAGAGAACCCACCCCCCCAGTACCTGGATTTTCTGCTTGCCACTCATTTAGACATGATGGAAATTCTGGAGGTCTGTCCTTATTTGTTAGAGACCACATTATCTTGAGACAATATCTAGAGACTCACAAAGAGAGCTTATAGAGACTCAAATTAGACTAAACAGGATCAGCTATCAGATCATAGCATGCTATAGGACCCCCTCTATGTCTCAAAAATTATACTACTTTCCTAAATATTCTTGATGAACTTCTCATAAACAGGAAAATTGTTATCCTAGGTGATTTTAACTACCAAGTGATAAACTGGGGGACCAACTCCCTGGACCAAATGTTAAGGAACCAGTTGGAGGTCAGAATATACTTGACCTGATCAAATTAGCACCCGCATGTATCTTCCAAGGGTATTCTCCTGACTTGTCAAGTTAGACCACTAAAAGTACACTCAGGAGGCAGTCACTGGAACCAAACTCCAATTTTTAATGGTTCTTCTGGTATGTTGGACAGACAAAATGTATGGTAAAAGAAATCTTGAACATCTGGGACATATCAGAAATAGGAATTTGGATAGCCCAGTAGCTGAACACGTTATTAATGCACATGTGGGTTCTGATGTCAGTTTCTTCTTTAGTGTAGGTACCAGAAGTGCCATTAAAAGTTGGAGTTTGTTTCCAGTGACTGCCTCCTGAGTGTATTTTTTGGACAAGTTAGACCACAGCCTAGTGATGTTCTCCATTAAAATCTGCAGACCACCAAAGGAAGAATCACAGAATTCAAGGACTTTAAAAGTACAGATTTTTTGCAATTTTATGATGTAGTCTCCATATTTGAGTAAAATGATATTTCCATAATTTTGATACTGCATAGTGTTATGCGGAACAAGTTCTACTCATAATTGGACAAATTAATTAATTTGGCAGTCCCTATTGGATCCAATTGAATAAGGAAGTTGAAAAGCAATCCAACATGGTAGTCTACATACATTAATAGACTATATAACGAAAGGAAGAAATTCAACCTGTATAGCCGAACAAAAGCCTCCCAAATTAAGGAGAATATCAAAAAGCCAGATAAGAAACTAAAAGAAAGACACCAAAAAAAACAAATACATCTCAAGAACTCAGGCTAGCAACAGAAGCCAAATATAACTGCAAATCCTTCTTTAGTTATGCCTGAAAAATTAGAAATGGCACCTTATACTACTCAGAGCTTATTCATAATAGTATTACCTACTCCAATCCAGTGGATATTGCCAATATGCTGGAAAATAAATTAAATGCTAACTTCACTCCAGAGACATCTATTTCAGGCCCACTTATCTCAGATGGTATCAAGCCACCATCCATTCATCCATCCATCCATCCATCCATCCATCCAGCCATCCATCCATCCATCCATCACAAAAGAACATGTACTAAACGTACTCTCCAAAGTAAAGAATATTTCTCCTATGGAACCTGACAGCATACCTAGTTACCTAATTAATATCACTAAACAAGCACTGGTAAATCCACTTTTCAACCTATTTAACCTGAACCTAGCAACTGGCTTTGTTCCACAGGTGTGGTGCACAACTGTAGTGATGTCAGAATACATTCAGTTCATTGAATATTTCAGACATCAAAGTGCATAAGATCAACCACAGAAGGTCGAAACACAGAAAATTGATGCTATGTGCTACCAGCTTTTTCAGCAGCACTAAATAGCCAGTCCCATGTTGTGCAAGCTCATACTACAGCAGGGACTGCTTTTTTCCACTACAGTGCAATTTTGAAGCTGATATATAAAATTAGCAAGGGATAGGGTGGGGCTCGGGGCATTGTACACCCTATGAAGATACAGTGCTGTCAACATTTTGACCTTTTAAGGTCGATCTTATGTGCTTCTATATTTGAAGTATTTGATCCATGATGCCATTCCACAAGGGTGGCCCCACTACTGACTTTAAGTATTAAAGAACTATTAGTCTAATAAGTATTATATACTGTGGTGGTGGTGCTGCGGTAGCATTGTCGCCTCACAGTTAGATGTTGCCCATTCCATTCTCAGTTAGAGCGTCTTCTGTGTGGCGACATGCGTGAATGGGCGTTCCTTCGTTGAAGGTTGTGCGTTAGGCCCGGCAAGCCAGCACATCAAAATCTACTGCCAATCATTAGCGGACGGGAGTTCTGCTGTGGCGACCCCTAACTGGGAAAAGCTGAAAGAAACAAACAAGTCTAATAAGTATTATATGCAAAACCATGGAATATATCATAACTGACCTAATTAACTTTGATATCAAAAATCTTATCAGACAAGAACCCCAACAATTTGACTTTATTACGAGTAAATCTTGTATGATTAATACTGTACACTTCTCTGAGAGGGTTACTCAGGCTGTTGACTGTTGGAAAACTGTTCAATCAGCATACCTTGAGCTCACCAAGGCATTTGATACCATACCTCATGCAAGTGTAGTAAACAAGCTGAAGGAGCTCCAAACTGCCTGTATGTGGTTAGGTGATAGCCAACAAGCTTAAGAGCAGGACTCACACAGTATGAGTAGGGGGTACATCACCTGAGGGGGTCTATATTATAATCGCGAAAGCTGTCTTTCATGAATACATGTTCATTGACACATAAACATCAAAGAACGAGAACAGAGAAGTACCAAAAAAGTGAAATGGAGAACGCTGAACGCATTCCCGGATGTAACAGCGCCATACAGGTAAGGTAAACCTAACGGTACAAACCTTACCTAAAACACATTTTCAAACGTTTTTGCAGGGGGCAAGCCCCTCTGCACCCCCTACACCCCCTACTTATATATACCAACTCCGAGACCGCACTACAGTGGGGAAAAGGATTAATTTCCTCATCCCCACGATCACCCTACTGGCCAAGAAAATCCGTTTGGCATTCTCCATTTCACTCTTTTGGTACTTCGCTGTTCTCATTCTTCGACGTATATGTGTCAATGAACATGTAATCGTGAAAGACAGCTTTCGCGATTCTGATATAGACCCCCACCTGAGAACATGAAGGTGACCACTGGAGTTCATCAAGGATCTGTGTTGAAAACGCTGTATTTCATATCTTCTTATCATATCTTCATTTATCAAATGAGGATCTCTGATTAACAATGTTTGAGGATGATTGTAAGTTGGAAGTCATCAGGCCCCTCTCTGACATACAGGCTTAACAAGAGAAGCTTACATATGTCAGTAGCTGGTGTACAAACATGGATTCAATCTTGATGCTAGGAAGTGCAGCATTGTACCATTTGATAAGCACCCCTCAGCTTCAGCCTATACAAAAATGAAAAAGTAGTGAGAGACCTCTGAGCTGGATCCAGCACTAGGTGACCTAGGCAGTTGCCTAGGCCCTGAGGCAGCCACCTGGCCATACAAATTAATTAAAAAAAAAGAAGAAAGGTTTACAAAAAACTACTATCATTGGAAATGCAGTGTCTGATCCGATGCAGCTACTTCCTGTTATGCGAGAGTACAGAGACTGCTGATGCTTCCTGCAATTGCACACAGCAAATGGCAAATGAGGAGACTTTCCAAAAATGGTGCGAGATTAAAATCTTACAGCAATTTCCAGTTTTCTGCAGCTCACTCACAGGTACGGACTTTTTTTTTCAGGTTCTCTGCAGTCAGAAGGAATGGTGTTGCTGAGCTAAGAGGGGGACTTCAGTGACTGGGTAACTGTAGTGCAGTTTGTACAGGATAGCTGAATGTGAAAATACTGCTTGTTTTGAACAGAGACAGCAGATAAGTTAGGTGAGTTTCTGTGTGTGTTTGTGTGTAGTGCCCCAGTTAGAGAATGCAGTTAGTTAAATGACTTGCTCAGAATCAAACCCAGTACTATGACTACAGGAAACCAGAAACTTAATCTTCCAGACATACTGCCATAAAATCTATAACTTTACCTTATATTTATGCCCTTTCCTTCAGCAAGTCATTTAAGAGACAGTGCTTGGGATGGGACATCTGGAAATTTGGGCTACAGTTCTCAATGGTCCCTGGAGTGCAAGCCTAGTAACTTCTAGTATCTATGAACAAGTGCAGTTATGGTGTAAAGGAAGGAAATTGATTGCTGTAAACAAGAGCATCACCACATGAGCCATGTTGTTTGGATGTGATCCTTGGTTTACTTAATATTGACAGTGTGTTTATTATTTAGCTGTGAATAAATGGGACAGCATGAAATCTGAGATAAATGTTAACATTTTAATTATGAATACATTTTTAACTTTTTTACAAGCTTACGGGTGTGAAATATATTGTTTGTGTTGCAATAATTTTTTCTAGCACTTTGTGTAGCTGAGTAAGGCTAAGAGCTGTTTTCTGTAGTTCAGGGTTTGAGTCCCTTAAACTTCATTTGTCTTCTCTTTGACTCTACCAAGATACTTCACCAATCAGTACTCCTGGACTGTTCCTGAAAAGGGTCATTTGTGTCCAGTGGGCTGCTCCGTGTGGTTTACATTATTTGGTTCTATTTATCTTTTAAATTCCTGCAGCCTTCACATAGATGCTAATTAGTACTTCACTATATGCTATTTGAGTATGAATCCTAGCACGTCTCTTGTATTTTAATTAGCTGCTAAATGCATTTTCACTAAAATGTGATTTTCAAGGGAAGAGAAGTTTATGTTTCTTGTAGTTTAATAGGTTGCCACATGCATTTTTACTAAATGTGAGTTTTAAGGGAAGAGAAGTTTACAGTTTCTCGTGCTGAGCTTGTTTTCAATATGAGGGTATTTTTTTTTAGAAAAAGTCTGTTAGTGTTTTTTTGCTATAAAATTTTAAATATGAGTTTTAAATTAAATCCAAATCTCCAAAAGTAAAGAAGAAAATAGGATGCACACTGACAGGGTGTTTATGGTAATTGGGGAGAGACAGACAAAAAAATGGGATATTTGTATGGCTGGTGGGGGGCCTGATTCATTTCCCCACATAGGGTCCCATTTGGCCCTTTTAAGCTTTATTAACTTTGGAAGTGAAAGCTGCAACAATACAGCATTATTAGCCATTCAAGCACGTCAAATCTGTGTTATGTGATGTCAGAAGGGATAACTATTCTGGATGACAGTGAAGAAATAAGGAGATATAAAAATAGATGTAGGTGTCATGCAAGCATGTAATATGAGTTTTCTTTGATGTGGAATTATTCAGATGCCTTTTATGTTTGCAAAGATTGTGCTTATTGACTTAACATATTTTATCAGGCTGTTAATATTTCTTATGCCCTCATAAATGCTCTTCTGTTTGAACTGTACTAGACCTGCCTGGATCTTATGGTATGATGCTAGTGATCTTTATACAATTTCATGTAGCTCATCAAAAGCTACTGATAAAATTCATGAAATTTATTTCTTCATACCAATAAGCTGGTGTACATTGTCGAAAAGTGACTATAACTGCTGGTGGGTTGGGCATCTCAATACTTTACACTCATATCTGGCCATTTTATAACAATTAATCTGCCTTTGCAGGACTTGAGTGCACGTGAGTTTGTGTGTTTGTCTGTATTAAATAGGAATACTTTGGTTATTGTGTTTATGTGCAACATTTGAAATATCTGACTTTGGTCATTATTATTGCTAATTTTTTGACACATATATCTGAGAAGGATGCAGTCAATAATGTAGCTATAACTGCTGGGATCGGGAGATGTCTATAGATAAAAATGCCTGACCCTGCTGAGCTGATAGCTAAAAAAAAGTTATTTGTCTGTCTTTGCAGGACTAGTATGCATTTGTATAAAGCAAAGTGAAATACTTTATTGTGATAATTTTATCTCACTTGGACGTGATGTGTTCTCAGTCAATTTAGTGGCCATAATTGCTAAGTACAGATATTGGTGGATTACAATGACATCAGTCTGAGGGGCCTTTTATGATTAAAATGTTCTAAATGGGTAATTGTCTCATTATAGGTTCATACATGTGGTTTAACTGCTTACTGCAAAAAATATTCAAAACTGCAAATTTAAAACTCATGCTAACAAATATTGCTGTGTTAAACAAGAAATATAATTTAAAACAGTCAGGAAGGTGAATCAGGGAACACATGCATTTATGCATGGTCATAAAAAATGTGTGTAGGGGGCCTAGGGTTTGAAAACAGCCCCCAGGAGCAAGGTACACTTAAGACATTGGCCAAATGCATTTTTCAGTGACATTGAATTTCACTGCAGTTTTCAATGACTGTGAGTTTCAGGGAAAGAGAAGTTTACTATTGCTTATGATAAGGCTTCTTTCAATGTGAATCTGTTTTGTTTTGTTTAGCAAATGGATATTAGTGTTTGTACTATAACATTTGAAATACAAGTTTTAAATTAAATCCAAATCTCTGTAATCCTTGTAAAAGTAAAGAAGAAAATAATTTGCACACTGACAGGTTTGAATGCTGTTTATTGTAAATGGGGGAGGGATAGCCAAGATGGGACAAAGGAATGGCTGCAGGGGCTGGGGGTGACCTGGCTCATTACCCTGCCTAGGACCACATCTGTTCATGATCTGGCTCAACTTCCTCTCCAAGTTAATCACTGTCTGCCTTTAAAAAGGAGCTGGACAATTGTATGGGTACTCACAAAATTCACCCTGGAGTGACTGGTCTGGCAGTCCTTGAAATGGGAGGTAAGGCTTAAGGGTGTACACAGACAAGGCAGAAATGGCCTTGCAGCTGTCAGCATCATCATCGACCCGTCTTTCCTATTTTTTGTATATGGGCTCGGGATGTCACATCGGTAGTGAGCTATGATTCTACGATCTTATGAATTGCGCTTAATGTGGACAGCAATTCATCACTATTATCAACCTAATACCTAAAACTCTTAGTAAACATTTTCCCATGGGGCAGAAAAACTAATCAATGCAACTGAAGCAGATGTCCCTGAGCCTGATATGTGGCCCCCAAAAATAATAGCCTGTTTTAAAAGCTGTAAATATCATGCATCTCAATTTCAGTCCAGACCAGAAAATCTAAATGGTTATTTCTTACACAAGATAAAGGGATCTGTCTTAACATATGTGATTTTATTATTTCAGTGCACACTTGGAAAGGGGTTTCTTCTTGATATTGTTGAGAAGAGTTTTTCCTATTTCAAAAGGTGATAAACTAAATGAACTTAACAGTTATAGACCTATCAGTTTAACCTGCAACTTATGAAAATATTTTAAAGGGTTAAATTAGACATAACAGTTATAGCCAGCTTAATTAACATCCTGTGCCAGTCCCACAGACTAGCACCCCACCCCTAATGCAAACTGTAACCATTCAATGCAACCCCCAGCTCTTTAGCTGTAGAGCAAAAAAACTAAGGTGCAGATTCAATAAAGCCTACACAGTCCACTAAAACCATGCTTGCATTGTGGTGTTATGTGCACATGATGGTGCACCATTCTGTATTCATCAAGCAGCTCTATGCACCGTGTAGAGCTGCGCAAACACAGTAAACATTATGGCATGCTAATTACAGCATAAGCAGCTGATTGTATGCTAATCAACCAATCCAAGATGGAGGGGTTATTCAACAAGCTATAAAGCAACCGTGTAGACTCAGTGCTGGTTTTCCCTGTGCATTCCAAAACTTACTGGAATACAGCCATGGAAACTAAGCTACAGGGAAAGAATGTTAGGGGCTGCTGTTGCTGTTATTGATGTGTATGTGCAGCAGGCCAATATCTATGCTACTGCTGCTGCTAATAGACCTCAGCCAAGAAAGAGAATGTTTTTTTAGACCCCATTTAACTTTTCATAATCTGCATAAGGTGCAAATTATAGAGCACTACAGAGTGGATAGAGACATGCGACAGGAACTCTGCAACCTCTGTTATCCTCAATTGAGAGCAAGGGGGAACCAAAGGAACCAATCCCAGTGGAGACTAAGGTATCTGTAGCACTTAGAATTTTAGCTACAAAAACCTTCCAAAGACCAACATGGATCCTCCATAAATTCCTGAATGCTGTGCTGCAACATGCTAGTGAGGACATACATTTTCCCCATATACCTGAGGACAGAGCTAGAACTATGTAGGAGTTCTACCTTGTAGCACACTACACTGAAGTCCTGGATGCCATAGAGTACACACACATAGAAATCAAACCACCACCTGGGGTCACAGGGAAGGGTGTACATAAATAGAAAGGACTATCACTCCATTGACTGCCAAGTCATGTGTAACGCCAAGGAAATCATCCTGAATGTGTGTGCTGGCAACCCAGGCATTTACCACAACTCATATATCTGGCACAGCTCTCAGTTGTATGAGATGTTTGCTAGGGGGATATTACATAGGGTTATTTGCTGAGGATGCATATTATGTACTGGAACCATGGCTGATGACGCCCATCAGAAATGCACACACACCAACTGAAAAACAATTTAATGAGGCACAATGTCAAACAAGAAATATCATAAAGTGTGTGTCTGGGCTACTTAAGTTGTGGTTCCAGTGCCTAACTGCAGTACAATCAACATACATGTGCTGAAATGTTCACTATCTGTGCTATACTTCACAGCATTATCCAGAGAAAACAGCTTCAGCAGGAACAGCAAGGGGAAGGGCCACACATCTCACAACTGATGGCAAGGTCACCACAGCTACATGCAGGTGAGGAGTCAGAGGGGGAACAAGCAGCTGCTGTAGGTGTTGGCAAATATAGACATGCACAATATGGCCTCACACTGACTAAGAGGCAACAGATAGCACACATGCTTACCACCTTAAGGGCTAAACCTTCATCCTATACACATACATATACTAACAATGATGGCAGGCAACACACACAACCTTTACTTACCAATATAATGGCTGTGTACTGCTAGCATCAGACAGAATCAGCCCTGAACTAAATCTCCTGAAACTTCTGGATTTCCAAGGTAAGTGTTGAACCTGGAATAGAAAAATAAATATATAAGAATACAAATGAGTGGCACATCCTTGTGTATTGTTACTTGGTAATGTAAGTAAGTGTAAGGTGGGTGATTTTTACAGCAATTACATCAAGATGTGACAGCAGTGACTTATGCAAATACATCTGTCCTCTATCAACTAATAGGGCTTATGTGTAAAATGTACACATTTTCACCGAATGTCTACATTTTGGCTTCATGTGTTTGTAATGGCAAATCATTAAAGAATGAAGTTAGAAAATAATGACGCACATTTCAGTTTCAGACTTCATATTCCTCAGAACAAACATAGAAATATTTATTTTATTTAACATTTGTTTACCAAGAAAGTCCGACTGGATCAGAGCACATTTTCAGCAGATGCCCAGGAAGAAATGCTCCAGATGCATGTCTTTGGAATGTGGGAGGAAACCAGAGTGCAACAACAAAAAGCCAGCACCCAATTGGAGCACACATATTTTAATGTGTAGATACACAAAAAACAAACCGGTTTTGGCCCAATGGCCATTTTCAATGAGAAATACAATCAGTATAAGCACCACTTATACCAAAATGTAATGGAATAATTGAACACGAATTAAACAATTATTATAAATGTTCATTAAGACCAGGTGGAAATATTTATTTATTTATTTTTATTTTACATTTGTTGACAGGGATAGTCAGACTGGATATATGTCCATTTTCAGCAGAGGCCCGGGGAGAAAAGCTCCACATACCACAAAAGAGACAGTACATACTGAATGATAAACTCAGGCAGACATGTTTAGAAAAATATAGACAAGGAATACAGGCAGATATCAATATACACAATGTGCAGACTTACATCTGATTGGCAGAGACGTATCAGAAAATGTGAACATAGAATACAATTAGATTTCATAATTCACAATGCTTAGACATTCAAATGCCATGAGGCATAGATACTTGGTTAAATAATAATAATCCACCTAGTTTCACAATCCAAAACAGGTTGGCATAATTTTTTTTAATTTATTTTATTTTACATTTGTTAACTGGGAAAGTCTGACTGGATACATATCCATTTTCAACGGAGCCCCGGGGAGAAAAGCTCTAAGTAACAGATAAACATTTAAAATGCAGGTTACAGTGATATTTAGCAATTTAACAAAGATCAAAAGACAAAAACAAAATAGGCTACATATTTAAGAAAAAGTTCAAAGTAAGGTAACATTTAGATATGAGAAAGACAACTGCAAAGAGGGAGATGGAAAGAAATATAAAGGGAAAAATAAACATATAAGAGTAGTGTGAGTATAGGAAAAGGATGATCATTAAGAAAGAAAGGAAGAATGAAATAAGAGAAGGGTAGGTTAGGTAGGAAGCAGCAGAGGCTGAAAAGGAGGTTATAGTCCTGATAATGGAAGCTAGAGAGATATAAAGGGGTAAAAGGATCTAACTGAAGGAGGGTAAGGAGAGAATAAAGGGGAATTACATTTGAGAGCTAAGATGGATTAATAGATTCTTTGAGTAAAGTTGGGTTTGATAGGGACTAGAGAGTGAGACAAACTTTTTGTTATAACTCAGTCTGAATATTGTGTGGGTTAGTCAGGATTTAGGCATGGACATAGCAAGTCATTGTGCATGTGTGTCTTTAGAGATATTTTGAAATGAGGCAAGGAACAATTGGCGGTTAGTTCAGCAAGTAGGGAGTTCCATTTTTTTCCAGCAGAGTTGGAGAACAGGGAATCTCCAGATGAGTTGTTGGCTTACAACTATATAAATTATTAAATAAAAAGGAAAAATCCTGGATTGTGAAACTAGGTGGATTAATTCCACCTGGTCTTAAGGAACATTTATAATAATTGCTTAATTCATGTTCAATTATTCCATTACATTTTCGTATATAATGTGGTGCTTACACTGATTATGTTTCACATTGAAAAATGCCATTGGGCCGAAACCGGTCTGTTTTTAGTGTTTTTACACATTAAAATATGTATGCTCCAGTTGGGTGCTGGCTTTTTGTTGTTAATTATTTTGGTTTTTGAGCCTGTGCACCTGCTGTCCTTGCAGATGTCTTTGTTGTGGTAGGAAACCAGAGTACCCAAAGGAAACTCATGCAAATGTAGGGAGGACATGCAGACTCCACACAGAAGGCACCCCAGCCAAGAATCCAACCAGAGAACTTCTTACTGTGAGGTGACAATGCTAACTGCTGCATGACTGCACCACCCCAAAGAGTAATGCAAAACCTGTATTCCATCCACTGTTTAAGTTTGTAAGACCACAATGTTTAAAAACTCTCACCATTGTTTGTCCTTTGTCACACTTTTATTAATGGCTTGGTCCAGTTTTGTTGGTGTAAGAGTTTCAGAGGGATGTGCACTTTACAAAAACCTGTGAGAAAGTATTACAATTTGTAAAACAGCATCACAAAAACAGATATATTATGCACTGAGTCAGCTATGCACCCTGAGTATCAGAAAAAAGACTTAAGTACCACTGAGTCAAAAAGAGAAAACAAGGATATGGCACAGTTATCATCATTTGCACAGGGTGTTTTTGTGTGTGTGTGTGTGTGTGTGTGTGTGTGTGTGTGTGTGTGTGTGTGTTGGGGAGGCAGAAAGCCTAGGCTGGCACAAAAGGTAGTGAGTGCATGTGAGTAAGAAAGAGAAACAGACAGATATTTTGATAAGGTATTAAATGGCCAGTGAGACAGAATGAACTTTAAGCTTCACAGATGACCCATGTAACTGTTATGTGTGTGGATCTCTATGGGCACTCCAGGTCAAACTTGTGTGTCTGCAAAAACACAGCCAAGCTCTGTGCTAGTTCTGTGTCCTGGTATGTCAGACAGGTATGTGATGTGTGTGATAGAGGTGTCAGTTTGTCATCGTCTTCCCCAACCCTGAAAACTAGCACTGCCAGGAGTTTCACTTTGACATCCATACCAATGGTGAGATGTACTGCTGCTGCCTGAACATGAATGATGTCTGGTGGATGAGCTCTCCTCACAATTACACCAGTACCATGACCCCATGACCTTCTATGTTTGCGTGTGGACACCTCAACCACTGATGGAGCAGTGGAAGTAGTGCCACCAAGGGAGTGTGATCGGGCACAGCCATGTCAGCTAACATTAGGTGATGTGACTGACCTATGCCCATGTGGATGCTGACCCCTTTCAGCAGATGTTCAGTCACAGGCACTGCCCATTCCAATGCATCATTCATCCAAGCTACTGAGTCAGCAACATAGTGAAGGCAGTCACACATGTCAGCTGGTGCCACATCTGCAACCCTTGAAGGCACTATTGGAATGTGCTTGTACCTCCATGATGGCCCTAAACATATGTAGAGTGGCATGGAAAGACACACCAGAATCATGTGGAGGGTGGACAGCAGGCCTCCTCCGAGCATGCCTAAAAGCCCTCCTGTATGGTGCCTCACTCAAACTTTGGTTATGGCCAGAGTCAACAGGTACTGAAGCCCCAGTACCACACTATCCTGATCAAGTGTGTAACCCTCCATCTGTCTAATATCTGAGGGCTAACTGGAATGGGTTTGCTTTATGTTTGCCTATTGGCTGTGTTGATGGAATTACAGGGGGAGGTTGAAGTTAACCTCAGTGTCACATTCAACTTGCGCAACCCCTGACTGTGCCTGTGTTTGGTCACCATTATCATTAGAGTCTGATGATACTCTGACATCAGATGGTAAGAGTCCTACATTTCCACTGTCAGGATCACCTGTGATAATAAGCAATGAAATTAATAGCTACACTACTACAGTGTAATAAATGCTAACAAAATAAGTCTGGTGCACTATCACAGATGGTACAGCAATACACACACAGTCCTGACACCCACCTCACACATACAGATAATGTGTATTTCTGTCAAATGCTCATCAGTACTGAAATAAAAATGTTTGGCTTACCATTCACAGAAGGCTCTACACTTGCTAGAAAGGATGGTCCTGGAAGAAGTTAAGCAAAATGGAAGGACACTATCATCACAGTAACAATAACACAGGGGAAACATTTTGGCTTTTATATGTCTATTAACAATATAGTTAACTGAAACTTGGATGACATGTCCACGCAAAGCCCATGTGTAATGAACCAGAGGTGTTGTTAACTGTATCAATCTATAAATAGTTACCCGGCAAAAAAATTGCTTTAAATATTTTACTGTACAAGTAGTCTTTAAAAATTTACACATGTAAGCCTACCTGGAAGTTCCTCTTGGGACAGTAGTTGTCCTCCCTGAAACAGCAATGCCAGCATCAATCACATGCTGTTGTGCACTTTCCACTGGGCTCTCTAGATCCTTGACAGTGGACAGGAACTCTTCATTTGGTGTCAGTGGTGGCTGTGTAGTAGCCCTCCCTATAGCCAGCTGTCCACAGGCCACTACAGCTGCTTACCTCCAGGACGATGAAATCATGTCAGTGGCCCCATGACACACCTGATCATATGTTCTGCTGCATCCCACAACAGCACTGACATCGTTAACTATCTGGTTGCAAATTTGCATTCTTCCAGACATATACCCACGTCCTCTCTCAAGCAGAAAGACTGCATGTTCATGACAGGCTTGGACAATCATGTCGTTCTCTGAGTCACTGAACTGGGTTTGTGGGGATTGGGACACTTGGATGTCATAGTCCTAGGTGACATAAAACACAAAAGAAGGATACTATGCATAAATATCACATAACTAAAAGTCCTGCTTAGATATAGCACATTATTAGCTTTTCAATATTACCCACTGGAGAAACAAAAAAACTTCAGTTATTCAAATATAAAAAAGGGTTATGCGGTTGTAATATATCACAGTCACACCAAAACCAAGGTTTGATCCAAAACAAGTACTAACAATAGCAAAGCAAACCTCTGTAAAAACATTTTGGTTGTGCCAACACAGAAATGGAACTTGGCTCCCCTACCCCCAAAATAACATGCAAATTGCATTTTTGCACCAAACAATGAGCAAAAATCAATGAATTGTTATACATGCTTTCAAACAAACTGTCCTAAAAACATGTGTACACATTTACCACAGAACAGTAATTTTTATGCAATTGGTAGTCACCTCTAACTGTGCCCAGCACTCCCCAAGAGGTGTCTATGGGCCGTCCTAGAAGGCTAATGTGTCATTGACAGTATAGAACATTTATATTTCACTGAAATAACCTAGAAGAATGTAAAGAGAAACAGCTGTAACAGTAACACTTGTTGTGAAAGTTAATAAGGCTGTGCATCTGAGAAAGAAAATGCCCTGACATAAATGCCTATGCCATTAAAAAACTTCTAAGAAGTGCATACAGATAAAGCTGCATTTGCTAAGGCATATATATATATCTATATCTATATCTATCTATCTATCTATCTATATATATATATATATATATATATATATATATATATATATATATATTTATAGATATATATTCACTTTATAATCTCGAAATACTAAAATACCGAGTTTTAGTATCTCGGGACTATAAAGCCGAAAGCCCAAAAAAAGACACCCACGACTGCGAAATTCAAAGTCATGATCATTCACATACACACACCACCACATAAACAAGCACACATACACCTACCTAATAACACTGCAATAAACAAACAACACACACAAGCACAACATAACACCTACCCTACCTATAAGCAAGCCCCTCTGCACCCCCCATGTGGTGGGCTGTGCCCCCCACACCCCTACTACTTATATATACTATCTCTGAGGTTGCACTAAACACACAAACACATAAAACCCACCACTATACACACTCACACACACTAAAATCCCTACCCAATACCCTTACAAGAACACCACTTACCTGAATCTCCTGCTAATTCCACAAACCGCACCACATGTCACGAATGCAACAACACAACAGCAGATTCGACATTTCCACATTCGTTATTATGCAGTTCCACGTAACTGCACTTTTGACTTTAGAGTCTCGAAATACTAAAATTCAGTATTTTAGTATTTTGAGATTATAAAGTAAAACTATATATATATATATATATATATATATATATATATATATATATATATATATATTTCCTACTGACATGTGAGCAAACCCAGTATATAACTATAAATGCAATCATATCTTATCAAGATCAGTAATCTTCTGTGCAGATAAATCCAAAGTAATAGCAATCTTTGTCTGTGTTATCCACACATATAGCTCTCCTCACCTTCCGGCTCTCTAGCTACATGGTTCCCATTTTACAGTGTAGATTCAGGCCTGTGAGCATGATGAAGATGCAAATGAGGTGTGAACTCATTAGAATTGGTGAATCCAAAATTCTTGGCTCTGTGTAGCACATGTAAACATCGTGCAGGCACTCGCTTAGTGTTTGTTGCTAATAGATTGCAACTGTGAATGATTACCGCTAGGGAGAAGAAAAACAGAACATCAATTCAGACTCTCTTCCCTCCAGTGGGTGTGTCAGCCAGGTTACACTTACAAAGTGTAGAAGTAATTGTATCAAGGTTTTAAACGTAAGTAAGCAGCACACATTTCTCATTTTCTGTTAATATCCAAACTCCCCTGCATTTGTTGAAAACCTTATATTATTGCCATGTAATATTCTCATGCCATATAGTATCTTCACACATTTAAGGACAATGATACAAAATGCCTTACAGACTGCATGTCTCAGATCACTGCTAAGATAAGAGAGGAATCAACAGCATATAAGGATAAGACAGAGCTGTGTTTCTGCAAACACTAGTCATAAATGGTTGTATGATCACTCATTGCACTACATCTGAAATTAACACATGTACAAACAACTCAGAGTACAAGTATCATATGTCTGAGTTTTATAGGTTTATTAGTCTGAGAGTTCCAATCCAGACTTGTGTAAAAATGTTTCATGTGCACTAACATTTATTTTCTAATGTTGTTTATCTGATTTTTAAAATATCAGTATTTGTGCAGTGCACTGCTTAGCTCAAACATGGGAATCAGATAAATAGAATAAATGTCACAATGTATTTTTACGATTAAGAATACATAAACTATACCTGTGAAACGTGAGTGTGTAGCACATCTGCTAAACACATTAATCCACACAGTATATACTATCTGTAAGTCACGGTTCAAGTCACACATTTGTCTTTTAAGGATGAAACCTAAGAAACACTGTTCACACAGATAAAACAACTTTAGCTTTGTTCTTGCATTTGCACATCACTTACCTTCGAAACAAACCTGGAGTAATGACCTACACATGAAGCAGACAGACCACAGGCAGCAGGATGCAGACATTCTTGATTTCAAAAAAGATACATTGTTGCATCTTTAGCTTTCCATTGTGCAAAACTGTTAAGTGGCATTGTGTGGTGGCTAGCAACCTTACTCAAGACCTGCAGGTTTAGAGCACCTGCACAGAGGAAGTAGACAGTGGACAATTTCAAAATGAATACATTCTATAAAGTATGTTGGGCATAGCCCAACCCCACTAAGTGGTCATGCATGGTGGTTAATACACAGAAGATACTAATGAATATGAAAATCTCAACCAAATATCCAAGCCCAACAGCGAAAAGTAACACTGCAAAAAGAAGAAACGCTGCTCCAAAGCCACAAAACGGTATTTTAATAAACCAAATGTAAGCACTTTCATTTCCAATACTACAGAAACATCATCAGACAAACAAATACACTACCTCATATATTAGATTCATATCTGAAATTCTCCAGGTTCTTGTAAAGAGTCACATCAAAAAAATCAATTGAGTTATTGCGATAGTGATGAGTAAACTCCAAAAAATCAGTAGAGTGGTTAAGGAAGTCCATAAAGTTTTCTAATCCTCCAAACTTCCTTTACACAAAATAAAAATCTTCTTCTTGTCTTTTGGCTGTTCCTATTAGGGGTCACCACAGCGGATCATCTGTTTCCATTTCTTCCTATCCTCTGTATATTGCTGTGTCACACCAACCATCTGCATGTCCTCTCTCACCACATCCATAAACCTTATTTTATGCCTTTCTCTTTTCCTCTTACCTGGCAGCTCCATTCTTGGCATCCTTTTCCCAATATACCCAGTATCCCTCCTCAGCACATGTCCAAACCAATGCAATCTGGCCTCTCTGACTTTTTCTCCAAACCGTCCAACCTGAGCTGACCCTCTAATATACTGATTCCTAATCCTGTCCATCCTTGTCACACCCAGTGTAAATCTTAACATCTTTAACTTTGCCACTTCCAGCTCTGACTCCTGCCTTTTTGTCAATGCCACTGTCTCCAACCCATACAACATAGCTGGTCTCACTACCCTCTTGTAGACCTTCCCTTTTAATCTTACTGGTAACCATCTGTTACAAATTACTCCTGACATTCTTCTCCACCCATTCCACTCTGTCTGTACTTGCTTCTTCACCTCTCTTACGCACTCACCATTACTCTGAATTGTTGATCCCAAGTACTTAAACTCATCCACCTTTGCCAACTCTACACCCTGCATCCTCAAACTTCCTCTATCCTCCTTCTCATTCACACACACATATTCTGTTTTAGTCCTGCTGACCTTCATTTTTCTCCTCTCTAGAGCATATCTTCACCTCTCCAGGGTCTCCTCAACCTGGTCCCTACTCTCACTACAGATCACAATGTCATTTGCAAACATCATAGTCCATGCGGCCTCCTGTCTGATCACATCTGTCAACCTGTCCATCACTATTGCAAATAAAAAAGGGCTCAGAGATGATCCTTGATGTAATCCCACCTCCACCTTAAACACATCTGTCACTCCCACTGCAGACTTCACCACTGTCACACTACCCTCATACACATCCTGTACCACTCTTACATACTTCTCTGCCACGCTTGACTTCCTCATACAATACCACAACTCCTCTGTAGGCACCCTGTCATATGCTTTCTCCAAGTCCACAAAGACACAATGCAACTCCTTCTAAACCTCTCTATATTTCTCCATCAACACTATCAGAGCAAACATCGTATCTGTAGTGCTCCTTCCTGGCATGAAACAATACTGATGATCACTAATCATTGCCTCCCTTCTTAACCTAGCTTCTACCACTCTTTCCCATAACTTCAAGCTGTGACTGATCAGCTTTAAACCTCTGTAGTTACTACAGCTCTGCACATCACCCTTATTTTTAAAAATAGGTACCAAAACCCCTTTTCTCCACTCCTCAGGCATCCTCTGACTTTCCAAAATTTCATTAAACAATCTGGTTAAAAACTCCACTGCCTTTTCTTCTAAGCACCTCCATGCTTCCACTTGTAGGTCATCTGGACCAACAGCCTTTCCATTCTTCATCCTCTTCATAGCTGTCCATACTTCCTCCTTGCTAATCTGTTTCACTTCCTGATTCACTATCCCCACATCATCCAACCTTCTCTCTTTCTCATTCTCTTCATTCATCAGCCCCTTAAAGTACTCTTTTCATCTGCTTAACCCACTCTCCTCGCTTGTGAGTATGTTTCCCTCACTATCCTTTATCACCCTTACTTGCTGCACATCTTTCCCAGCAAAGTCCCTTTGTCTAGCCAATTGGTACAGGTCCTTTTCTCCCTCTTTAGTGTCCAACCTTTCATACAACTCTCCATATGCCTTATCCTTCACCACCTCCTCCTTTGCCATTCTTCTCATCTCCTTATACTCCTGTCTACTTTCTTCATCTGTTTGACAATCCCACTTCTTCTTCACCAGCCTCTTCCTCTGTATATTCTCCTGTACTTCCTCATTCCATCACCAGGTCTCCTTGTCCTCCTTCCTCTGTCCAGACATCACACTAAGCACCTTTCTAGCTGTCACCCTTACCATCTCTGCTGTAGTTACCCAGCTATTTGGTAAGTCTTCACTGCCCCCCAGTGCCTGTTTTAAATCTTCCCTGAACTCCACCTCACAATCAACCTTTTTCAACTTCCACCATTTGATCCTTGGCACTGCTCTCACACGTTGTCCTCCTCTTCTTGATCACCAACGTCATCCTGCAGACCACCATTCTATGCTGCCTAACTACACTTTCCCCTGTCACCAGTTTACAGTCTCCAATCTCCTTCAGACTGGCCCTGCTGCATAGGATATACTCCACCTGTGTGCATCTTCCTTCACTCTTGTATATCATGCTATGCTCCTCCCTCCTCTTAAAATACGTATTCACCACAGCCATGTCCATCCTTTTTGCAAAATCCACTACCATCTGACCTTCTGCATTCCTCTCCTTAACACCATACCTGCCCATCACATCCTCATCCCCTCTGTTCCCTTCACCAACATGCCCATTGAAATCTGCTCCAATCACCAGTCTCTCACCCTTGGGTACACTCACCACCACTTCATCGAACTCACTCCAAAATTTTTCTTTCTCATCCCTCGCACACCGAACTTGCGGAGCATATGCACTAACAACATTCATCATTACACCATCAATTTCCAGCTTCATTAACATTACTCTGTCTGACACTCTTTTCACCTCCAAAATACTCTTGGCATACTGTTCCTTCAGGATAACCCCTACCCCATTTCTCCTCTCATTCACACCATGATAGAACAATTTGAACACATCTCCTGTACACCTGGCCTTACTCCCCTTCCATCTGGCCTCTTGCACACACACTATATCAACCTTCCTTCTCTCCATCATATTAGCTAGCTCTCACCATATACCAGTCATATTGCCAACATTCAAAGTTCCTACCCTTACTACTACACTCCTAATCTTCCTCCTCTCTTTCTGCTTTCAGGCATGCTTTCCCCCTCTTCTTCTCCTTTGGCCAACAGTAGCCCAATTTCTGCCAACATCCTGTTGGCTAACAGTACTGGTGGCGGTCGTTGTTAACCTGGGCCTCGACTGACCTGGTACAGAAATCTGTATTGTTGTCCGCATATGTTATTTGGCAGAGGTTTTACGCCAGATGCCCTTCCTGACGTAACTCTCCCCATTTATCCGGGCTTGGGACCGGCATGAAGAAATGCACTGGCTTGTGCATCCCCAGTGGCTGGGTTTCCACAAAATAAAAATGTTGTCCAAAAATC
Organism: Protopterus annectens; assembly: GCF_019279795.1. NCBI lineage: Eukaryota > Metazoa > Chordata > Ceratodontiformes > Protopteridae > Protopterus > Protopterus annectens. The sequence goes on from NC_056740.1 coordinate 32,436,377, forward strand.
TCAGATACAAACCCAACATAGGTGCAAATGCTGAGTTTAAAACAAAATTAGTTTCCCAAAACCATAGGACTATATTTGCAAAGATGGGGGCACAAGCGGCCCCCCATCGCAATGCCCATATGTTATTTGTAGTATTCCCCTTCGGAGTATATGAAATTATTTGTCAGGATGAGTTCCATAATCTGATATACAAGACTAATTTCATTGCTGGAAAGATTAGAGCCTTTAACAAGAGCTCGATGGAACCAGTCCAGTCCTTCATCATGGGGAATAACCGAAAAAAGGTCCTTTACATCAATGGTCACCAGTAAAGCATTAGACAAAAAAGAACACCCTGAAATCAAATTTATGAAGTGCCATGAATGTTTTAAGATGTGACTTTTATTCACAAAAAAGTTTTTAATTTAATGTCAAAAAATTGTGCCAATGATTCGGTCTTCGAACCTGCTGATGCCACTATAGGTCACAATGGAGGGTCAGTAACTGACTTGTGAATCTTGGGAATACCAAACATTCCTGAGATCTTTGGCTTACAAACAGTCAGAAATTCTCTGACATGAAGTGGTAGATCAAATGTAATAAATATGACTTCCTAAATGAGATCTGTACTATGATAAGCAATGCTCACCTCATTTTGTGATACATCAACAAAAAAATCTATGATTTTGTAAAAATTCCAGCATCTTTGAGGAGTACAAAATTCTGTCCATGATGACAATGCCCTCTCCTTTGTTTGGTTTCATAATTCGTATGCTGGAATCATTGGCGAGTCTATGCATAAGTTCCCTCTCTTCACTTGAAAGGTTGTGAAACTTGTACCTCCTATGGTTAGAATGCCATTCCCTGATACTTTGCGCACATAATTGTTCAAAAAGATGTATACTTGAGATTAATGGGGGTTTAAAGGTACTAGATCTTTGCAGTAATGGAATATCAGAACCTTGCTCATCAGGAGGTAAAATGCATTTAAGGTTCAATTTTCTACTAAAAAGTTTGAGCTCCGTTACCACATCGACCAAACTGGGTGTGTTAGAAGGTACATATTTGAAACCATGTTGGAACAATGAACCAAACACAGGAGAAACAAAAAGTGATGAAAAAGTGTAAATTTTACAACCTTGAAATTCGTATACATTATCAGATGCATCAACATGGTCATTACCATCAAATATGTTGTTGACTACTAATTCTGAGGTAGTTTCCAATGCGAATTCTGAAAAACCTGTGTTTTTGACCATCCCTGGAGGTAGGGTGACCATCTCCCCCTTTTTTTGAACCTTTCCTGAATTCTTTTCAACCTCCAAGGGGTATTCTGGTTATTGCTGACGTTATCTTGACCATTATTAGGATCAGCACTATCATTCTCTTCCCCGTTGTCATTGTTGGAACTGAAAATGCCAGTAGTTTTTGGTGGACTAGAGTAAACATCCTTACTGCTGTAGTCCTTAATGTCCCTTAAGATTTTTTCTGTTTTCTAGAAAAAGAAATTTTTTCCTGTTTGGCCACTTTAACAAAAATATGTTGAAAACTGTCAATATTATGCTTAAAAAGCAGGTCATTTCTTAACTGTGCATCTAAATTCTTAATTTCTTCTTCAGTGGAGCTCAAATTCCTTAAATTCTGCATGATAATGAGTTCCATTAATGTACAACTCATTTTATCAAAAAATCCAATAGTTTAAGATGAAACACAGACCTGAATGTAACGCCATTCGGGTATTTCCAAAGACACAGTCCTCTAGGGACCCACTTATTGGAAATGCAATGTCTCAAAAATGAGTTATCTATTTGTAACAACTTAAATTTTAAAACCAGTTTTCCATTTTAATCAACCTGGCTTTAAAAGTAAGTTCACTATCATTGTTGTCATTACTTGTAAAAACAGGGCTGGTAGAATTGCTTGTCTCATCAAAATTGTACGTTGATTTAAAAAAATCACTTAAACTTTCAGTATTGACAGAGAAATCAGTACCTGTATGCAATGCTCTGTATGCAAGGTTTCCTATATATGTTAGATTCATATCTGAAATTCTCCAAGTTCTTATAAAGAGTCACATTCAAAAAAATCTATTGAGTTATTGTGGTAGTGATGAGTTCTGCTTTTTATATTGGAAAAACTAATGGCCCTTTATGTATGAGAATTTAACAACAATTTTATGCTGTTAAGAGGAAAAATACAAGTAATGCACTTTATAAACATTCCATCATGTGTCCTGGTTATAAGAAAATGTATTTGTTATTTTTGAAAAGGTTGGTGCACTAGATAGAGCGGTGACTGGGAGACCTTAGGAGAGAAAAGGGAACTATATTGGCAAGTTCTCTTAAACTCTACCACCCCCGGGGGCTTAATAAGTGTGTATCAGTCAAACCCATTTAAAGTTGAAAGCAGGTATTGTTTGATTTTTATCATCAAATAATATGCATTTTTTAGTATATAAGTTAAATAATGCAATTTTATTATTGACATTAATATTTATGTATGCATATGTTTTTAGTTTTTAGTATTTGATCAACTAATCCATAGTCCCACCAGGGGCTCAAATATCCTAGACCTGGTCATTATCAACATGGGAGACTGATGCTCTATACCAGTGGTCATCCCCTTGTTGGTCAGGTCTGACCATAAGCTTATCACCCTTGACGTCCACATCCCACCCCCCAGTAGGGAAACCTCCATAAAAAACTTCTCCAAAGCTAACTTCATGCTACTCAAGTCAGAAGTGACAAACTTCATGACACCTATGCAGATAAGAACTGAAAGTTCGACTGCTGAATCGTACGCTAAGGCACTGTACGAGCACATCAACTTGTGCATGAATTGTGTCATTCCAAATAGAACCAAAATGCTGTCCTCCAAAAAAGGAAGCCAATCTGGTGGTCCCCTGCCATAAACAAACTTTACAACAGAAGGAAGAAACTGTTGCAGAAAAGAGGAAAATCCCAGGATGCAAAATACTTCCTTACCAGTCTTAGTAAGGAGCTGAGATCCCTCATAAAATCCTTCAAAGCTAGTTACGAAAATAAAATTGCCAAAGATTCCAAGGACAACCACAAGGCATTCTATAGTTATGTCAAGAATCTAAATGGCAATGCTGAGATCTGCTCTAAGCTACAACAGAATGGTATTAAATATACTGATCCCAAGGATATTGCCAATATCCTGGCAGATCGATTCAGTGCCAACTTCACTCCCCTTTCACCCCCTAAAGGGCCCATCTCAATACCAAAAGATTGCCAAATTCCGGTAATTATGGCCACACAGGTAAAAACACACTCTCCAAAAATAAGAATACAGCATCCATGGGATCAGACAACATCCTGGGCTGTGTACTACATGAACTACAAAATGAACTGGCTCCTCACCTAAGTGTCATGTTTAATCATAGCCTCACCTCAGGCTTCATGCCCAATGAGTGGCGCACAGCTACAGTTATCCCACTCCACAAGGGGGATCCACCTTGGATCCTGGGAACTATCGTCCCATCAGTCTGATGAGCCTGATCTGCAAAGCCATGAAACCCATTATCATGGAACTTATTAACAAAGACATTGGCAAAATTCAAACATTGGACCCCACCCAGTTTGGTTTCATAAAGGGACGATCTTGTCTCCTCAACCTGATTGACTTCTTCGAATCAGTCTCCAGAGCCATGGACAAGGACAATGCAGTCCACACAGCCTATCTGGACCTTGCCAAGGCCATAGACACCATCTCCTACTCTGGAATCATAGATAAACGTACTAAGCTGGGCATTAATCCCTACATCACTCAATGGGTTGCCAACTGGCTTACTGACAGAACCCATGCTGTAAAGGTAGCTGACTCAAAATCCAGCTCCAGACAAGTAACAAGTGGAGTACCTCAGGGTTCAGTCCTGGGACTGCTTTTGTTTGGCATCTACTTCTCTGAAGCACAGGCCAGCACTAAAGGACTATGGCTAACAAAGTTTGCAGATGACTGCAAACTGGGAGCCATTATTGAATCCCCAAATGATATGGATATTCTACAAAAGGGCCTTACAGAAACAGATGCTTGGTGCCAGAGCCATGGGCTCAAGCTCAATGCCAAGAAATGTATAGTTATCCCCTTTGGGAAAAACCATGTACCCATGAATTACCACATAAGTGGCAGTACACTAAACACCGAAAGTGTGATAAGGGACTTAGGGACACAGGTGGACAGTGGTCTCACCTTTGATAACCACATCACCACAACAGTCAGGAAATCCTTCTATGTGGCACACCTCATCACTAAGGGCTTTTTATCCAGAAAAAAGGAGGTCATTGTCCCACTGTACTCATCCCTCATTAGACCCATCATAGAGTATAATGCCCTGTTTGGTATGTACCCCACAAGACATCTGCAACAACTGGAAAGGCCACAGAAATACCTCACTAAAGGTATCACAAGCCTTAAGCAGATGCCTTATGCTGACCATCTAAAAAAACTCCAGCTGTACTCTTTCACATATCACCTACTCAGAGGCAATTTCTGCTTAACATATAAGGCCATGTCAAACCCAGAGTTGTTGGATATGCTACACTTAAAGAAATCCCAATCCCCCAGAGCCACATGCTCCAGGGATCTAAATCTGGTCATCACAATGAACAAAATATGCTGGAGGGATAAGTTCCTGACCCAGAGACTCCGCAGACTCTGGAATAAACTGCCTAATACATGTCAAGCTGAGTGCCTCTTTGGCCCTCTTCTAAAGGAACCTTGATGATTGGATGGCAGTCATGGCTTAGTGGTAGGTCATGTAGACTAATGCTACCAAGGTCCTGGGTTTGAGACTGGCAGTGGGAATTTATTTGGGTTGGGAGGGTGGCCTAATGGTTAAGGTGTTTGCCTTACAAACACAAGGTGCAGGGTTTGAGTCTCACAAGGGATAATTGGCTAAGCTTAAAATGGCTCGCATGGGCAGTTAGCTTAGTACTAACCTATGAACCTATGGATGGGAGATAGGAAATTCACCCCAGGGATCACATCAGTTGCCCTGCTAGACAGGAGACCAGGGAATTAAATATTCTGGGAAGAAATAGCCAGGGAATTGTTATGGCTAGGCTTGTATAGGCCCTAGGGTCAACAGCCTAGTACCAACCTATGAACCTATAACATGCACTAGGATTTTATTTGTTATGAAGATAACAAAATGTTTTGTATTTTGTATTTTGGCGCCACTTTTCTTAGGAAGTGAGATGTTGTACAAGGTGCTGTATAACATGCCTTGCACTTGGGCACCACCCTCTTAAGGAAGTGAGGTTTTGCTTTTTATGGTATTTAAAGGATGTGAGGTAGTGTATTTATTTGTCTGATGATGTTTCTGCAGTACTGGAAACAAAAGCGTTTACATTATGTTTATTAAAATGCTGTTTTGTGGCTTTGGAGCAGCATTTCTTCTTTTTGAATATGAAAATATCCAACTCCATTTTGAGTATTTCTGTGGCAGCAGATGTAAGCACAGGGCTGCAGTCCAAATGCTCTTGGGTTTTAATACAGCAAATTCCAAAAATTTTCACTTATGTTCCATTTTACTTTATATTAAAATTCACATGAAAAAATCATTACATACTCCCAATTTTAATTATTTTACATTTGTTTACTGGTAAAGTCCAACTTGGAATGAAGCCAGTTTTCGGCAAAGGCCCAGGGAGAAATGGTCCAGATGCATGTCTTTGTAATGTGGGAGGAAACCCACACGAATACAGGGAGGACATGCAGACTCCACACAGAAAGCACCTCAGTCAAGAATTGAACTAGAGAATTTCTTGCTGTGAGGTGACAACACTGCCACTGCACCACTACGTCATAATTATAATTAGCAATAGTGAAGCTCATATGAATTATTTGTGTAACTGAGGGTATACTGACTATTATGTTTCTATAATTATAAGGGTGTTCTCTGGCCTTGGATGGCCTTCAGACTTCAATAATACTCATAGACATATAAATGTAGAAACCAGAACCTCGTCAGGTCACACTCATACATGGTTAACTCCTCAGTTTGCCATGTGCATTTATATATAATTCATGAGTATACCTGAAAAGTGCTTCTTCTGTCGCAAGCATGAAAAATCACCACTGTAGAAGCAAATATTTTGTTATTCTTAGGTTTGAATCCCATATTGTAAAACTTAATTTTAGCAGTGTGCAAAGCCACACAAAAATGTGTCAGGTCATACAATTTATGGCCCCAGTACACATCTGCAAATTTAAATCACCTAACAGTTACAGCAGCAAACAACCCTCAAACTAATGCCAAGTGTCAGATTAACCTTCCCGGTTCAAAAACAGCTTTCTTCTCTGTTTGGCACTGTTGCTCTCCACTTAACATGACACAAAAGCAGCTGGCATCACTGTTCAGTTTTGTGCACTACCAGTAAATGCGATAACACACATTGGCAGGAAATCACTCTTAACTATTGCTTTATTTCCCTGGTTGGACATGTCTGGTGGTAGAAAGGAAGGTGCCCAATTTAGGTCACAGAGGTGGGGTGTTGAGGAGTACACATCTTCAATGGACTCCTTGTAAAGTGCCACAGCCAAAAGCTCTTACAGGGGGACTATACTGGCTACCAGTACAAGTTTGAGACATGGAATAGCTTGGCCAAGGTTGTCTGCCAAGTGTGATTGGCATTCCTTACACTGGTCAGCAATGTAGGGATAATTTAATGACCTGAAAAGGCACAAGCAGTATATACTTGACCAGTGGCTCGATTAAATCAGGACTGCTGACATCCCACAGTTGTGTAAATATACTGATACAGAGAATTTGCAGTAGATAGACATATGCATGTATGCAAGACTGGCATGACTGGCATGCATAATTCCCTCCTCTTGTTCTCTTCTCTTTATTACACAGCCAATCAAGAGATTATGGTGAATAGAGATGCCCATGCTGAGCATCTAGAGAGACTGAGGGAAACAAGGGGGATGTATGCAGCACAACATAACTATTATTTTAGCTAAAGTATTGCTCTTCTGCACAGTAGTAGCAAAAAAACATGCATATCCTAACTGTAAAAGGAAGCATGCATGCTTCAGTCTGTAGCACAAGCCAACTTTAGGAGTCAAGTCTATTACTGGAGTCAGATGTTGTAAGTTTAAATACCACAAGTAACAAATAAATATTAGTACAATCCTTTAAAATATTACATAATTTAATTTCAACAAAAGTGGCATAAATGCCCTGCTGTTAATGTAATCTGTATAATTTCACCAGGCATATGTGCAATATATGCACATTACAAGGATCACTTTGAACAATTCATTACTTAGAGTTTGTAGTTGTTAAAAAGTATACTTAAATGTAAAAACTACAGATAAATATAAAATGATTTATTATTGTGATAATGCAGTGTATATCACATGTGATGATACTAATTTTCTCTTTTTTCTCTTACCTCAACCCTTCTCTCTTTTTTTATTTTTCTATGTGTCATCAAAATGTTTCCATGTCATCCATCTCTGACAAATTACAAAATGCTTTGCAGCACAGAGAGGAAGGACAACCCCCACGGTTCAGCCTGCCCCCACTCCACCAGCTCCTGCACCAACACCCAGCACATCTAGAACACAAACATGCAGTATTGCCTCCACTGCCCTTGCACAACCTGTGCCCTCCACATCAGGGAGCACTACCTTGGAAGCTAGTGCTGTGGTACCTTCTGGGAGTACTGGCGGAGGTGTGGATTTTATCACCTGCCAGGAGTTGCCAGACTTGATGCATAGGGTCGTGCACAGCACATTGGATGGAAAGCCTACACTAGATGGAAAGGATGCTCTCTTTTATGCTCTGAGGAGAAGATGCCAAACACTAAAACAGCTAGTGGTCTAAGAGGACAGTGATGACAGTCCTGTGGGTGAGGACTAGATTCTCACTCTCCCCATGTTTGCTGAGCATGGGCATCTGTTGTACCCTCCTAAACCCCAATCATGGTGTCCCTAAACCTATCACGTCCCTCAGCACCCATGTGTCTTGTCTGTCCTGTTGTTTGCATCTGCTTCCTTACCTACTCTACTTACCTGACCCAGAAATACCTATGTCCCTTGCCCAACATTCCTGTCTTACCGAAGTAAGAAAAATAAAAAAACAAATGGGCACCTGTTTCATAAAAATAATATTGCCCCATACATAGCTCTTCTTGATACACTTGATTCAGTCCAACTGGCTATACAACATGATTTCATTGTTGTTACCTCTCTTTGTTGAGGTGACAGTCCAAATTTAGCTAATTATTTGTACATATTTTCATTTTACACTGTTGGAGTAGATAGCTATGTTTTTTTTCCTACTGTCCTCCTGTAAATTCCTATAATGCTTTCCCTTTGTTCTTCCCCCCACTTGCTCCATTTCACCACTTTCCTATCTACCCTATTTTAACACCTTTAATCTAATGAAAAATAGAATCACCCACCAAACACATAAGCAAAAAAAAAAAAAAAAACCAGTAAAGCACTTTACTTTTTGTCCTCTGGAGCGATGGGTTAGGGCTCTTCAGTAATGCAGACATCTCCATACTCTGCATAATGCTGCTTAAACAAGCTGCACTAAGGTAACACCCAGTGAATGTAGAATAAAGAATTATCTCATATTATAAATACATATTTAAAACTATGAGATACATCTGGATTTGAACCTTGTATCATCTGGACTCAAAAAAGAAATCTGTCCATGCATTTACAATTGCTGCAACAGAGTCAGCTATGCAGCAGGTGCATTTCTTACACTCAGGTTACAGTAAGCTGCCTGTTGGGCGCTAGAATCCACCACATAACACAAGCACTCAGGTCACTCCAAAGCAAGTACAAATACGACTCAGTCATTGTCCATGCTGGTGTGAATGACCTGAGACATACCTCCCTGGACTACAAGAAAAGAGACATAGAGGAGCTCTCTGATTATGTAGCCCAGGCCGGTATGACCCTGACCCTGAGCAGCATCTTACCCTCACCAAGAATGATGCCACAGTACAAAGACAAGATGATCAGCTTTAACAATTGGCTTAATTACTGGTGTCATTCTAAGGGGATCCAATGTCTGTCTGCTTGGGATGACATGCTTGATAAGCCACGCTGCTTCGCAAGGGATGGATTGCACCTGTCACCCCTGGGCTTCCGGATATTGGCCAAGGCTCTTGCCACCCCCATAGTGCCTTTTTTAGGCAAGGCTCAAAAGACAAACCCACCTTCCTAGAAAACACAAGTGAAAAAAAACTAAGGGTAATGCTGCTCAATGCCAGAAGTCTAAACCTCAAGATGCATGCTCTCGAAGCCCTCCTCAGTATGGAAAACATCGATGTCTGTGCAGTGACTGAAACCTGGTTCAAGGCTCCTGAGAGCACCCCAGCACTACCAAGTTTTACCTCATATCATGCTTTCCAGCCCCAAAACTTAGACCGAACCACAAAAGGAGGGGGAGTATCCATATTCATCAAAGATACCCACACCTCCAGGTTAGTGGCAACGCACAAAGCATCGGAGACCATCCAGGTGCAACTAACTATAGGCAAAACTGCCCTACAGGTTATAGCATGCTACAGACCACCCTCTCAAACTCAGGAACCCCACTCAGCCTTCCTGAAGATACTGGAGAATATGAATGTCTCACCAAATACCATCATATTGGGAGACTTCAACTACCCAAACATAGACTGGGAACATTACTCAAGCCCCAACACCCTAGCCCAAAGGTTCCTAGAATTCATAAACTCAAATGCGATGGAACAACTAGTCACCACTCCCACAAGAGGAGATAATATACTAGACCTAATCATCACAAATATGGGGACAAAATGCTCCACACTGGAAGTATACCCCTCATTAGTGAGATCAGACCATAAATTCATCTCACTGGAAATCCACATCCCGCCCCCACCCACTGCACAAAAGACCACAGTGAAGAACTTCTCAAAAGCCGACTTCACACTTCTTAAGACTAAAGTGGTATCCTTCAAGGCCCCTGGGCCAGTTGAAACCACAACCCACACTGCTGAATCCTTTATAAATGCCTTCTACGGGCACCTTCAAGAATGCATGGATCATGCAATCCCTAATAAAACCAAGACCCATTCCCCTAAAGGCAGGTGCCCTGTCTGGTGGACCCCAGCCATTAACAAACTTTACAACAGGAGGAGAAAGCTACTACATGACAGAGCAAAATCCCTAAAAGGGAAGGCATCTCTGATCAGTACTAGCAAAAAACTACGATCGCTCATAAAATCATCCAAGGCCAACTTTGAGAGAAAAATCGCAAAAGGCACAAAAGACAATCACAAGGCCTTCTTTAGCTATGTTAGAAACCTGGGTGGAAACTCCCAGATATGCTCAGAGTTAGTCCAAAATGACACAAAATACACTGAACTCACAGACATTGCCAACATTCTGGCAGACAGGTTCAGTGCAAATTCCTCCGCCCCCTCCCCCCCAAAAGGAGAAATATCTATCCCAGCAGAGTGTAGCCTCCCTAACATCTCAGATGCCCAGGTGAGAGCCGCCCTCTCCAAAGCTAACAACACAGCATCAATGGGACTGGACGGTGTCCCAGGCTACGTGCTACATGAACTCCAAGAGGAACTAAATCCGCACATAAGGCTGCTGTTTAATCTTAGCCTTACTACAGGATATGTACCCAAAGAGTGGCATACAGCAACAGTGGTCCCACTCCACAAAGGCAGTGCTTCTATGGACCCTGGAAATTACTGCTCCATAAGCTTGACGAGCCTGGTCTGCAAAGCTATGGAAAGGATCATTATGGAACTCATAAACAAAGACATTGGGGACCTACAGACATTGGATCCTACCCAATTTGGCTTTGTCAAGGGCAGATCCTGCCTTTTGAACTTGGTTGACTTTTTTGAAACAGTCACTAAGGCCATTGATGAGGGTAAGGCAGTTCACACAGCCTACCTTGACCTTGCAAAAGCCTTCGACACAATACCCCACTCGGGCATCATAGACAAACTCACCAGCTTAAATGTAAACTCATATGTCACAAGATGGGTTGCAAACTGGCTCAAGGACAGAACCCATAAGGTCAGAATTGCTGGAGCCATGTCAGACTCTAAGCCAGTCACAAGCGGTGTCCCACAGGGCTCAGTCCTGGGACCCCTCTTATTCGGCATTTATTTTTCCGAGGTGCAAGCAAACATAAGAGGATTATGGCTGACAAAGTTCGCAGATGACTGCAAATTGGGCGCCATAATTGATACTCCAGCGGACGCAAGCATCTTTCAGAGAAGCCTCATAGAAATGGATAATTGGTGCCAGAGCCATGGCCTTAAACTGAACGCCAAAAAATGTATAGTCATACCCTTTGGGAAAAACAAGGTACCCACAAATTACCACATAGGTGGTAATCCATTAAGTACGGAAGAGGTAATCAGGGACCTAGGGACCCAAGTTGACAGTAACCTCTCATTTGACACTCACATTGCCAAGGTGGATAGGAAGACCTTCTATATTGCCCACCCTATCATGAAGGGATTCACATCCAGATCAAGAGAGGTCATTGTGCCCCTGTACTCTTCTCTTATCAGGCCCATGATTGAGTACAATGCCCCATTTGGGATGTATCTTACCCGACACCTACAGCAGTTGGAAAGACCCTAAAAGTTCCTCACCAAGAGGATAAAGGGTCTCAAACATATGCCATATGCTGCCTGGCTGAAGAAACTCCAGCTCTATTCAGTTGCATACCGCCTACTCAGAGGTGATCTATGCCTGACGTACAAGGCTATGTCCAATCCAGAATTAATGGACATGCTCCACCTCAGAAAATCCAAATCCATCAGAGCCACGAGAGCAAGAGATTTGAACCTCAACACAGAAATAAATAGGACGTGCTGGAGGGACAGATTCATAACCCAGAGGCTCCCTACACTCTGGAACAGAATCCCAGTCCACGTTAGACAGAGCCCCTCACTAGCTCGCTTCAAGAGAAATCTTGACGAGTGGATGGGAGATCGTAGGTTTACCCTGGGGGTCATCTCTGTGTCACTACTAGACAGAGGCACAGTAAACTAAACCCTAAATGGGCATAGTATTCTCATCCCAAGGGGTGGCGAAAGCCACACACACTCTGGCTAGGCTTATAAATGCCCTAGGGCAGATAGCCTAGTACGAACCTATGAACCTATGAACCTATAAGTATTATCCACAATTTTATCAGTGAATCAGAGGCTTAACTACATGCAAATGGGGAAAGCTGTATAAATGTGTATCTCACATGCATACACACTTTGCCATCGATTGCGCAAATCATCTGCTTGGTGGCGCAGTATGGAAAGAGCACATTAACATGTATTATTTATGTTTACTGCCCACGTAGACTTCATCCCATGAAAATACACGTAAAAACACAAACAAATGGAAGGTACTTTTTAAGAAAAGAGCACATCTGTTACTTGCACCTATGCACATGAAACTTGATCTATCAGTACTTGTTCACAAATATATCAACTACACTACAGGAATAAATAAAAAAAAATGCTTTTCTATATACCAGAGACATCTTTATATTGACAATATGCATTCAGATTTTCCAGTACTTGTAGTAATGTGGATAGCTGTTTGCATATAGTTTGCAAAGCTGTATTTAAGGTATACCTGCACATTGGAAATACAACAGCAAATACTACACATTGCATACTCATTAGTCTGGTAATATGCAGACCATTAATATCTTCACAGTTGTACATGGCTAGCTATCCATTTCAGACAGGCCTCCCAACATTTTCTCTCAGACATCCAATGATGATGTCATCCACTATAAATTGTCCTGCAGCCTTGTAAAATTAAGACTTGTGCTGTGGTGCTTGTGTTAAGTACTGAGTTCTCTAGTATGTGTACTTAGGTAGGGGTTCTAATCTTACTGCAGTCAATGTCTGTGTCTGTCTAGTCAGAAGGACATAACTGTGTATACTGCAGACATCACTGCAATCCCATGCAGTACCAATATTTTGACAGTTGTACATGCCTTCACACCCATTTCATTCAGGCCTCCCAATATCTTCTTTCAAACATCCAATGCTGATGTCATCTACTACAAATTGTCCTGCAACAGAATAAAAGTCAGACTTCTGCTGTGGGGCTTGTGTTATATACTGAGTTCTCTAGCTGGTGTGCTTAGGTAGGGGTTTTAATCTCACTACAGTCAACTGGTATGTGTATGTGTGTGTGTGTGTGTGTGTGTGTGTGTGTGTGTGTGTGTGTGTGTGTGTGTGTGTGTGTGTCTGTCTAGTCAGAAGAACATAACTGTGTATCTTATGGTCATCAGTACATTGCTATAGAGTACCAATATACCAATATTTTGAAGTTGTACATGCCTACGCATCCATTTAATGCAGGCCTTGCATGAACTCTCAAACATCCAATGGTGATGTCATCCACTATGAATTGTCCTGTAGTATTATAACAGTCAGATTTGTTCTATGGTGCTTGTGTTAAGTACTATGTTGTGTAAATACATAGGTAGGAGTTCTGTTCTAACTGCGGTCAATAGTTATATCTGTGTGTGTATTCACTTGGTTGACATTTGAGAGAGCACTTTACACCAGCATGTCATACAGTACTATTACCATCTTCTTCTCACCAGATGCTGCTGATGTTATTAGCTATAAAGGTTTGTTGGATGCTATAAAAGCCAGACTTGTACTGTGGCTCTTGCATTAAATACTTTATTCTCTAGTCAGTGTACTTCGTTAGGTAGGGGTTCTGTTCTTACTGCAGTCAATTGGTGTGTGTGTGTGTGTGTGTGTGTGTGTGTGTGTGTGTGTGTGTGTGTGTGTGTGTGTGTGTGTGTTCATTTGGTTGACATTCAAGAGATCATGTTACACCAGCATGTGCGACACTGCTATTATTATTTATTTTATTTTACATTTGTTGGCCGGGAAAGTCCAACTGGATGCATGTCCATTATCAGTGGAGGCCCAGGGAGAAAAGCTCCACAGTTAAATTTTAAGCAAAATATAAGGTGTATACAGAAGCATTCAAATTTACATAGTACCAAACTTAACAATGACTAGTAACATAGCATTGAAGCTTAAGATTTAACATATTTACATAGACTGAACACAACCTTTACAGCTTTAGGTTGAGGCATTACATAATGGTGAACATTGTTAGCAGGGGTTGCATTCTTTGCTTTTACCATCTTCTTTTCACCAAAGACTGTCAATGTCATAAGCTATAGATTGTTGTCAGACACTCTAAAAGCCAGACTTGTGTCATGGCACTTGTATTAAGAACTGTGCTATGTAAACAGTTAGGTAACATTATATTCTCACTACAGTCAACGATATATGTAGTCAACAATCACTATGGTGACAATTTTAGAATGATATGTGGGTCAACAACTATGTCCACAGCTATGTCAAATCCTACTCCAAGCATCTCATTATAGCATACAATGAAGATGTCAAACAGTATTCAAGACAGACATGTGCTGTGGCAGTAACATTAACTACTGTGTTTGCAAACTAGTTTACCTACACATATGGAGGTTCTAATCTGACAGCAGGCAGCTTGTGTGTCTGTACATACACTTATCGCTTTTGAGACAATTTTACACAGGGATGTGACTCCAAATCCAAGTCCTACACTTCTCCCATGTTCTTCTCAGCATACAAGGATGCTATCATATGCTATAAAGTGGAATGTGGCAGTGTTACTGTCAGACATGTATGGTGTTGCTCCTGTGACATTGGATGGCATTCATATTCTGCACTTACAAAGGTGTAATGTTCAAATCAGGCCCAGTCTACTGCTGTGTGTTTGCTTCTTGGTACTTTATGGACATTTTAAGATCTTTGGAATCCTTCTTCATTGCACTACCAGTTGGAAAACCTTTCACATAGCCCCATTAATCCACCGTCCTCCTTTTTCCACTGACAACATGGCATCCTTCCTGCAGAGGTGTGGAGGATGTCCTCATGTCAAATATGAAACAGAATCTTTCCATAAGCCTCTTCAAGCCATCTCAAGACCACTGCACGTGTGATTGTAATTCTGTCAGGGTGTGGTACATTTGTCCCATATGGACAGATGCAGGATGTAATGCAATCAAACAAGTATACACATATGCACAATAAGCTTATTCTCTTTCATAATATACATAATAGGGATTTTTACAGGGAATAATAATGGCTACGATTTCATGTGATGTTGGCCAATAGTCTAATAATGTCCTATGACCCTATGACATGTACTATACTGAGGTGTGGCTGTACAGTATGGCTACAAAAGGTTCTTACAATCTGTGATGTGAGCTAATGCATTTATGGCTATTGATGCCATTGCAGTACATGTTCCTTCTACAACAGCTGTAGTAACTGATGGTGTTCCACAGGGATTGGTTCTGTGACCCCTACTGTTTGGAATATACTTCTCCTAAGTACAGGCTAAAACTAAAGGGTGGTGGCTGACAAAGTTTGCTGATGACTGCAAACTGGGAGCAATCATTAAAACCCCTAGTGATGTCAACATCCTTCGAGAAGGTCTTACACAGACTAATGACTGGTGCCAAAGTCATGGTCTTGAACTTAATGCAAAAATATGCATTATCTTCTCCTTCAGCAAGGGTGATGTTCCTGCAGACTACCACATCAATAGCAATACCCTAGGCACACAGTCAGTGGTGAGAGATCTGGGGACACAGGTCGATGGCAACCCTAACTTCGATCACCATGTCTCCACAGTGGTAAGAAGGGCATTTTATATTGCTCATCTCAGAAGTAAGGGCATTGCATCCAGAAAAAAAAGGTTATAAACCCCCTGCACTCTTCTCTCATCAGGCCAGTAATAGAGTGCAATGCTCCCTTTGGTATTTTCCTTTCCAAACATCTGCAACAATTGAAGAGACCACAAAAGTTCCTTACAAAGAAAATTCAGGGTCATCAAGATCTGTGTTATGTGGACAGGCTGAAATCATTATCACTTTAGTCTGCGTCATACAGACTCCTCAGCGGTGACCTTTGTCTTGCATGTAGAGCAAGCTATGACCCAGCTTTAATGAAAATGCTTCACATTCACAAGTCAAATGGCACATACGTCACTCTCTCAAAGGACCTTAACCTGACGTGTGACATCCACAGAACTTGCTGGTGAGACTGATTTGTCTCGCAGAGGTTGTCCCACCTTTCAACAAGCTTCCTATTCATGTTTAACAAAGCCCCTCATTGGCCCTATTTAAGCGTAATTTGGATAATTGGATGAGTAACCAGAAATTCACCCCAGTTGTTCCACCTGTGTCCCTCTTGGACAGGGGCAATAGGTGCTGATTATAGTGTTTGCTTGAGCCAGACTCCCTTGGGAACATGGGTTGAACTTGCTAGGCTTATAAGGGCCCTGGGGCCATTGGCCTAGTAACCTGCTATGATCCTATGATCCTATATGACTCCTGAGAAATGTTGACATGGTAAGATCCACTTGTTATGTATACTGATGGCGTATTAGGACATGTGTTTTTGTAGTGAGCAGATCAACCTTGTTTTTTGTAGTGGAGCAGATCAACCTTCTACACAGTTCACATTCTGCCATCACAGTGACATTTGCAGCATGGCACAGGTGTGCATGTGTCTACATACCATCATTAAATGTTCTGTGACTGATAATATCAATTCATATTGATTACATGGATACATAAGTCTTGTCATACATAAAAGGTTATTATGCTGTGATATACACAACCAATGTATTGCATGTTTTGATGCAATTTCAACTTTGTGTAATTCATTATATGTGCAGTTGTGTTGCTACACCCAAGGATTATTGATGTGGTCAGCAG